>NC_061510.1:177543453-177612220 GCF_022539505.1 Lolium rigidum
AACCCATTTTAACCTTGAAGATCAGAGGGTTCACCAAATATTTTGTTGCTAGCACTTCATATATGGGTCCTAAGAATATTAACTTAAGGTGGAAAACCTAACGGCTACAATTATAGAATTAATAACAAACATATTATAAAGTATATTTATTTTTAATCATTTCTAATATTTTAGTATCCACCTCTAATATTTTAATAGTACCAAAAGTTCCATGTCACACATATTGCCTCTTAACATGTTTTAAGGGGAAAAAAGATGCATATTTCTATCTAACACTATGGTATCAGAGCATTTGGTCATATTTCTAGATAACAACTTAACAATCATTCTTTTCTCACCAAAAACAAATGATAACAAAGCATTTGGTCATTTTCCTTAAAACCGATATATTTATTATGTAATAACTTGAGGGAATCGTTCCATTGTGTTCTTTGATTTATCTTTAGGATTAAAAAAACTATAAGCCATCTATGGATACTTGGAATATACGGAGTACTAGGTGATGCAAACCATAAAAAAAGTTGACATATTTCTATGAAATTCATTCACCAAACATCCCGTAGCAAGGCGCGGGGAATCATCTAGTTTAGATTAAAATGATGCCGCAGCCATGCTTGCTAATTGTGGCAACACGCAGCAACCATCTCCAACAGGGAAACAGTAGCAGCAAGGTGCCGCACTGCCGCTGGCCAGAAGGTCACTACCGACGGTCATATGCATCATCCTTGTTGCCAATTTCAGGATGAGGCAGCCATTAAAGGATGCGCGAGCAGGTTGGTCGATCCAACATTTATCTCGTCGTCCTCTCCTCTCACATGTCGTTAACGGCAATGAAACTAGGAAGAACAACCAAGCAGCAGCTACGGCAAGGAATAAACCTGCCTGCAAGGTGGCGGTGTGTCAGGATCGCCTCCTGACGCCTAGTGACAAAGGGATCTTCTTCAGTTATCCAATGGTCGAGGTTGCCAGGCGGAAGATCCAACGGCTGAGAGTGTAACGTTTTGAACTTTGTTTATTCCCGCGCTAATCGCACTTTATCTCTGTAATCTCCGAACTTAACACTAAGCGTGGTCCTGCTCTGAATTATAAAGGGCAGGAGTGGGAGGATGGGAGGCACGCTATGAATAAACCCTAAATTTCGTATCCGAGTCTCTCTTCGTCCTCATGGCAGCGCCGCCGGAGCGCCTGCTCGTTCCTCTCCCTCCTACGAAATTCTGATCGATAATCCCGGATCCTGACAAGGTGGTATCAGAGCAGTCGGCTCTCGGACCTCGGGCTAGCAACGGCGAAGCCCTCCCTCCCTCCCAAATCTACCACCCTCCCACCCACTTCTCTCCGACCATGGCAGGCAGGACCAGATCCAGGACCTCATCCCACACCCGCAATTCTTCACGGGATCGCAGCAACGAGGATGCACCAGTCTTTGGTTCGGCGTCGACAATGGACGCTGAGCTCGCCGCGCTCGCAGCACAAGCAACGCCGTGAGCGGGACGCGCGATCCGTGGGACGGCGCCTCCGCAACTACCAGGCTGAGTCCACGGCCTCCATCAACATGCTCACGAACCAGATGGGTAGCATGGTGGCGCTGATGGAGCGGATGCAGACCAGCATCGACAAGCTCACGCAGCCGGAAGGTAATTCCCAACTCGACACTGGCCAAGTTCCTACCTTTGTGACGCCTCCTCCTCGCACAAGCTCAAGCCTTTCCCCTATCCCGGAGGTTTCTACACCACAGGACACACCACTAACCCAAAATCAGCCTCCTTTCCCACCCACCATAGGACGGCTAACACCCGCCCAGCTGCCACTACCACCAAGCACGCAGGATGCTCGACAGAAAGCCGTGAGCATTGATACGTCCCAAACGTATCTATAATTTCTTATGTTCCATGCTACTTTTATGATGATACTCACATGTTTTATACACTTTATATGTCATTATTATGCATTTTCCGGCACTAACCTATTGACGAGATGCCGAAGAGCCGCTTGTTGTTTTCTGCTGTTTTTGGTTTCAGAAATCCTAGTAAGGAAATATTCTCGGAATTGGACGAAATCAACGCCCATGGGCCTATTTTTCCACGAAGCTTCCAGAAGACCGGAGGACTTACAAACTGGGGCCACGAGGCGATGCCACACTAGGGAAGCGCGGCCTGGCCCTTGGTCGCGCCGGCCTGTTGTGTGGGGCCCTCGTGTGCCCCCCTGACCTGCCCTTCCGGCTACTTAAAGCCTCCGTCGCGAAACCCCCAGTACCGAGAGCCACGATACGGAAAACCTTCCAGAGACGCCGCCGCCAATCCCATCTCGGGGGATTGAGGAGATCGCCTCCGCACCCCGCCGGGAGAGGGGAATCATCTCCCCGAGGTCTCTTCATCGCCATGATCGCCTCCGGATCGATGTGTGAGTAGTTCACCCCTGGACTATGGGTCCATAGCAGTAGCTAGATGGTTGTCTTCTCCTCCTTGTGCTATCATGTTAGATCTTGTGAGCTGCCTATCATGATCAAAATCATCTATTTGTAATCCTTCATGTTGTGTTTGTTGGGATCCGATGAATATTGAATACTATGTCAAGTTGATTATCAATCTATCATATATGTTATTTATGTTCTTGCATGCTCTCCGTTGCTAGTAGAGGCTCTGGCCAAGTTGATACTTGTGACTCCAAGAGGGAGTATTTATGCTCGATAGTGGGTTCATGCCTCCATTAAATCTGGGACAAGTGATGTAAAGTTCTAAGGTTGTGGATGTGCCGTTGCCACTAGGGATAAAACATCGATGCTTTGTCTACGGATATTTGTGTTGATTACATTACGCACCATACTTAATGCCATTGTCTGTTGTTTGCAACTTAATACCGGAGGGGGTTCGGATGATAACCTCGAAGGTGGACTTTTTAGGCATAGATGCATGCCGGATAGCGGTCTATGTACTTTGTCGTAATGCCCTGATTAAATCTCATAGTACTCATCATGATATATGTATGTGCATTGTTATGCCTTCTTTATTTGTCAATTGCCCAACTGTAATTTGTTCACCCAACATCAGCTATCTTATGGGAGAGACACCACTAGTGAACTGTGGACCCCGGTCCTATACTTTACATCTGAAATACAATCTGCTGCAACTGTTCTTTACTATTCTTCGCAAACAACCATCATCATCCACACTATACATCTAATCCTTTGTTTAAAGCAAGCCGGTGAGATTGACAACCTCACTGTTACGTTGGGGCAAAGTTCTGTGATTGTGTTGTGCAGGTTTCACGTTGGCGCCGGAATCCCTGGTGTTGTGCCGCACTACACTCCTCCGCCATCAACCTTCAACGTGCTTCTTGACTCCTACCGGTTCGATTAAACCTTGGTTTCTTACCGAGGGAAACTTGCTACCGTGCGCATCACACCTTCCTCTTGGGGTTCCCAACGGACGTGTCAACTACACGCATCAAGCAAATTTCTGGCGCCGTTGCCGGGGAGATCAAGACACGCTGCAAGGGGAGTCTCCACTTCCAATCTCTTTACTTTGTTTTTGTCTTGCTTTACTTTATTTACTGCTTTGTTTGCTGCATTATATCAAAACACAAAAAAATTAGCTGCTAGTTTTACTTTATTTACTGTCTTGTTCTCCATATTAAAAAACACAAAAAAATTAGTTACTTGCATTTACTTTATTTAGTTTGCTTTATTTACTACTGCTAAAATGGGTACTGTTGAGAATACTAAGTTGTGTGACTTCACTAGCACAAATAATAATGATTTCCTATGCACACCTATTGCTCCACCTCGCTACTACAAGCAGAATTCTTTGAAATTAAACCTCGCTTTATCGAATCTTGTTATGAGAGAGCAATTTTATGGTGTTAGTTCCGATGATGTCGCTGCCCATCTTAATAATTTTGTTGAACTATGTGAAATGCAAAAGTATAAGGATGTAGATGGTGACATTATAAAATTAAAATTGTTTCCTTTCTCCTTAAGAGGAAGAGCTAAAGATTGGTTGCTATCTCTCGCCTAGAAATAGTATTGATTCATGGACTAAATGTAAGGATGCTTTTATTGGTAGATATTATCCTCCCGCTAAAATTATATCTTTGAGAAGTAGCATAATGAATTTTAAGCAATTAGATAATGAACATGTTGCTCAAGCATGGGAGAGAATGAAATCTTTGGTAAAGAATTGCCCAACCCATGGACTGACTACTTGGATGATCATCCAAACCTTTTATGCAGGATTGAATTTTTCTTTGCGGAACCTATTGGATTCAGCTGCTGGAGGTACTTTTATGTCCATTACATTGGGGCCGGCAACAAAGCTTCTTGATGATATGATGACAAATTACTCTGAATGGCACACGGAAAGAGCTCCACAAGGTAAGAAGGTAAATTCTGTTGAAGAAACCTCCTCCTTGAGTGATAAGATTGATACTATTATGTCTATGCTTGTGAATGGTAGATCTAATGTTGATCCTAATAATGTTCCTTTAGCTTCATTGGTTTCCCAAGAAGAACATGTTGATGTCAACTTCATTAAAAATAATAATGCTTATATAGGAATAACTTGGGTAACAACTATAGGACATATCCTGCTAGTGGTAATGATCATTCTTACGGTAGATATGAGGAAAAGATGCTAGAAATTGAAAGATCCACTAAGAGCTTTATGCAATCACAATATGAGAAAAATCAATTGTTTACTAAAACTATGAATGAACAATCTACCTTGTTGAAAAATATAGGAAATCAACTTGAAAATTTTAATATGGGGATTTCGGGTTTGCAAACTAAGATTTCAAATGCTGAAAACCGAATCTCATACCTGTCTGCGTCACAATCCTCTTTAATTAATAAAATGGCTGCTAAACCTGAGGATATTGATAATAAGATTATTACTACAGCAAATGCCATCCAAGTTCGAATTAATGAGAATATTAGATTGATGGCCGAATTGCATGCTAGGTGGGAAAGAGAAGAAAACGAAAACTAGCTAAAGAGAATAATGTAGCTAAAGTTTGGACTATTACCACCACTAGTAATGTTAATGATTCACATGTTGCTACACCTCCTACTATCAATGGTAAAATAATTGGTGTTGGCAATGTTACTATTCCTAGTGCAAAGCGTGCAAAATTGCCTGGAAACTCGCTAAAACTCGCTGAAATTGATAAAACCGCTGAAATTTTTCAAAATATTGGGGATAATGATCCCATTGCTGTAGATCATAATGGTTTAGACTTTGATGATTGTCACATCTCTGAAGTTATAAAGTTCTTACAAATGCTTGCTAAAAGTCCCAATGCTAGTGCTATAAATTTGGCCTTTACAAAACATATTACAAATGCTCTCATAAAAGCTAGAGAGGAGAAACTAAAACTTGAAACCTCTATTCCTAGGAAGTTAGAAGATGGTTGGGAGCCTATCATTAAGATGAGGGTCGATGATTTTGATTGTAATGCTTTATGTGATCTTGGTGCAAGTATTTCTGTTATGCCTAAGAAAATTTATGATATGCTTGACTTGCCACCATTGAAGAATTGTTATTTGGCTGTTAATCTTGTTGATAATGCTATAAAGAAACCTTTGGGGAGGATTGATAATGTTCGTATTATGGTTAACAATAACCTTGTCACCGTTGATTTTGTTGTCTTGAATATTGAATGCAATGCATCTTGTCCCATTATATTGGGAAGACCTTTTCTTCGAACTGTTGGTGCCACCATTGATATGAAGGAAGGTAATATTAAATATCAATTTCCTCTCAAGAAAGGTATGGAACACTTCCCTAGAAAGAGAATGAAGTTACCTTATGATTCTATTATTAGAACAACTTATGATGTTGATGCTTCGTCTCTTGATGTTACTTGATACACACTTTCTGCGCCTAGCTGAAAGGCGTTAAAAAAAAGCGCTTATGGGAGACAACCCATTATTTTACTTCTGCACTTTATTTTATATTTGAGTCTTGGAAGTTGTTACTACTGTAGCAATCTCTCCTTATATTTATTTTATTGCATTGTTGTGCCAAGTAAAGTCTTTGATAGTAAAGCCAATACTAGATTTGGATTACTGCGCAGGAACAGATTTCTTTTTGTCACGAATTTGAGCAGTAGTCCCTGTAGAAAAATCAAAAAAATCTGCCAATTTACGTGCGTGATCCTCAGATATGTACGCAACTTTCATTCAATTTGGGCATTTTCATCTGAGGAAGTCTGGTGCCACTTTAAAATTCGTCTTTACGAACTGTTCTGTTTTGACAGATTCTGCCTTTTATTTCGCATTGCCTCTTTTGCTATGTTTGATGGATTTCTTTGTTCCATTAACTTTCAGTAGCTTTTTGCAATGTCCAGAAGTGTTAAGAATGATTATGTCACCTCTGAATATATGAATTATGCACTCGACCCTCTAATGAGTTTGTTTCGAGTTTGGTGTGGAGGAAGTTTTCAAGGGTCAAGAGAGGAGGATGATACAATATGATCAAGAAGAGTGAAAAGTCTAAGCTTGGGGATGCCCCCGTGGTTCATCCCTGCATATTTTAAGAAGACTCAAGCATCTAAGCTTGGGGATGCCCAAGGCATCCCTTCTTCATCGACAACTTATCAGGTTCCTCTAGTGAAACTATATTTTTATTCCGTCACATTTTATGTGCTTTACTTGAAGCGTCTGTTTGTTTTTATTTTTGTTTTTGTTTGAATAAATCGGATCCTAGCATTCTTTGTTTGGGAGAGAGACACGCTCCGCTGTTTCGTATGAACAAATATGTTCTTAGCCTTATCTTTAATGTTCATTGCGAAATTTGAACTATTTCATTCATTGTTATATGGTTGGAAACGGAAAATGCCGCATGTGGTAAATGGTATAATGTCTTGAATAATGTGATACTTGGCAATTGTTGTGCTCATATAGATCATGTTTAAGCTCTTGCATCATGTACCTTGTACCCATTAATGAAGAACTACATAGAGCTTGTTAAAATTTGGTTTGCATGATTGGTCTCTAGAGTCTAGATATTTTCTGGTTAAGGTGTTTGAACAACAAGGAGACAATGTAAAGTCTTATAATAGTTACAATATGTTCATATGTGAGCCTTGCTGCACCTTTATACTTGAGTTTGCTTCAAACAACCTTGCTAGCCTAGCCTTGTATTGAGAGGAATTCTTCTCGTGCATCCAAATCCTTGAGCCAATTACTATGCCATTTGTGTCCACCATACCTACCTACTACATGGTATTTCTCCGCCATTCCAAAGTAAATTACTTGAGTGCTACCTTTAAAATTTCCATTATTTGCCTTTGCAATATATAGCTCATGGGACAAATAGCCTTAAAAACTATCGTGGTGAAGAATATGTACTTATGTGTCTTATTTCTTAATAAGTTGCTTGTTGAGCGGTAACCATGTTTCTGGGGACGCCATCAACTTTACCTTTGTTGAATATCATGTGAGTTGCTATGCATGTTCGTCTTGTCTGAAGTAAGGGCGGTTTTCACAATCAAATGGTTTGAGTATGCATACTGTTAGAGAAGAACATTGGGCCGCTAACTAAAGCCATGATTCATGGTGGAAGTTTTAGTGTGGACAATTAATCCTCAATCTCTTATGAGAATATTAACTGCTGTTGAATGCTTATGCATTAAAAAGGAGTCCATTATCTGTTGTCTATGTTGTCCCGGTATGGATGTCTAAGTTGAGAATAATCAAAAGCGAGAAATCCAATGCGAGCTTTCTCCTTAGACCTTGTACAAAGCGGCATAGAGGTACCCCTTTGTGACACTTGGTTGAAACATATGCTATGCAATGATAATTCGTGTTAATCCAAGCTAATTAGGACAAGGTGCGGGCACTATTAGTATACTATGCATGAGGCTTGCAACTTATAAGATGTCTTATACATAACTCATATGCTTTATTACTACCGTTGACAAAATTGTTTCTTGTTTTCAAAATGAAAAGCTCTAGCACAAATATAGTAATCAATGCTTCCTCTCGCGAAGGGCCTATCTTTTACTTTATTGTTGAGTCGCTTTGCCTATTCCTTCTATCTTAGAAGCAAACACTTGTATCAACTCGTGTGCATTGATTCTTACATGTTTACCTATTGCACTTGTTATATTACTTTGTGTTGACAATTATCCATGAGATATATATGTTGAAGTTGAAAGCAACCACTGAAACTTTATCTTCCTTTGTGTTGCTTCAATGCCTTTACTTCGAATCTATGGCTTTATGAGTAACTCTTATGCAAGTCTTATTGATGCTTGTCTTGAAAGTATTATTCATGAAAAGTCTTTGCTATATGATTCATTAGTTTACTCATTATCTTCATCATTGCTTCGAATCGCTGCATTCATCTCATATGCTTTACAATAGTATGATCAAGATTATGATAGCATGTCACTTCAGAAATTATCTTTGTTATCGTTTACCTACTCGAGGGCGAGTAGGAACTAAGCTTGAGGATGCTTGATACGTCCCAAACGTATCTATAATTTCTTATGTTCCATGCTACTTTTATGATGATACTCACATGTTTTATACACTTTATATGTCATTATTATGCATTTTCCGGCACTAACCTATTGACGAGATGCCGAAGAGCCGCTTGATGTTTTCTGTTGTTTTTGGTTTCAGTAAATCCTAGTAAGGAAATATTCTCGGAATTGGACGAAATCAACGCCTGTGGGCCTATTTTTCCACGAAGCTTCCAGAAGACCGAAGGACTTACGAAGTGGGGCCACGAGGCGATGCCACACTAGGGCGGCGCGGCCTGGCCCTTGGCCGCGCCGGCCTGTTGTGTGGGGTCCTCGTGTGGCCCCCTGACCTGCCCTTCCGCCTACTTAAAGCCTCCGTCGCGAAACCCCCGCACCGAGAGCCACGATACGGAAAACCTTCCGCAGATGCCGCCGCCGCCAATCCCATCTCGGGGATTGAGGAGATCGCCTCCGGCACCCTCGCCGGAGAGGGGAATCATCTCCCGGAGGTCTCTTCATCGCCATGATCGCCTCCGGATCGATGTGTGAGTAGTTCACCCCCGGACTATGGGTCCATAGCAGTAGCTAGATGGTTGTCTTCTCCTCCTTGTGCTATCATGTTAGATCTTGTGAGCTGCCTATCATGATCAAGATCATCTATTTGTAATCCTTCATGTTGTGTTTGTTGGGATCCGATGAATATTGAATACTATGTCAAGTTGATTATCAATCTATCATATATGTTATTTATGTTCTTGCATGCTCTCCGTTGCTAGTAGAGGCTCCGGCCAAGTTGATACTTGTGACTCCAAGAGGGAGTATTTATGCTCGATAGTGGGTTCATGCCTCCATTAAATCTGGGACAGAGGACGTAAAGTTCTAAGGTTGTGGATGTGTTGTTGCCACTAGGGATAAAACATCGATGCTTTGTCTAAGGATATTTGTGTTGATTACATTACGCACCATACTTAATGCAATTGTCTCGTTGTTTGCAACTTAATACCGGAGGGGGTTCGGATGATAACCCGAAGGTGGACTTTTAGGCATAGATGCATGCTGGATAGCGGTCTATGTACTTTGTCGTAATGCCCTGATTAAATCTCATAGTACTCATCATGATATATGTATGTGCATTGTTATGCCTTCTTTATTTGTCAATTGCCCAACTGTAATTTTTTCACCCAACATCAGCTATCTTATGGGAGAGACACCACTAGTGAACTCGTGGACCCCGGTCCTATTCTTTACATCCGAAATACAACTCGCCGCAATTGTTCTTTACTCGTTCTTCGCAAACAACCATCATCATCCACACTATACATCTAATCCTTTGTTTATAGCAAGCCGGTGAGATTGACAACCTCACTGTTACGTTGGGGCAAAGTTCTGTGATTGTGTTGTGCAGGTTCCACGTTGGCGCCGAAATCCCTGGTGTTGAGCTACACTACACTCCTCCGCCATCAACCTTCAACGTGCTTCTTGACTCCTACTGGTTCGATTAAACCTTGGTTTCTTACTGAGGGAAACTTGCTACTGTGCGCATCACACCTTCCTCTTGGGGTTCCCAACGGACGTGTCAACTACATGCATCAAGCACTGAGAGCGAGCCCATCGTGTCCACCTCCATGGCATCGTCATCGCGGCAGATCCAAATACAACGAACAAACCCCACCACCTAACCCCATTACTACCAGCCTATGCCTACCACACAAAACCCCACACAAAACCCCACACCACCACTACACCCCACCACCACCCAAACTAACCACAATTCCAGTCACAACACCCAACCACAGCCACCACTTAACCAACCACCACACCATACCCTGCCATACACCCACAGCCACTTCCAAAATCAATCCTTTCCACAAAACCGCTTCCAACAACAAAACACAAACAATGACCTACACCTCCGGGCACCCCATGTAGAACTGCCAATCTTTACAGGCGATGCACCAAGAGCTTGGTTACTAGAGTGTGAGGATGTATTCAATTTGGTTGACATACCAATGGCTAACAGAGTCAAGTGGGGATTGGCTCACATCAGAGGACAGGCAAAAACCTGGATCAGCAGCTCTGGGTTACACTTGCAGACACTGACATGGCAAGAACTCAGCCAGGTGCTGATTGATCGTTCCCCTGATGCAACAGCAAACGATCCTATGGATCAGCTCCAACTGCTCAAACAAAATGGTACAGTGAATGCATATATCGATCAGTATGAGCAGTGGATGACGCAGATGAAAAGAGAGCGCAGTTACTTGTCTCAGGACTTCTTTGTGGATCGATTCACCAGTGGACTTAAAGACAATATCAAGCATTTAGTACAAAGGCCAGAAGCCTGAGACACTGCTATCAGCTTACTGGTATGCCAGGAAATATGAACAGGCTTACTTACTGAATGTGAAGAAAGCAGCTCCTCCCGCACTCTGTCCCTCGAGTGTACCCACAGCAACAACCAAACCAACGTCCACAGCTACCAAGAGATAATCGAAACAGACCACCAAACAACAATAGAGGACCAAGATTGTGTTGGTATTGCAATGAGAATTTCTTCCTGGGACACAGATGCCCTCAGATGCAAAGAACTTTGAATATGATTGAACTGCATGGTTATGATTAAGAGGAAGAGAACCAAGGCCCCTTGTTGATAGACCCTCCACCACCAGCTATCCAAAGAAGTTATGATCCTTCCTGAACAAGCTCCAGCTCCACAGCAAGACATACCACCACAAGCAATGCCTCCTGATGACATGGCAATGTGCATCTCTGCAGCAGCATATAGTGGCAGTCCAAGTGATTCTACCATCTCCCTTCTTCTCAATTTCAGTAAAGCACAAGCAGTAGCCTTGGCAGATACAGGCAGCACAAGTACATTCATGGACTTGACCTTTGCATAAAAGCACAAGATTCCTTTGACAACAACTGCAGAAAGAACAGTTACAGTGGCAGGTGGTGGAATCCTATCCTCTGGGTTTATAGCATACAATTGCCCTTTTACTGTCCAGGGAACCAAGTTTGTCACAAACTTCAGAATCTTGGAGCTGCAAGGAGCTGATGTAATACTGGGAGTAAATTGGTTTAAGTAGCACAACCCAGTTACCTTTGACTTTGTGGAAAGGAAACTAACTATTGGTGTCCAGGAGAAACTACTCACATTCCATGATCACCTACTTCCTCCTGATAAGCTGCTCATTTCCTCTGAACAATGCTGTAAGCTGCTAACACAAGGAGCAACTGGTTACTTATTGTGTTATGCACAAGGGGGAGACATTCAACAGAATAGCAAATCTGATGCACCTGTATCTGATGCTGTTCAGGAACTACTGCTACAATTCAGTGATATATTTGAGGCACCACAGGGACTGCCACCTCCTAGAGAACAAGACCACCACATTCCTCTATTACCGGGCAAGCAACCACCTAATATCAGGCCCTACAGAATGTCTCACAGCCAAAAAACTGCAGTGGAAAAAATCATCCAAGAAATGCTGCACAACAAATAAATTCGATTGGGTACTAGCCCTTATTCTTCCCCTATCCTGCTGGTCAAGAAAAAGGATAAGTCCTGGAGGCTTTGTACTGATTTCAGGGGCCTCAATGAGCAAACAATCAAGAACAAGTTCCCTATCCCTGTGATTGAAGATCTTCTGGATGAGCTACAGGGAGCACAGCTCTTCTCCAAGTTTGATCTCAGATCTGGTTATCACCAAATCAGGATGCATGAAGCTGACATAGAGAAAACTGCCTTCTCTACCCATTTGGGACATTATGAGTATCTTGTCATGCCATTTGGGTTATGCAATGCCCCTGCAACATTCCAGCAGCTGATGAACACTATTTTCTCTCCTTATATCAGAAAATTTGTTCTAGTTTTCTTTGATGATGTGCTAGTCTATAGCAAGAACAAGGAGGAACATCTACAACACCTGCAGATTGTACTCCAAGTATTCAGGGAACACAGCCTCAAGGCCAAGCTAGCTAAATGCAATTTTGAGCAACCTCAAGTGGAATATCTAGGGCATA
Organism: Lolium rigidum; assembly: GCF_022539505.1. NCBI lineage: Eukaryota > Viridiplantae > Streptophyta > Magnoliopsida > Poales > Poaceae > Lolium > Lolium rigidum. Next base: position 177,555,943 of record NC_061510.1, read on the forward strand.
TAATTTCTGGTCATGGGGTAGCTACTGATCCCTCAAAAATACAGGATATTATTGATTGGAAAACTCCTCAGACAGTCAAGCAGTTAAGAGGATTTTTGGTCTTAGCTGGATATTACAGACGTTTTATTCCTCACTATGTTGTGATCTGCCAACCCCTGCATCAGGCACTTAAGAAAAATTCCTTCTCATGGGAAGCTGGGCAATAGGCTGCATTTGACAGACTAAAAGAAGTCATGTCTCAACCCCCACTATTGGCATTACCAAATTTCAACCTCCCTTTTGTCCTGGAAACAGATGCTTGTGACACAGGCCTGGGAGCTGTACTGATGCAAGAGTCCAGGCCACTATCTTATTTCAGCTGTGCCTTGGGCCCCAAAAATGCAGCTCTGTCAGTATATGAAAAGGAAGATCTTGCTATTCTGGAAGCACTAAAAAAATGGAGGCATTATTTCCTGGGCAATAAACTGGTCATAAAAACTGACCAATGCAGCCTGAAATACTTAGCAAGCCAAAGATTATTGGAAGGGATCCAACACAAGCTCATGCTGAAACTTTTGGAGTTTGATTACTCTATACAATACAAGAAAGGCACTGAAAATTCTGCTGCTGATGTACTGTCCAGAAAATATCAACCAGTGGATATGCAAGAGAAGCAAGACAACTGTCAAGCACTTGCTGTGGCAATTCCATCATGGACCAATGATATCATAAATTCTTACTTGGGAGATGACACTAGTACCAAGCTGCTGCAAGAGGTAACTGTTAACCCCAATAGCCATGCACATTTCTCAGTCCAAGCTGGAATTCTCAGATATAAGGGAAGATTGTACATAGGAGCCTCCACTGATCTCAAGCAAAAAGTGTTTGATACATTCCACTCCTCAGTCTTTCAAGGACATTCTGGCACAAGAGTCACCTACCATAAGCTCAAACACATATTCTATTGGCCCAAAATGAAGCAATATGTCACTGATAAAATTGCTGCTTGCCCAAAGGTGCCAGATATCCAAAACTGAAAAACTACAGTACCCAGGACTACTGGACCCTTTGGATATTCCCAAGCAGAAGTGGTCAGAAATCAGTATGGACTTTGTTGAGGGACTACCACTTTCTAAAGGAAAAAATGTGATTCTAGTGGTGGTTGACAGACTCACTAAGTATGCTCATTTCCTACCCCTATCACATCCTTATACTGTGCAAACTGTAGCTGATTTATTCATCAACAATATCATCAAATTGCATGGACCTCCAACAGTCATTACCATAGATAGGGACAGTGTTTTCCTCAGCAAATTATGGAAGGAAATTTTTTGTGCCCTGAAGATATCACTCCATTTCTCAACAGCATATCACCCAGAATCTGATGGACAAACTGAGAGGGTCAACCAGTGTATGGAACAATATCTGAGGTGCATGGCCTTCCAACAACCCAAGAAATGGAGTGCCTATCTCCCTGCAGCTGAGTTCTGGTACAACCCAAGAAATGGAGTCACCTCAAGAAGCACATTGGACCTAAGGCCATTCTATCAGCCAATCTGCCATTGGTCACTCCATTAGGTTTGATCAAATTTGCTCCTGTGTCTATACTACAGCGTCGACAGGTACAAAGACGTGATGTCGCGGTGCCCCAATGGTTGATCAAATGGGAAGGCATGACAGAAGACGATGCTACGTGGGAAGACGCTGAATTCATCACGAAGACATTCCCTGCGTTCAAGCCCTGAGGACTTGTCTCAAGGGGGGGCATTGTCAGGATCGCCTCCTGATGCCTGGTGACAAAGGGATCTTCTTCAGTTATCCAATGGTCGAGGTTGCCAGGCGGAAGATCCAACGGCTGAGAGTGTAACGTTTTGAACTTTGTTTATTCCCGCGCTAATCGCACTTTATCTCTGTAATCTCTGAACTTAACACTAAGCGTGGTCCTGCTCTGAATTATAAAGGGCAGGAGTGGGAGGATGGGAGGCACGCTATGAATAAACCCTAAATTTCGTATCCGAGTCTCTCTTCGTCCTCATGGCAGCGCCGCCGGAGCGACTGCTCGTTCCTCTCCCTCCTACGAAATTCTGATCGATAATCCCGGATCCTGACACGGTGGCTTTGTGCAGGCATGTCGCGTGGGAGGTGGAGGCGGCGGCGGTGGCAGCGGAGGATTCCCTGCTCCTGTCAGCGCGTGTGTGCTGGAGGCGCTGGTGGACACTTCGAGGTGGAGGCGGCGGCGACATCCCTCATCCTGTAGGCGCGTGGGAGGTGGATTTGATGGTGGAGACGGCGTCCCTCTTTCCGGTCCTTAGACTTTTTTCTGAGATGATGAGAGGTTGAAGAAGGGTCGAAGTCCTCGATTCTTTTGTTTACGATCTTTTCTCTAAGAATTACGGCTCTTGGGTCTATTGGGCCTAATCTCGAGGTGGAATCTGAGCCGATCGATTAATTTCTATTTGTCTGTCTCTAATGATAAGTAGAAGGTACGGTAAAATAAGCCCTTCTAAAACCTCTCACATCACGAGCTACACCAGCACCTCCTGCCACCCCTAGTTCTTCTCTTATCGTGTCATCAGAGTTAAGCTTAATCACTCCAGGCTCCGGGCCATGCCAGGTGCACGGTGTTCTTGTAGCCTTTTCTTTCGAGTTCCTTTCAACCTCTAGGTAACCCATTGTTTCAGCTTTGCACTCTATTGTCTTGGACGAATCATAACCTTTGTCATCATGGGTCCATCTGTTGCGTGAGTCCCATATTGCAGGCATTATCGATACAATATTTTCTCGTTCGCCATTGTCAAAAGATGATTCACAAAGAACATCCACCACCCAGCTAGTAGGGTGCAACCTTGGAAGCTTCAGGCGTAGAATCTCCCTTGCCAACACCCAAAAAAGTGGAGCATGTCCACCTTCAACCAACGCATGGTGTAAAGTATCTGATGCTGATTTACAAACCGAGCAGGTACTTTCTACTCAGACATGCCGCCTGGTGAGAGTCGCGTAATCAGGCAAAATGCCTTTGAGAACTCGCCACCAATAAAACTCGTACCCTCGGCAAGACATCAAGCTTTCAAAGCCTGTTCCATTTCTCATCATTCCTCAGATTTGAGTGGCCAAATTCATTAGTTTGAGCTGCCACTGTTCTGTCCTTCAATTCTACCAACGCTCGATAAGCCGAGCGTACAAAATATATCCCAGTTTTTTCATGGTGTCACACGCTAGCTAATCTTCTCCGGCACTTCTCCTCAAAGGAATCTGTAAGATCAAATCTGCATCTGGAGAAAGAAAAGTGGCTCGTACCAGCTGTGCACGCCATTGGGGTTGGAGAGGATCAATCAACTCCTCTACTTGATCAACACCCGTGTCTGCCAATCTCCCTATCAGTCTCCTGGGATCCATCGTTCATTCCAAACTGAAATTGTAGTTCCATCACCAACCCTTTAATGAATCCCGTTTCCAAAGCTTTGTCGTCCTGCTAAAATCGCTCGCCACGTCCTTTTTTTTTTTTTTTGCGGGTACGCTCGCCACGTCCTTGACGCTGCCTTTGGCGGGTTTACTGCCTTTGGCGGGTTTACTGACCTAAAATCACTATTCGGATAGTATCTACTCCGAAGTTGTTGGGCACATAAAGATTGTGGTTGGGTGAGCAGTCGCCATCCCTGCTTCCCGAGCAGAGCTAGATTGAACAATTCTAGGTCTCTCAAGCCCAACCCTCCATTGCACTTAGGCCTTGCAATTTTTCCCATGCGAACCAATGCATGGCTTTCTTGTCAATAGATCCACTCCACCAAAATATAGCAACAAGGGAAATAATCTTTTGACAGGAACCTTTTGTTAGCTGAAAGAAGCTCATGCTAAAAGTCGGCATAGCCTGCAACACCGCCTTAATCATGACTTCTTTTCCAGCATAAGACATCAATTTATCCCATCCCGTGATCTTGCTCCGCATCCGATCAGAGATATAATCAAAATCCTCATTAGTGAGACGTCCTACAGTTGTTGGTAGCCCCTCATACTTCTCACTGAAAGCGACCACCTCTATGTCTAGTTCTTGCTTGACTATTGCTCTTGTATGCTTCCGTATTCCTAAGCTAAAGAAAACTGAACTTTTTTTCCCTATTCACCATCTGCCCCGATGCCTCATTGTACACCTGAAGGATAGTAGTGAGACGTACTGCACTACATACATATGCATCAATAAAAATGAGGCTATCATCCGCAAATAATAAGCGAGTGATCCATGGCGCCCTATGGCACACCCTGATCCCACGATCAACAAAACCCCATGTGTAGTTATTCAGAAGAGCCGTCAGTTTTTCCGCACACATCAGGAAAGGTAAGGTGAAACTAGATCTCCCTATCGAATGTCTCGGGTACGAACGAAATGTGGCAATAATTCTCCATTAATTTGTGAAGGACATGAAGATATGCAGTATGGACATATCAAAGATTACTTGCAGACTGTAATGAATAAGAATCCTTGTTCTAGATGCCATGTTACAACAATTCGACCTACAAACAAACCTGAGAAAAAAACAAACAAAACTGAGAAGAACCCAAGGTTTCATGGTCTCTTCTTTGCTCGACATGCGCAAATCGAACGGTTTAAGAATGGTTGTAGTTCTTTCATTGGTACGACGAACAAATTTAGTTTACTCTGAATCATTTACCGTTTCTCACTTTGACAATCATATAACATTCTTTAATTATCTTATGTGAAGGGATCGATAGGTGCTTTGTGAAGTTGGGCAATGGAGCCCAAGGTCTTGCAGCGACAACTCGAGATGGGAATAAAAACTTGTTTCCACTAGAATTTGGAGTAGTTGAGTGGAACATACTGCATCATGGACAATTGGACATGGTTTCTTCATCACCCGAAGTATCTGTTGGGTGGCTCAAAGAGCAAAGTCTCCTTTTATGTTTTGTGTATTCTGTAGCAACACTCGAATAGTACTTCACCTTGTGCATAGTTGTGTTGAAGATTTTATAGGTACATTGTATGATCATTGACCCCTCAAAAATTGAAAGATCAAAGACTGAAGCTATAGTCTACGCTAGGCTTAGGTGATAGAGTTTTTTTGTTTCTTGCATGTGTGTCAAGAAGCCTTGGTGGGAGAGGTATAAAAAAACCGAGCATTTCCTGAGTTTTCTGCTGTGGCCGGTAGTACAAGTGCTGGGAGCGATAGCACCCCTGCTACTCTCCAGCACAGGTGTACACGCGAGGCGAAACCTAGCCAACAACACTGCTGCTGCTTACCCAGAAGCGATACTACTGGCTGTGGTGCCGCCTTTGTGTTTTATCGTTCTATGTCCACTGTCTAGACCAGTACCTGGGATGGAACTACCGCTCGAATAATCACTCTTGTGTGATCGCGTTAGTACCAGTCATGAAAAAAAATAGCGCGCTATTCCAACGCTAATAGCACGCTATAGCATATTTGGAGAGCCGACGCTACGCTATTTCGGTTATAGCGCGCTATTCGCGTTAATAGCACGCTATAGCATGCTAATAGCGTATTTTTAGACCCACGCTATTTTATTATAGCGCGCTACTTTTTTCCTTGGTACCAGTCGAGGTATCGCTTGTGGCAGCGGTAGTACCGATCCGGTACCGCTTGAGTATCGCCTGGGGCACCGAACTCCTAGCAAGTTCAACGGTACCATGACCATTACTTGCGTCGGTAGTACTGCTCGGGGATTCCCATGTGTCACTTTGACCATAACGATAACACCAAAGCAGTACCATCACTTCCCGGAGTGGTAGTACCAATCATGCGCGATTTCACAGAAAATAGTTGGATCTGAGGATCGCTATAACACAGGGTCTTCTTCCCTAGCCTGATCCAATGATTTCTCTATCTCTCTCTCTCTCTCTCTCCTCAATTGGTGTTGAGCTTCAAAACCCTAGATCTCCCTCCCTAGCCACCCAATCAAGCCCAAAATTTGGGAATCAAAGGAAAAGGGCCCGATCTACGTATCTACCCAAGAAATTTTGAATTCCCCCTACGCTATCTTAGTGGATCTTAGAACCCTAGATCTCCCATGGTTCGCTTGTTTTCTAGTTCAGGTTCGTTTTTTTTAGTTCTAGTCGCGGATAGTATGCTCTCTGGTGTTTTTAACGAATCGCGTACTGCCGTTGCCTATTCGACGGTACCCCGGAGGAGTGATCCTCACGGAGGGGGGAAGAAGTAGGGGCCATAGGACGGAGAGCCATTGGGATGGTGGTACGCGGTTAACCCGGCTTCGGAACACGCTGCTCGGAGGCAGGGCCTAATGTTGCTTGTCTGGAATTATCTGGGCGCTTTTATGTTGTTACAATGAGTTGTGGTTGTGCCTCTAGGGCTCCCGGGGTTCGGGTTTTAAAGGCGCCAGGATCTAGGGTTTGCACGGAGAGTCCTACCCAGAATACAAGATGCCTAATTACGGAATATACATTGCCGTGCACGTCTAGGATCCGCCTACTTCCTAACTTGTCGTCATGGATCTGGACACTTCATGGGACTTCGTGGATCCGACTCCTGGCGTAGGTCGGTTGGGATCCGGCTCCTATTCCTGGGCTGGACTTCCTCCATCTTCTATCAACAACAACTGGGGCGCCTGGTGGGCCATAAGCCACCAGCACCATCTATGGACCAGCTGGGCTTGCCGGATCTAGACCACGTTGTTGGCATACTCATGAAGTATACCCACAACAATAGCCCCCGAAGTTCTTCAAGATTCAGCATTCTTGCGCCTAACTTCCGCTTCACTCTGACCCAGAGAGAATCTCGAAGATCTTCGAAAACTTCATCATTTACGACTTCATAGCAACCGGAAATCATTCTATCTTGTTGTCTAATAGCAGTAACTATGCGGATTCTGCGCCCCAAACTGTGTGCAACTTCCTCATTTCCCGCGCGGAATTTTCAGGAAGGTGAATCTTCCCGGGTAATTCGGATCCGCGCAGTTAGGTCACCGTCACTATAGCTTCACCTCTTTTGACCTAGGACACGTGCTGGAAATCCGACGGTGCGACCGCTTGGCTCCCACCATAGGATCTGATACGTCTCCAACGTATCTATAATTTCTTATGTTCCATGCTAGTTTTATGACAATACCTACATGTTTTATTCATACTTTATATTATTTTGATGCATTTTCCGGTACTAACCTATTAACAAGATGCCGAAGCGCCAGTTCCTGTTTTCTGCTATTTTTAGTTTCAGAAATCCTACACAGGAAATATTCTCGGAATTGGACGAAACAAAAGCCAAACCTCCTATTTTTCCGAGGGACACACGGAGCCAGAAGGGCAAGCCAGGGGGAGGCCCACGGCCTCCACACCATAGGCCGGCGCGGCCAAGAGGGGGGCGCGCCGCCATATGGGGTGGGCCCCTCGGGCGTCCCCCGACTCTGCCCCTTCGCCTATATATTCTTCCAGAAGCGAAAACCCTAAAAGAATCGACGATACTCCAGAAAGACTCCAGGGGCGCCGCCGCCATCGCGAAACTCCATTTCGGGGGACAGAAGTCTCTGTTCCGGCACGCCGCCGGGACGGGGAATTGCCCCCGGAGTCATCTCCATCGACACCACCGCCATCTTCATCGCCGTTGCTGTCTCCCATGATGAGGAGGGAGTAGTTCTCCCCGAGGCCGAGGGCTCTACCGGTAGCTATGTGGTTCATCTCTCTCTCCCATGGTGTGATCTTTATGTGATCATGAGCTTTGTATCACTATTAATCTATGTGCTACTCTAGTGATGTTATTAAAGTATTCTATTCCTCCTCCATGATGTAAAGGTGACAGTGTGTGCATCATGTAGTACTTGGCGTAGGTTATGATTGTAATCTCTTGTAGATTATGAAGTTAACTATTACTAAGATAGTATTGATGTGATCTATTCCCCCTTTCATAGCTATTGGTGACAGTGTGTATGCTATGTTAGTACTCGGTCTAAATTGCAACGGTCTATTATGCACTCTAGAGGTTACTTTAATATGAACTCCGGATGTTGTGGAGCTTGTTTACTTCGGCTTGAGGTGTGCTTTCATAGCCCTACACAATGAATGGTGTTTGTTATCCAACAAGAGAGTGTTTGAAAGTAGCACAAGTGAAGAGAAGTTATTTATTTATGTGATCATTGTTGAGAGTGTCCACTAGTGAAAGTATGATCCCTAGGCCTTGTTTCTAAGCATTGAAACCCCGTTTCCAACAAGTTCTGCTACATGTTTGCTTGCTGCCATTTTTATTTCAGATTGCAATTACTACTTACAATCATCCATATTACTTGTATTTCACTATCTTATCGCTGAACTAGTGCACCTATACATCTGACAAGTGTATTAGGTGTGTTGGGGACGCAAGAGACTTCTTGTATCTTAATTGCAGGGTTGCTTGAGAGGGATATCTTTGACCTCTACCTCCCTGAGTTCGATAAACCTTGGGTGATTCACTTAAGGGAAACTTGCTGCTGTTCTACAAACCTCTACTCTTGGAGGCCCAACACTGTCTACAGGAATAGAAGCGTGCGTAGACATCAGGATCCGGCGCATGCATCTCCATGCCGAGCTTATCAATAGCCCGAGGGCGCGGTCATTCCCATTCTTTCACCGCCCCATCTTCTTCGTCTTCTTCCTCATGCCAGCACCGCCCAGTAGATTTGATCGCCGGCGAGCCCGTCCCAGGAAAGCTTCAAGCACCGCCACTCCAAGGCTTTTCCTCAACCTGAGCTGGTCGCCATTGATCGGGAATCTTGCTCCACAGCCGATTCTTAGCTATGTGGGACGTCTTCGCCTCTCCTCCAAGCCCTCGACCACCACCGGTGACCACGGGAAACCGCCACGCCATTGTCGGTAAGTTCACCGGACTTGAAAGAGAAAAGGAGCAGTGAGATCCGACTAGTTTTAAGCTTTTGAACATTGTACTTGCAGCCGGAGGTATGTCGGAAAGCACTCCGCATTCAACTGAAAACTCTATGAGCATTCCTCCCCCATTCAATCGGAACCTTTAAATATAGCGCCTTTAGCATTTCTACCACCAAACATTTCTGAGCACCGATTAGCTCAACCTTACTCCACATCTTGTAGCAACCCACTTGGAAGAATACCGACTGAAGCGGGGTTGCTCAAGGAATTACAAGGGCAAGCTCGCATGGCGGATAAAGTGAAGGAGATGGAAATGAAGAAAGCTTCCAAGGCCAGGAACAGGGAGGGGGAGAAGGGCCAGTGGTGGCCCTGTAACCTAACCGACTTCGAGCTGAAGTCCCTTCAAGAAGAGGGCTTCATTGCTCCGAATTCTTACAGACTTACCAAGGACTGCTCCATTTCGGTTCCGGAGGTTAACGAGCGAGTCTTCACCAAGGCTTGGGTGGAGTGAGGCCTCTCGCTTCCGCCCTTGGATTTCTTTTGGAGGTCCCCAACACCTACGGGCTGCAACCGCATAACATCTACCCCAACGCCTACCTCATCCTCTCCAACTTCGTCACCTTGTGCGAAGGTCACCTCAGAGTCCGTCCAGATGTCCGGCTCCTTCAGTTCTTCTACCGTGTGAAGAAGGAGACGAAGGAGAAGAACATGGTGAATTGTGGCAGCATGACTTTCGTGCTCTGCCAAAAAAGAATAGTTCCACCTATCTGTTATCGCCAGATTTTAACCGGATCAAGAGATGGGCCGTGATTGAGATGGGCTTAGAGGATATGCACGTAAAATATTTCTGAATCGGCCTTGTACGAGAGTTTGGGCTAGATTGCCCTTGTATTTGTACATTATGGTAGATTTTGTTAGAATTAAGAGATAGAGTTTAGCTCGTACACTGTTAGGTTTATTCCCAAATTAGGAAGTCCACGGACTATAAATATGTACCTAGGGTTATTGAGAAAGGAGGACGATCACGTTCACAACAAACCAATCTAGGCGCATCGCCACCCCTTGTTTCGAGGGTTTCTTCCGGGTAAGCGTCATGCTGCCTAGATCGCATCTTGCGATCTAGGCAGTATCTGTTTATTCGTTGCTTGGTGTTGCTCGTGCTGAAGCCTTGTTGATGGCGAGCAACACCGTTATCGTAGATGTTTTGGGGCTATTCATGTGGTTTCCCATTTGGCTTGGTGGGTCTTGGATACTCTACTGTACCATGACACCCAATCTTCAGGAGGGTTAGGCCAGGCTCGTAAGCAGTCGGCCCAAGAAGTTAGATCTAAATTTTGGCTCACGAAAGGGATCCTATTGGCCTCGCAAGAAATCAGATGGGCAGGACTCTCGACAGAACGGGGGCCAAGACAGAGGGAGTTTGGAAGAGACGGATGCGGCAACAGAATGTCTGATACCTAAAAATTAATGGTGGAATGAAGCATTAATTCAGATGTTTGCGATTAGTTCTAACACTATGCTCGAATGGCGAGGGCGAGTTAAGGATTACCTTCAGGCCAGAGGCCGTTGCGTTGGCGTTGGATGATTCCGCCATCTGATTCGCCGGCGGAGATGAATCTGCGCGGTTGGGGATCTGGGATTCGCGGTGCCGCGAGTTGAATCTGCTCGGTGGGCAATTGGGGATCTGAGTTTGTTCCTCGCTGGAAGGTCGCAGGTTACCGTTTGAAATTTGGGGAATGACCGCTTGGACCGGTCGAAAGGGGTAACTGAATCTGGCCTCGTTGGCGTTTTTAGTATAGACCGATGCGTTGCCATCGGCTCTTTGAGCGTTGACCTACTTTGACAATCGGCAAAATCAACATGGAAACAACAATCTGCAAAATCAACATGGAAACATTTTCTTCATTGATAAAGAGGGTTTTTTACATGAAGAGCCGATTGCTCACAAAAGAAAGGTCTACTGCCTAGTCTACTACTACTAGTCCTACTCTAGTGGGCCCTAGTCTAGATGCCGGCGCCGTCGCCGCCGTCGCTGCCCTCGTCGTCGCCGTCGTAGCTGTCGTCGGCGCTGCTACCGGCGAAGTCCTCGTCGCTGCTGCCGAAGCCGTCGGCAGGCGCTCCTTCTTCCTCCTCCTCGTCGTCCTCCTCCGACCCGGCGCGGAAGCGCGTCGCCGGTGGATACTCGTCGGAGGAGTCATCCTCCGCTTCCTCCTCCTCGTCGGAAGAGGAGAAGTCGCCCCAGGAGAAGAGGTCGTCTTCGCTCTCCTCCTCCCACTCCCCGTCCACGAGGAACTGGAGGTTGTCCTCCCCGTCGGTCAAGGATTCCTCATCCTCGGACCCGACGGTGAAGTCCCAATACCTCTCGTCCCACCACTCTGGGGCGCGGGCCTCGTACACCCTTATCGGGTCGTACTCCGGCATCGGCTCGCTGGAGGAATCAGACTGGAATGAAAGACCAGAGGAGGCAGAGGAGGAGGAGGAGGAGGAGGCCATGGCTGCAGAGGAAGGGGTTTCTCGATTGCTAGTGCGGAGCAAGAGGATGAAGAGGCGAACTGCTCGATGCGGTTAAATAAAGGGGATATATGTAATATCCCAGCATTTGGGGTTACAAAAATAGAGGAAACAGATGTGTGCATTGCATTCATGCATAGAAAATCTGGGGAATTTTCGCGCTTTAAAGTAAAACAGTCACGATGAATCGAAGTTTCACTTGACCTTGGTGGAATTGAAGTAGCTCATCAAGTCAAGCGCTATAAACCTCAATGTGACTTTGCTAAAACTTTGTTTTGGTAGAGATGATTTGATCTAAGGGGTTAGATCAAATGGAACTAATAATCAACACAACAACACTTTACTCAATGATCAATTGCTTGATCTTATAAAAGATCATAATATGGAATTCCTTGCCATAACATATGAACATCCATTTAATTGGAAATCAAGTAACAATAATTGGAGAAACTATCCTTCACTTATCTTTTCCATGTCCTAAGACTAATCCTTGACCCTACCATGAACCTCATGGTATTCAATTGACTTCACTTTTGGAAACAAGACAAGGAGATCAACTCCAGAAATATATAACTCTTCTCTATTCCAAATTATTAAGCATCAAACCTAGAGAGGTGAGGGATCTACTAATTATTAGAGATGCAATAACAACCTTGAGCTAAAGTAATAGCTTGCAAACCATTTCCCTTGGAGTGGTGAGATAACCTAGTATCACATGGAATAATAACATATCCATGAATTGATAAAGTAAGGAGGAGATTAATTCAACCAAGATAGCCAAGTGGAGTTTAGACTAGATACCTATTGAGATATTGTGAGTACACCATAAACTCTAGGATAAACCATTCCTTTATAAGTAAGCCCCAAGCTATGGTGTTACACTTAAGTAGTTAAGGAAACAATTGAATATGAGGGAGATAACTATCCATACACTTGATGATTATATCATCATTGATTTAGTAGAACCTTAACATAATATCTCAAACATTCTCCTGGGATATAAACTTTAGAGGCAACCATAGTAGTCCCATTCAAGAAGGTAAATTAGAACTATTATACCCTAGTTGATCAAGACAATGCTTGATCATGGAAGTGAGAACCCATTCCATTAGAAATAATTTAGGAAGCCAAACCTTGATCATTATGAATTGAGTGATGATCATAAACCCTAAGAACTTGAGGTAAAGATATTAAGAACAAGTTGATCATGCTTAATACATGATCATGCTCTTGAGGTATGTGAGGATAATTTAAACCTTAATAAGATAAGTAGATATCATTCACCACATGAACTTATAGGGAGGTAACTAATAAGAAATCCTAGGTTTATATTCCAACCTATAATTGTAAATCAATTGGTGATAATAAGTAGAATCTTACCACATCTATTTTCTCATTCATTCATCAATTAATGAACCTAAGGGAACCTTAGAGTTAAACACTATACTTCATATGGTGAGAAACCATATATCCATATGACCAAAGTTAACTATAAAAAGAACTATAACTACTATAGTTACTTTAATTATTCATTAAGGATACTAAGAGAAGCTAATTGGTAGAAGATAAAATTAATTCTCAAAATCTTAGTAACTAGAGGAGAACATAAAATGTTAAGTAAGCTACCACACTATCATGGTTGGGGGAGATTAAACCCTAGCACATGCAATATGGTGACATCTCATTTCTCCACCCCAGAATTAAATTTCAACCCTAGTTTGAGTAACACTTGGGTGATCACAAATAAAACCTAAACCACAATTAAGATTCAAACCATGAGTCATTAGGTAAATAGCATTGGAACCATAGATTTGCACATCAAATAAATCTTATGCTTCAATTCCTGAACATAAGCAAAATCTTGTGCTACACTTTATAATTGAAACCATATGTATGGTGAGCAACCACTTAACCCATTAATCAAGATCAAACCATGATGAGAGTAGAATTACTCTAAGTACTTCAAGGTACTAGTAAAATACCATATTAGTGATAACCTTGACATAGAGTGATAATCAAAACTTCAAGATCTTAATAAATAGAGGATCACATAAAATCATATGCAGGGAACTAAATTCTCAATGAAGAGCTCAAACCCTAATGATAAATTCTAAAACACCTAGAGTAGGAATTATCAACTCTTTATAAGTAAAAAGAGAGTTGCAATCCAAATAAAAAGGGAACTTAAAGAACACCTATAATCATGCTTAATTGATGTGTTGAATAAGCCCATATGTATGAAATAGAATCAAATATAAAATGCATTCTTCTAATAAGAAAATGGTATAATAACCATTGCATTAATTCTTCATGGAATTAACCTCATTGAAATACCTGCAAAATAGAAAAGAATGGAAATTAAATTAAAAACGAGAATACAAAATAGGAAATACAAAACAAGTAAATGAATAACTGAAAAGAAAAAGAAAGAAACCTTACCTGGACCTTACCTGTCGCAGCGAGCCCAGCCTAGGGGAGCCCGAAACAGCCCAGGCCCAGTCCAACAGCCGAAGCCAGCCACAGCCCACGTACCTCTTCGCCCGGATAAGAACGGAGAGAACGTCGTCGTCTTCGTCTCCTCTCCTGCGCGCACGGGAGCTCGACACGACGACGATTGAGCCACGTCCCGGCCGACATTGTGGACGAGCGCGACCGCCGACGATCGTCCTTGACCCTATAAATACACGGCCGAAGCCCTCCTCGCTCTTGTTCTTCCTTTTCCCCAATTTCGCAAACCCTAGCACGCTCAGACCTCGGCCATCGCCGTCGACATAGACCTTCCCTGGTCTCGCCGTGACCACCGTTGGAATCGCCGTGCTCGACAAGCCCACCGTGCGGGGGGAATCGCTCCAGGAAGCTCCCAGTAGCCATAGAGCCGACGTTCCCTTCCGACGGTATCTCACAGAAACTTGAGCAATGGCGCCACCACCGTCGACAATCGGCGCCGTCGAGCCTTCCCTAAGCATCACCGTGAGCTTGCGCTTCTCCCGAGCTCTTTATTTGGTTCCGACATGCACCGTAGCATACTCTCGCGTCGCTTCACCGCCGTGCGCCGCCGCAGTAGGAGCTCGCCGGAGTCTCTCCGGTGACCGTTTCGAGGGGGCGCCGCTACTTTAAGGCTCCGCACGTGCGCCCGAGTCCAGACCCAACTTACGCACGCGCCTCGCGGGACCTTGTATCGCCGGCGATTATCGCCATCCGCCGCCGGTCACCGGGAGCTCTGCCACGTCGTCGATTTTGACCACGGTCAAAGCCAACGTGGCAGCCGACGTGGTGCAGCCCCACCGGTCGGTGACCGTGTGGGTAGAGTATTGGGTAACTTTAGTAGTTTCTGTCATTTAATTCAAAATTCACAAATTACTTGCAACTTCAAATGAATTCATAAAATTCATATTAACTCAGAAAAATAAAAGTAAGATATTAAAATTCTTAGAAAAGGAAACTCTATCAAATAAAAATATAATATGAAAATTTATTTGTAATAAAAATTTAATTATTTTTATACCTATTAATTAAGCCTTTAATTTTAATTCTAAATTCAATTAAAATTCAATAATTAGTAAAGATTTCCAAAATTAAATAAAAACCAGGAAATAAATAAAGAAAACATTAAACTTATTTTATTTACTTATTATTTGTTAAATCCTTATTAGAAGGATTTAAACCCTAATTAATAATTACCTTAATTATTAATTCATTAAAAATAATAAAATGACAAATCCAATATTATTTTTATTTCAAACTTATTAATAACTTCAACTTGATAATGAAGTTATTAATCCTAGAATTATAGGAGCAATTAGGAAACCTAGTTCCATTATGGAATGATAATATGACCTCATCATTTCATGTGAAACTCTAAAACCCTAATTCAATTAGGAACCCTAGTTCCATTAATTACATATGAACCCTAAATTGCTTCTAAAACCTAAACCCTAGGTTATAACATGTGATCATGATACTTTTATTTCAAATGCATAGAACTCATAATTAGCAATTAAATACTTGCCATGCCACCTAAAATTGTAGAAGCCCTATTATCAATAATTTAGTATTCCATGTATGCATACCTATCCAACCTAATTGATCAAGTAGAGGTCAACCAAGTGCAAAATCCTAGCTCCTATTCTCAGAGATACCAATATCCTAACTAGCATCACACCATTGTGATGAACCCTAATGCAATACATGCCACTTTGTGCATCCTATTCCATACTCTACTAAACCCTATTAGTGTGAGATAATTATTAATCATCCTACTTAGGAAACCACCATTCCTTACTTAGTAGAATCCAATAGCAAACCCTAGACAACCTCAACCCTAATTGCAATACTTCTTATTATTTAAGAAGTATGTTCTTCAAAAGTTATTCTTTTGAAGTAAACAAAGAATCATCATCAACCCCCGCTTATACAGGACCTATAAACCCTAGCTATCTATCACCAGCAAGATAAACCAACCATGATAGCAACCATGTATAATAAATTGCTTAGGATGCCTAGGCTTATCTTAACCTTACAAGCCCTAAGTATTGATGAATCCAACATTGGTTGTGATCCATCTACTACTTACTCCAGAAACCAATTGGAACCCATAGTAAACCATAGAAACCCACAACCCTAATTACCATACTTATTCTTTATCAAAGAACATGTTCTTCAAAAGTTATTCTTTTGAAGTATATAATAAGTAATCATCAACCATGCATTATAGGGCTTAAAATTGACAACTGTTCTTTACTTATTATACAATTACTATTCCTGAGTGTGTATGATTGTTACTATGAATTTTACCACTTGCTTATGATTCTAAAACTACACAACCCTGAATAAGAACCTTGTTTGTGAATCACTCTAAAAGTGCAACACATCCTGAACTAATCATTACCACCCACTAATCCTAAATCATCGGGGTTAGATCACGCTTAGAGCGATTGCATCTCATACTTATGCATTATTGCATCCTTGCCAATCTTTTAAACATCGTCCTTACCGGACGATGATGCTATTTCAGAATTTGGAGTTATTGCGTATCGAAGACCTTGCCTGCATAATCTTGCAGGCAAGAAAGGCAAGTTCATCACTTGCTCATGTCATTTGAGTATTTTTATCAAATTACTTGCAAAGTATTATGGTTATCACTATTGCACAAAAATCAAAACCACTACTTTCATAACTATGAATATGACTATGTGGTGGGCAATGGAACCATGGATTGTGTTGATATGGTGGAGGTTCCATTGCACGGGTTTATATCCATCTAGGATTAAACAACAAATGTCGCCGGTGATTCTTGTGCCGTAATACCCGTGTTAACCATAAGATCCGGAGTGGGACGGAGTAGTCAAAAGTGTTTCCACCTCTCGTTCATCAACGGATGCGCTTTACCGTAGACACTTGTATCTGTCAGGGCAAGCGGTAGGCTGGGGAAGCCTTAAGTCCCCACGGCATAGTCCGTAGACACTTGTCGCTCGAAGTGCAAGCGGTAGGCTGGGGAAGCCTTAAGTCCCCACGGTATTGCGGTCTATGATGGGTTGCAGCTACCGGCGAAGGAGTTTGGTTAACGAGTCCCAAACTGTTGTCGTGGTCGGGGTCCATCCTTAAGTGGTAATAATGAGGACCGACGAGGACCCGGGGTCGGGGCATGCAACAAAGGGTGGGTGTTCGAGGTAGCGGAGGAACATGATTGGCTAGACCTTATACCGGGCCTCACACCAAAGGAAGTGTGGACGAGAACATATGCCTCGGTTGGCACCAAGGTTAAGATCTCTTATGGGTAAAGCAACACACCTCTCGCGAGTGTAAAGAACCGTGACTCGTCACTCCTCGTTCCGGGATATGGAACTGCGAACGCGGCCGGAAAGGAGCTCCATGAAGTTCTAGTAAACCGGTGAAGGCCGACGGACATAGTTCTTCCGAATAAAAGCAACCTTTTGAAGAAATGGTTATGAAAACTGCATTGGTATTAGACTTTCTGGTCTAATGCTGTAGCTAGTGCATTAAACACCTCTTTCCTATAATGAACTTGTTGAGTACGCTCGTACTCATCCCACTCTTAAATCCCCTGCTTAGATATGGAGGCATCGAAGGAGGATCTACAGTGCAACTCGAAGGCCGAGGAGTCAACAACTACTTCAAGAGACAGGACCATGTCAGAGGAGTCAGATACCACATCCAACAAGGAGAAAACCTAGATTAGCAATAGAAGGGAACTAGCTTCCTAAACTTAGCTCCTATTTAGCTAGAATCTATTCATAGCCTCTGTAGTTAGCTAAATACTCTTCAAATAGAGTTTGTGATAAGACTAGACTACGAGTCGTTCTCCTGGAGTTTATTTGCAGTTTTACCTCATTGTAAAGTAGGAGGTCTGTGTGATCTTATGTAACAGAGTCAGTGTTGTAATTCTATAGACATGCCTTGGACCCGCATATGTTTCTGTTGTACCACTCTGAGCGATATAATACTAGTGGAACGGTGTTTCATTGGTGTTATATCAGACTTGCATACTACACCATGCAGTGGTATGCCGGGTCACCACAGTTGGTATCGGAGCAAATGCTTTGACCCTAGGATTAAAACCCTTTAAAGGAGACCTATAGGATTGGTAGTGTCTATAGGAAGTTGTCCTAGGTAAACCAAATACTTCTTATGACTTGAGATGGATATTCACTTGAGAATAATCCTGACACACTTGAGTCAACATTTCTTACCTATCTTTCCCAGATAAAGTAAAATTAGCTAGTTAATCCCAAATATGTAGCACATCATACAGTCCTTAAAACAATAGATGAGTTGATCACAGTTGGTATACAATACATGGTAGTCCAAAGAGAGGATACAACCATAAGGAAGATATCCTATTGGAAGATGTGTACCAACATATGTTATGATTAAGTAAGAGTTATACAAACCTGTAATAGATGTAATATCAAGTGACAAAGATAAGCAAGATATCCTAATAGAAGATGTAGACCAAGATAAGTAATAGGGTAAGTAAAATTATCTAAACTTGTAAAACAATTAATAGTAAGTGATAACTCTGAGTAATATGAAGTAGTATAGACCATGATGAGTCAATCATGGGAGATAAGGAAGAGAGATATGAAAAAAATATGATTACTTACATGGTAGAGTAGCTAATCATATATGATTCACCTGAGAATCATTATGTGATGGATTAGAACATCATAAATATTTAGGAGAAGTACAATAAGAAGTCAAGTGCTAAACAATAATGCAAGATTTGTGATACAAAACCATGGGAAGCGTGCCAAGCACACCATGACCATAGTCTTATGATAGTAAAAACACTATGGAAGTATAAGAGCTATATTTCCATAGTTATGTGTTTAGAGTAGCGATGTTAGAACTTAGACATATCATGTGAGATAGTCCTCAATAAAATAAAAGTCAAGTAGTACTTCCAAAGAAAATCAGGTTAACCACAACTATCCTAGACCACTTTGTTTCAAGTTTATCTCATTGCAAATGTGCAATTAAGATAAATGTTAAGACAAATAGTAGAAATCCACTTATTCGTGCTAAGTATCACGATATAAACCTATATTATGTGGTGTTATATACTACACATCTCAGTCTGATGTTTAGAGATGTCCTACTCAACTAGTATATTCAGGCTTATGATGATGTGTATTATAAGCACAAAGCTGAATCTTCTTGGATTTTATTGGATTTTCATTGTTTGACTAGATCCATACATGAAGTTTGACTTTGATATGCAAATGCATGTTGCAATATCAAGTTCTTACTTAATGCTATAGATCTAGAGGGTAATGGTAAACGTGTGAGTAAGTGACGAACTCTGAAGATCCTAAAGACAAGATGAAGGTTCATCAGAGAAAGGAAGTAAAGTTGTGGGAAGCAACCACAATATTCAGAAGGAAGTACCAATCAAAACTCATGCTTTACCTCAACAGAGGAGTACTTTAGTACATAGGAAGCATGAAGGTGAGAAATATGATGATCGTGGAGTAGTAGAAGCAGATCCATAGTCATCATGGAAGAGGGAATGCATGGGAAATCACTTAGGATACTATAATCATAGTGTCAGCTAGTGGTTTTCTTGCAAAATAAACCCTGAATGAAGGAAGATGACCTATGAAACCATAGCAGACATAAGAAGACCATAGTTGATATCAGAAGACCACAATTGGTATAGTATCAATACTGCGAGATAAAGTAGAAGATGTCTCGTCCAGTTGATCAGAACCTATAATAGAATCCATTTTTAGATATCAAATAGCCACAGTTGGTATAATAACTACACTGGTATCGTTGGTATTACAAATAGTCCACGATTTAATTAGTTGTAACAAAAGTTTGTGAACAAATAAAAATCTTAGTCAGCCAAATAGCTAGATCTATAAACATTTAGTCAAAGGATTCACATTGGATGTCCACAATTGAGTGGATACACCACAAAGATTCTTCGCAAGACCTTAGAGGAAGTATAAATCATAAACAAGACCTAGACCAATATTCTAATCATAAGTCCAATAGTTGGAAGAAAAGGAGTTGAAGACCATAAGAAAACTCTAAGGGGTAGAGTAAAGATTGAGTTGGATGTACAATAACTCAATACTTTGAGCATAGATAGAAGATAGAAGGTCTGAACGGAGAGGAAGTTCGATCTTATTTTCATAAGATTGATTGAACACTACTTTCGAAGGATGTCGGACCGTAAGCCGAGGTTTATACCTCGAGGAAGTAAGAAGTGGACTATAACTTGAGAAAGTGAGTAATATTTACTCAGAAGTATGATAGCCCAAGTAAATTAAGGCTAAGGAAGTTGGATGAAGGATTGTAGGAGACCAAATAAAGCTCAAGAAGACCCAAAGACCGAAGGAAATTGACCATACCAGAACCACATACTAATATAATGATTCCTTTCATGGAACCTAAAGAACCCAAAATAGTTTTAGGTACCAACCATAAACCATGATTGGATGGACTAAATGAGTCTAATCCATTCTTAGGAAAATAAACCATCACGACCAATTCCATAGTTAGTACCTTATTAAGTACCATTACTGCAATTTTGGTAGTAAGGGAAAAACAAAGACCTATTTTATCAAATAGGAGATTGTTATCCAATTAGTCCTCAATTAAGACTAGTAACAACAGAAGAAGTCCCAATCCTTGAATCTTCAATGTGAAAGGAAACAAGATTATGATATTGAAAGGAATCAAATGTAAATTTAGAAGCCATGGCTAGAGGTATATTACATTCCAGGAAAATCTAGACGGAGTAAGAACAATGTCAAGACAAACCCTAATGGATTCCAGGAAGAATCTGGACAAGGGATATATTCAATTATATCCAGTGAGATCACCACGGAGTTCGAGAAAAGATTTAGTCTGCACAAGTCAGATCCACACTCCGAAACGTGAGAGAGATCAAACTTCGAGGACGAAGTTTAGTTTAAGGGGTAGAGACTGTAATATCCCAGGTATATGGGGTTACAAAAATAGAGGAAACGAGATGTGTGCATTGCATTCATGCATAGAAAATCTGGGGAATTTTCGCGCTTTAAAGTAAAACAGATCACAATGAATCGAAGTTTCACTTGACCTTGGTGGAATTGAAGTAGCTCATCAAGTCAAGCGCTATAAACCTCAATGTGACTTTGCTAAAACTTTGTTTTGGGTAGAGATGATTTGATCTAAGGGGTTAGATCAAATGGAACTAATAATCAACACAACAACACTTTACTCAATGATCAATTGCTTGATCTTATAAAAGATCATAATATGGAATTCCTTGCCATAACATATGAACATCCATTTAATTGGAAATCAAGTAACAATAATTGGAGAAACCATTCTTCACTTATCTTTTCCATGTCTTAAACAAATCCTTGATCCTACCATGAACCTCATGGTATTCAATTGACTTCACTCTTGGAAACAAAACAAGGAGATCAACTCTAGAAATACATTTCTCTATTCCATATAATTAAGCATCAAACCTAGAGAGGTGAGGGATCTACTAATTATTAGAGATGCAATAACAACCTTGAGCTAAAGTAATAGCTTGAAAACCATTTCCCTTGGAGTGGTGAGATAACCTAGTATCACATGGAATAATAACATATCCATGAATTGATAAAGTAAGGAGGAGATTAATTCAACCAAGATAGCCAAGTGGAGTTTAGACTAGATACCTATTGAGATATGGTGAGTACACCATAAACTCTAGGATAAACCATTCCTTTATAAGTAAGCCCCAAGCTATGGTGTTACACTTAAGTAGTTAAGGAAACAATTGAATATGAGGGAGATAACTATCCATACACTTGATGATTATATCATCATTGATTTAGTAGAACCTTAACATAATATCTCGGACATTCTCCTGGGATATAAACTTTAGAGGCAACCATAGTAGTCCCATTCAAGAAGGTAAATTAGAACTATTATATCCTAGTTGATCAAGACAATGCTTGATCATGGAAGTGAGAACCCATTCCATTAGAAATAATTTAGGAAGCCAAACCTTGATCATTATGAATTGAGTGATGATCATAAACCCTAAGAACTTGAGGTAAAGATATTAAGAACAAGTTGATCATGCTTAATACATGATCATGCTCTTGAGGTATGTGAGGATAATTTAAACCTTAATAAGATAAGTAGATATCATTCACCACATGAACTTATAGGGAGGTAACTAATAAGCAATCCTAGGTTTATATTCCAACCTATAATTGTAAATCAATTGGTGATAATAAGTAGAATCTTACCACATCTATTTTCTCATTCATTCATCAATTAATGAACCTAAGGGAACCTTAGAGTTAAACACTATACTTCATATGGTGAGAAACCATATATCCATATGACCAAAGTTAACTATAAAAAGAACTATAACTACTATAGTTACTTTAATTATTCATTAAGGATACTAAGAGAAGCTAATTGGTAGAAGATAAAATTAATTCTCAAAATCTTAGTAACTAGAGGAGAACATAAAATGTTAAGTAAGCTACCACACTATCATGGTTGGGGGAGATTAAACCCTAGCACATGCAATATGGTGACATCTCATTTCTCCACCCCGAATTAAATTTCAACCCTAGTTTGAGTAACACTTGGGTGATCACAAATAAAACCTAAACCACAATTAAGATTCAAACCATGAGTCATTAGGTAAATAGCATTGGAACCATAGATTTGCACATCAAATAAATCTTATGCTTCAATTCCTGAACATAAGCAAAATCTTGTGCTACACTTTATAATTGAAACCATATGTATGGTGAGCAACCACTTAACCCATTAATCAAGATCAAACCATGATGAGAGTAGAATTACTCTAAGTACTTCAAGGTACTAGTAAAATACCATATTAGTGATAACCTTGACATAGAGTGATAATCAAAACTTCAAGATCTTAATAAATAGAGGATCACATAAAATCATATGCAGGGAACTAAATTCTCAATGAAGAGCTCAAACCCTAATGATAAATTCTAAAACACCTAGAGTAGGAATTATCAACTCTTTATAAGTAAAAAGAGAGTTGCAATCCAAATAAAAAGGGAACTTAAAGAACACCTATAATCATGCTTAATTGATGTGTTGAATAAGCCCATATGTATGAAATAGAATCAAATATAAAATGCATTCTTCTAATAAGAAAATGGTATAATAACCATTGCATTAATTCTTCATGGAATTAACCTCATTGAAATACCTGCAAAATAGAAAAGAATGGAAATTAAATTAAAAACAGAATACAAAATAGGAAATACAAAACAGTAAATGAATAACTGAAAAGAAAAAGAAAGAAACCTTACCTGGACCTTACCTGTCGCAGCAGCCCAGCTAGGGGAGCCCAGAAGCAGCCCAGGCCCGGTCCAACAGCCCGAAGCCAGCACAGCCCACGTACCTCTTCGCCCGGATAAGAACGGAGAGAACGTCGTCGTCTTCGTCTCCTCTCCTGCGCGCACGGGAGCCTCGACACGACGACGATTGAGCCACGTCCCGGCCGACATTGTGGACAGCGCGACCGCCGACGATCGTCCTTGACCCTATAAATACACGGCCGAAGCCCTCCTCGCTCTTGTTCTTCCTTTTCCCCAATTTCCGCAAACCCTAGCACGCTCGGACCTCGGCCATCGCCGTCGACATAGACCTTCCCCGGTCTCGCCGTGACCACCGTTGGAATCGCCGTGCTCGACAAGCCCACCGTGCGGGGGGAATCGCTCCGAGAAGCTCCCGAGCAGCCATATAGCCGACGTTCCCTTCCGACGGTATCTCACAGAAACTTGAGCAATGGCGCCAGCACCGTCGACAATCGGCGCCGTCGAGCCTTCCCTAAGCATCACTGTGAGCTTGCGCTTCTCCCGAGCTCTTTATTTGGTTCCAGCATGCACCGTAGCATACTCTGCGTCGTTCACCGCCGTGCGCCGCCGCAGTAGGAGCTCGCCGGAGTCTCTCCGGTGACCGTTTCGAGGGGGCGCCGCTACTTTAAGGTTCGCTGCGTCGCCCCGAGTCCAGCCCGAGCCTACGCACGCGCCTCGCGGGAACCTTGTACCGCCGACGATCGTCGCCATACGCCGGTCACCAGGAGCTCTGCCACGTCGTCGATTTTGACCACGGTCAAAGCCAACGTGGCAGCTGACGTGGTGCAGCCCCACCAGTCAGTGACCGTGTGGGTAGAGTATTGGGTAACTTTAGTAGTTTCCTGTTTTAATTCAAAATTCACAAATTGCTTGCAACTTCAAATGAATTCATAAAATTCATATTAACTCAGAAAAATAAAAGTAAGATATTAAAATTCTTAGAAAAGGAAACTCTATCAAATAAAAATATAATATGAAAATTTTATTTGTAATAAAAATTTAATTATTTTTATACCTATTAATTAAGCCTTTAATTTTAATTCTAAATTCAATTAAAATTCAATAATTAGTAAAGATTTCCAAAATTAAATAAAAACCAGGAAATAAATAAAGAAAACATTAAACTTATTTTATTTACTTATTATTTGTTAAATCCTTATTAGAAGGATTTAAACCCTAATTAGTAATTACCTTAATTATTAATTCTTTAAAAAATAATAAAAGGACAAATCCAATATTATTTTTATTTCAAACTCATTAATAACTTCAACTTGATAATAAAGTTATTAATTCTAGAATTATAGGACAATTAGGAAACCCTAATTCCTTATGGAATGATAATATAACCTTATCATTTCATGTGAAACTTAAAACCCTAATTCAATTAGGAACCCTAGTTCCATTATTACATATGAACCCTAAATTGCCTCTAACCTAAACCCTAGGTTAGAACATGTGATCATGATACTTTTATTTCAAATCATAGAATCATAACAGCAATTAAATACTTGCCATGCCACCTAAAATTGTAGAAGCCCTATTATCAATAATTTAGTAGTCCATGTAGGCACACCTATCCAACTTAATTGATCAAATAAAGGCAACCAAATGCAAATCCTAGCTCCTATCCTTAGAGATACCAAACTAAATAGCAACCATGCCCATTATCATGCACCACCTAACCATACTCTACTAAACCCCAGTAGTGTAAGATAATTATTAATCATCCTAACTAGGAAACCACCATTCCTTACTTAGTAGATCCAATAGCAAACCCTAGACAACCTCAACCCTAATTGATATACTTCTTATTACTTAAGAAGTATGTTCTTCAAAAGTTATTCTTTTGAAGTAAACAAAGAATCATCACCAACCCTGCTTATAAGGACCTATAAACCCTAGCCAGCTATCCCTAGCAAGATAAACCAACCGTGACAACAACCATGTATAATAAATTGCTTAGTATACCTAGGCTTATCTTAACCTTACAAGCCCTAGGTATTGATGAATCCAACATTGTTGTGATCCATCTACTACTTACTCCAGAAGCAGTGGAAACCAAAGTAAACCATAGAACCCCACAACCCTAATTATCATACTTGTTCTTTATTAAAGAACATGTTCTTCAAAAGTTATTCTTTTAAAGAATATAGTAAGTAATCATCAACCATGCATTATAGGGCTTAAAATTGACAACTGTTCTTTACTTATTATACAATTACTATTCCTGAGTGTGTATGATTGTTACTATGCATTTTACCACCTGCTTATGATTCTAAAACAACACAACCCTGAATAAGAACCTTGTTTGTGAATCACTCTAAAAGTGCAACACATCCTGAACTAATCATTACCACCAACTAATCCTAAATCATCGGGGTTAGATCACGCTTAGAGCAATTGCATCTCATACTTATGCATTATTGCATCCTTGCCAATCTTTTAAACATCGTCCTTACCGGACGATGATGCTATTTCAGAATTTGGAGTTTCTACGTATCGAAGACCTTGCTCGCATAATCTTGCAGTCAAGAAAGGCAAGTTCATCACTTGCTCATGTCATTTGAGTATTTTTATCAAATTACTTGCAAAGTATTATGGTTATCACTATTACACAAAAATCAAAACCACTACTTTCATAACTATGAATATGACTATGTGGTGGGCAATGGAACCATGGATTGTGTTGATATGGTGGAGGTTCCATTGCACGGGCTTGTATCCATCTAGGATTAAACAACAAATGTCGCCGATGATTCTTGTGCCGTAATATCCGTGTTAACCATAAGTTCCGGAGTGGGACGGAGTAGTCAAAAGTGTTTCCACCTCTCGTTCATCAACGGATGCGCTTTACCATAGACACTTGTATCTGTCAGGGCAAGCGGTAGGCTGGGGAAGCCTTAAGTCCCCACGGCATAGTCCGTAGACACTTGTCGCTCGAAGTGCAAGCGGTGGGCTGGGGAAGCCTTAAGTCCCCACGGTATTGCGGTCTATGATGGGTTGCAGCTTACGGCGAAGGAGTTTGGTTAACGAGTCCCAAACTCGTTGTCGTGGTCGGGGTCCATCCTTAAGTGGTATAAGAGGACCGACGAGGACCCGTGGTCGGGGTATGCAACAAAGGGTGGGTGTTCGAGGTAGCGGAGGAACATGATTGGCTAGACCTTATACCGGGCCTCACACCAAAGGAAGTGTGGACGGGAACATATGCTCGGTTGGCACCAAGGTTAAGATCTCTTATGGGTAAAGCAACACACCTCTGCAGAGTGTAAAGAACCGTGACCTGTCACTCCCTGTTCCGGGATATGGAACTGCGAACGCGGCCGGAAAGGAGCTCCATGAAGTTCTAGTAAACCGGTGAAGGCCGACGGACATAGTTCTTCCGAATAAAAGCAACCTTTTGAAGAAATGGTTATGAAAACCTGCATTGGTATTAGACTTTCTGGTCTAATGTTGTAGCTAGTGCATTAAACACCTCTTTCCTATAATGAACTTGTTGAGTACGCTCGTACTCATCCCACTCTTAAATCCCCTGCTTAGATATGGAGGCATCAAAGGAGGATCTACAGTGCAACTCGAAGGCTGAGGAGTCAACAACTACTTCAAGAGACAGGACCCTGTCAGATGAGTCAGATACCACATCCAACAAGGAGAAAACCTAGATTAGCAATAGAAAGGAACTTTCTTCCTAAACCTAGCTCCTATTTAGCTAGAGTCTATGCTTAGCCTCTATAGCTAGTTAAATACTCTACAAATAGAGTTCGTGATAAGACTAGACTACGAGTCGTTATTCTGGAGTTATTTGCAGTTTTACCTCATTGTAAAGTAGGAGGCTGTGATGATCTTATGTAACAGAGTCAGTGTTGTAATTCTATAGACATGCCTTGGACCCGCATATGTTTCTGTTGTACCACTCTGAGCGATATAATACTAGTGGAACGGTGTTTCATTGGTGTTATATCAGACTTGCATACTACACCATGCAGTGGTATGCCGGGTCACCACAATATAGTGGAGATGATTCAATGCTGCGGCGGTTTCCGAGGATGTGGTGTCGAATCTGTCAAGTCGTGCAGTACAGAGAAGTTGAGAAGGCAAGGCATCATGATGAAGGATACTGCAGCGGTTCTGCTCTGCCACGCGTGACCCGACGAAGAAAAAACAGAGTGGTTTTGGAATTATTATTGCCAAAACCAGGGGCATGTGTTATCGCCAGATTTTAACCGGATCAAGAGATGGGCCGTGATTGAGATGGGCTTAGAGGATATGCACGTAAAATATTTCTGAATCGGCCTTGTACGAGAGTTTGGGCTAGATTGCCCTTGTATTTGTACATTATGGTAGATTTTGTTAGAATTAAGAGATAGAGTTTAGCTCATACACGGTTAGGTTTATTCCCAAATTAGGAAGTCCACGGACTATAAATATGTACCTAGGGTTATTGAGAAAGGAGGACGATCACGTTCACAACAAACCAATCTAGGCGCATCGCCACCCCTTGTTTCGAGGGTTTCTTCCGGGTAAGCGTCATGCTGCCTAGATCGCATCTTGCGATCTAGGCAGTATCTGTTTATTCGTTGCTTGGTGTTGCTCGTGCTGAAGCCTTGTTGATGGCGAGCAACACCGTTATCGTAGATGTTTTGGGGCTGACGTGGATATTTTTCTAATATACTTGCTTAGCTATGCTGCCCCTCAACATCTAGCTGCCTTTGCACCTATCTTGGGTGTAAGGGCAGCATCTTGCTTAGTCTTTATTTAGTAGATCTGATCCGTTATAGTTGTTCCTTGTTCTCCAAGGATTAGTTTGATATCCGCATGATTAGGCCTTGCAAACGGGTTGAACGATCCAGTAGTGCGTAAGGTATAGTTTGCTGATCCTAGAGGGATTGTTCCGGGAATCGACGTTATGTTGGTTTTTAGGCCTCTTTAGGACTAGTTTTCTATTATCTTACGTATACGCCGAGGCTCAACTACGTGCGGGATGTTCCGGTTATGCGGTGAAAACCCTAGACTGTCGTAGATTGATTTATCTTGGTTTTGATTAAGCGGGATCCCCATGTTATCGTAAATCCAACGTGAACCATGGGTCAATCGGCTCTTTGAGCCGATTCACAGGGTAACCTAAGAGCCGATCGGGGCTCGTATTTAATGTTTACGTGTTTGCCATGCAGGAAACTAATTGAAGCAATCCATCACCTTCCTGACCAGGTATAGGTCAGGTGGCACGCCCTCGCATTAGCCAGGACGTGTGCCGGAGCATTGCGGGCCGTTGCCCGAGGGACCAGGGCCCACCAGCAGTCCTGGGAGCCTCCCGGCTCTCCGTGTTGCCCGTCGCTGCTCGCCGGTGGGTTTTGGTAGGCAACACATTCTCCTCTCACGAGTCCATCCGGTACTGGAACACCGGATGGTTCTATATGAAGAACGAAATCGTTCCAGACCGTCCCCACGGCCTCCCAGTCTTCATCAACAATCCTCGGGTGGAGAAAGACTCCTGGAGCCACATTCCGAATCTCGCCCAACATCAGACCGGAGAACATCGAAGCTGGTGCACGAGGGATTGACCGGAGTCGATCTAACCCTCAGCTGGTTCACCCACCGGATCCAACCCCTGCAGTTCCACCGGCGTCTCATCTGCACCTACACCAGCGTGAATGATGCGCTGCGGGTCACAAAGGACAACCTCCGAGTTAATTCTCTGAACAAGAGGATCCGGACATTAGTGAAGGTGACCCGAGGGCAGGTCGTCCCGGAGATCTCCAAGGATATACACGTCAACGGAAATTTCCCTCCGGTAAGTTGCACTTAGTCATATTGATGTTTGGTTTCTTACTTCTTTAACTTGTTATATTTTCTCACATTTGATACCTCTTCTCCAGCTCAACACCTTGGCGGAGGAGGATTTTGGGGAGATCTTCCGCATCACCGCCACTGCCTCCGGCAGGGCGAATGAAGCTCCAGAGGAAGACGAGGAGGAAGACGAGGAACGAACGGATAAATACGCTCCTTGACCCTCGAAATGCCCCAGGGATGGATCTTTTGGAACCGACACCGCTCCCAGCACCGAGGGCTCTGCCAAGCAGCCCAAAACTGCTCCAGCTGGAGGCCCACGATGCCTGGACTCTAAGAGGGCGGAGCGCGAGCGCATCAACATGCTTGCGACCTCTGGAAAAGGATCTCGACCCACTCTCCCCGGAGCCGTGTAAGTTCCAAAACCCGAACCCTTTCACGTCTTTGTGGTGGAAATGTTATTTATTTGTCCCTTTGCTTTGATCAGGTACCAGAAGGTCGTTCCTTCTCGGCGTAAATCCCAGAGGATGATCACAACGTTCTTGAAGTCATCACCCATCGTCATTGCCCCAAACACCCCCATCATTCACTGCTGCTCCCCAACCTAATCCGGCTGACCTTCAGCCTACCACGACCCCTGCTTCCGGAGAACAAGCTCCAAACGAAATTATCCCAATCAGCATCCGACGTAAGGATGAGAGCTGCTCCGGAAATTTCCGGGCCGCCGCTGAAGAAAACAAGGACAAGGAGGAGGCGGAGGTGACATCTGCTGACAAGGATGAAGCTGAGGCTCATGATGCCATCGTATTCCCTCCTGAAACCTATCCGTCTGAATGTCTTGCAACTTCGAAGACTTATGCCATCAAGCTCTTGCACAAGATGACTGAGGCGGAGAAATGGGAACTCCAGCAATATCTCATGAACTTCTTGATGAACAATACCTGGAGCAAAGCGGACTCCCAATCCTACGAGATTGAGCAGTACAAGAAGAAATCTTGCGAGTTTCTCGATAACATGCTCTCCAAGCGCAAGGTAAACTATTCCCCCAGTAGCCCCCAAGTATCTAGGTGGAACCAAAATAGTTTCTTCTTGATACTTCGAGTTGTCAAACTGAACAACTTTATTAAAGTGTCGCAGTAGCCCCCAAGCGTCATGTCGAAAACTTTTCCGGCAATGATACTTCGAAAAGATCTACGCTTTTTATAATTTCTCATCGGAATTTTTCCTTTTTAACCTTGTTGCTTTTGCAGGAACCACAAGCTTTCCATTACAAGCTGAACAAGACCATAACTCTTCAGCGCCGCGTCTCTCTGAGGTAGGCGGAGTTATTGGAAGATAAGAAAACGAAGGTTGCCGCGCTGCAAAAAAATCTTGAAGAAAGCCAAGGTTTAATTTGTTTCCGGCAGCAGGTTTTCGAACTTGTTATGCTTATATGATTTACTGAATATTTTTTTGGACAGGTGCAGACTTGAAGAGCTCCCTGGCTTCAGCCTCATGTGAGCTCGAAAATTTGCATTCCGCCCACAAGGACTTAGACTCAAAACTTCAAGAGACGGAAGAGAAGCAAAAGCTAGCCGATGATCTGCTGGTCCAGAAGAGTTCGGATTTTGAACGAACCAAAGCGGATCTTCAAGATACGGGTGACAAGGATGCCGAGATCATCAAGAAGCTTCAAGCAGAGGTAAAGACTCTGGACATACATGCGCCAGGCTGAAGTGAGCTGCGACCTTCTCGACAGTGAGATCTTCGGTGAGTACCCAGATCCGAAATTTTTACCAAACTTCATGGCTTTTCTTTCGTGTTCTCATTAACTTTCACACTTTGCTGATCCTCTTGGATATGATGGAGAGCGCCACGAACAGTTTCCGCACGATGATCTGATCAAGCTGGCCGGAGAATATTGCAAAGACCTGATCTCCGCTTCTCGCAAGATTTGCTACAATCTGGCACTGAAGAATAGCCGCAGATGCGACATCCGCGAACTGATCGGGAAGATGGCGCTCCTTCCGGAGCTGGTCGTTGATCTACAAGTGTCATCTGCTTGCGGTGCAGCCCAATTGGAACTTGCGATGTGCCTTGCCCGGGCTCCAACCCTCAACATCGATGAAGCTACTGCTTCCATTCTAGAGGGGTCAAATACGAACAAGCTTTTGGATGCATGCAGCGGGTATGACACTCGGATTGTCCAGCACATTCATCACGACGAATTCTACGACAAGGTCGTTCTTCCCGTGAATGATCCATCAAAGTAGAGCTTCTGAAGAAGATGGAGTCCGAGAAGAAGCCTGCCGGATCCGGTGATGAGATGGAGTTTACTTGGACCAGCTCCAAAGAAGCCGAGAGGAACAAGGCAAATATCGGGGATGATGCTTTTTCTTCCTCTCCGGCACCTGATGCGGAGAAATAACTTGTTCCTGTATGAAAGGAAAAACACTGCATCATTCGGCCCCTTAGTGGGTTTGTAAATTAAATATCTGGACTTATTTGAAGTAGCTAGGGAAAACTACGCATGCAATGTATATGAGCGGAAAGTACTTATCCTGCTACCATTTTATTTATGTATGCGAGTTATTTTGTTTGAAGGAAGTGTTGGTTTCTGTATTTTCTGGCTTACTTACTTGACCTTTCATGAGCCGGAAGACCCTTATCCGGAAAAGACTCGCCGACGGTGATGGAGCCTAATGGCAGTTCGTCAATAACCGCGAAAACAAGCCCCCGACTTTAGGTGCCGGAAATCGCTACTAGGAAACCATAAATTCGCAACAAAAAACTCATATACCAGAAAACTTAAGCTTACATCCTACTGAACGGTTTTGAAAATCGTAACATTATACACGTCTAGGCGGAAACATCCAGCTCCACGGTTTTAGTCGGAAAACATACACGATCGAAAAATGAACAGTAAAAGGAGGTAAAAGACTCAAAGAGTGAACCATATGCTTTATTTTGTTGATCATGTATCATAACTATTATTACAAGGTATGTAATGTGGTAATTGCTAAGTGTGGAAAGGACGTAGCTGTGCGATATTCTAGGGACGATCTGTCTCGTTGTAGACGTCACACATATCCTCCCTCTTTCGTTTCTGGAGGAAGTTTTTATTTCTATCCTTCAACTCACGAATATCAACAAGGTAGTAAGATCCGTTATGTTACACTTTGCTGACGACGAAGGGTCCTTCACATGGAGATTGCAACTTATGCTCTTGCACCTGCAGAAGGCGGAGGACTAGGTCACCTTCCTTGAATGAGCGATTCCGAATGCGACGACTATGATAGCGTCACAGTTTCTGCTGGTAGAGCACTGGTCTGCTAAATTCCGAGCCTCTTCGAGCAGGTCCACAGATAGCTGTCGAACCTCCTCTGCATTTTCTTCATTGTAGGCGGAAACTTGCGAGGAATCGTGGATGATGTCGGCGGGAAACACTACTTCAGATCCGTATACTAGGAAGATGGGTCTGAAACCAGTTGATCTGTTCGGGGTTGTTCGTAAACTCCACAAAACAACATCTAACTCCCCCCAAGCTCTGACTGCTCATCGCAGTGTTTCTTCAAGGCGAGGTTTGAGTCCAACTGGTATAAGGTCATTGGCCCGCTCAACCTGTCCATTGGATTGTGGATGTGACACAGAGGCAAGGTCAAGCCAGATTCCGATGTCTTGGCAGTACTCCTTCAATTCTCCATGTGCAAAGTTTGTGCCATTATCTATGATGATGTTGTGTGGGATGTCGTATCTCACCACAAGGTTGCAAACAAATTTTAGTGGCGTAGCACCATCAACTTTTCTAACTGGCTTGGCCGCGATCCACTTGCTAAATTTATCAACTTCGACCAAGAGGTACTCAAAACTTCCAGAGGATGATTTTTTTCAATGTTCCAACCATATCAAGCCCCCAGACCGCGAACGACCAAGTGATAGGGATAGTCTTCAGCTCTTGGGCTGGTGTATTTGGCTGTGTAGCGTAGTAATGGCAGCCATGTCATGTTCCGACTATCTTATCAGCGTCGACTTTTGCTGTTAGCTAGAAAAATCTTTGTCGGAAAGCTTTTGCAATGAGTGATCTGGGAGCGGCATGATACCCGCAATCACCAAGGTGGATCTCTCTAAGAGTCGCAATTCTTTCTTCGTCTGAGACGCATTTTTGGAAGATTCCGTTTGCGCTTCTCTTGTAGAGTTGTCCATCAATAACTGTATAGGATCTTGCTCGCCTAATGACCTGTCGTGCAAGGACCTCATTCTCCGGCAACGTCTGGTCAATTAGGTAATACAGGTAAGGCTTGGTCCAGGCTAGAGCGATAACCATTACGTCCATAGCCGGAGACACTGCCACATCTGGGTTTTCTGGGTTAGCGCCATTCACCGAGGGTGTCCTTAGGTGCTCAAGGAAAATTCCGGGTGGAAGTGACTTCCGGACGGATCCGAGCTTGGAAAACATGTCTGCCACTATGTTTTCGTCTCTCCTGACGTACTTGACTTCGTATCCGAGGAAGCAGTTGGAGATCTCTTCAACTTTGTCTCTGTAAGCCATCATGACGGAGTTCCTGGTGTTCCAATTTTCGGCTACTTGTTGTGCCACCAGGTCGGAGTCCCCGTAGCATATGATGTGCTTGATCCTGATTTACTTTGCGATGCGCAGTCCATGTAGTATAGCCTCATATTCTGTTATGTTATTGGTGGCTTCGAAGTGAATCTGCTGCAATTCTTCTCTGGTAGGTGATTTCAGGGTAAATCTAGCCCCCGAGCCTTGATGTTGCTTGTCCGTCAAAATGCATGACCCAAGCTTCTGGTTCCGGCACAGGTGTGCCCACCGGTGCTTCAGTCCAGTCGGCGAAGAAATCCGCCAAAATGTGTGACTTGATTACATCTCCGGCTTTCTAGTTGATGTCGAAGGCGGAAAGTTGTATTGCCCACTTCGCTACACGTCCCGTTGCGTCGAAGTTATTGATGATTATTGACAATGGAGCAGTGCTCACAACCGTCATTGGATGCTCCTGGAAGTACTGTCTCAGCTTCCGGCTTCCAAGGAATACTCCATAGGCTAGCTTCTAAAAGTGAGGGTAGCGTTGTTTGGATTCCGTGAGGACCTCCCTGATGTAGTAGACGGGCCGTTGGACTCCGTACTCGTAACCTTCTTCCTTTCGCTCCACCACGATGACTAAGCTAACGACCTTGTTGGAAGCTGCCAAGTAGAGAAACATAGGCTCTAACTCTGCTGGTGCCACCAAGATAGGTGGGGAGGAGAGTATTATCTTCAACTCCTAAAGTGTTGCGTTTGTTGCATCGTCCCAGACAAATTTGTCTGCTTTCTTTAGTAACTTGTACAGGGGTAGTGCCTTCTCGCCAAGACGACTAAATATTCTACTAATTGCTGCTACACAACTAGTTAATCGTTGTACATCTTTGAGACAAGTTAGACGCTTGATGTTGAGGATGGCCTTGATTTTTTCCGGGTTTACCTCAATGCCTCTATACGAGACAATGAAGCCAAGGAGTTTTCCAGCTGGCACGCCAAAGACACACTTTAGCAGATTTAACATCATCTTGTACCTCCGGAGGTTATCAAAGGTCTCCTGAAGATTGCTGATCAAGTCGGATACCTTTCGGGTCATGATCGCGATGTCGTCGACGTAGGCGTGCACATTCCGGCTAATCTGGTCCTTCAGGCATCGCTGCATCGTTTGATGATAGGTGGCACCTGTATTTTTCAAACCAAAAGGCATGGTGATATAGTAGTAAGCGCCGAAGGGGGTGATAAAGGAAGTCGCATTTTGGCCAGACTCCTTCATCCGGATCTGATGATACCCGGAATATGCGTCAAGAAAACAGAGAAGTTCCGCCCCCGCCATCGAGTCAATGACTTGGTCAATGCGAGGCAGGGGAAACGGATCCTTCGGACAGTGCTTATTCAAGCCGGAGCAATCAATGCACATTCTTAGTATTTCTGAATTCTTTTTGGGTACAAAGACGGGATTTGCGACCCAATCTGTGTGGATAACTTCTATTAGAAAACCTGCCTCTAGTAACTTTGCTAATTGCATTCCTATGGCGTGGCGCTTCTTATCTCCAAAGCGTCGAATAGCTTGCTTTCAACGGTTTTGCACCCGGATTTATGTTGAGGTAGTGCTCGGCGAGTTCCCTTGGTACTCCGGACATGTCAGAAGGTAGCCATGCGAAGATATCCATGTTAGCTCGCAGGAACTCGACGAGCGTGTCTTCCTATTTAGGGTCCATACCAGTGCCGATAGAAACCTGCTTGGAGGCATCAATTGCTTGAGGTCGACCTTCTTGGTATCTATTGTGGCCTTGAATGTGGTCTTCTGGTCGGAGATATGCTTCTTGGTGATGTGCATCTCATCCGGATCCACCGCGGCTCTGTAGCCTTGCAGCTCCTCTCCAGAGATAACTGACTCCGCGAAGGCTGCATCGCCCTCTTCGTAGTCTTGAGCTTTTTTGTAGTCTTTGGATACAGTGATCATCAGGGTTTTTTTGATGGAGGAAGGGTTTTGTTACCTACCAACATCACTGTTGGAACTTAATAATAAGGAAAAAATTCAATAAAGGGAATACATTAATATCAAGAAGATACAAAATACACCCAGCCTCTGCATCTACGCAATACCCTAATGATAGTACGGATGCACCAACCAAAAAATAAAAAATAAAAATAAGAAACAAAAAGTCCCGCTACGGTGTTCTAGCCGTAGCAGCAATAATACATCCACCGCCATGACAACACCTGAACTCCAGACTCTCCAAAAAAAGATGCCTCCAAGAAGGAAACAGTGTACAAGCGCCATCGTCGCCCGATCAAAAGATCTTAGGTTTTCACCCTGGAGATAGTCCCCGCTCTAATAACAATGCCTTCAACAATGTCATTGCCAGGCACAATCAGTTAAAGCAGACCTTGGATTTTCACCCTGAAAGGTAAGACTCTGAATTTCACCTATGCTACCATCCCCACTTGCATATTGCTGCTGCGAAACTCAGAACACCAATCAAAGCCCTCAATAATAGAGAGACTCGAACCTCCATTGCTAGTCCTCCAATCCGGCCTTCATGATATTCTCCGCCTCTGATTTCACCATGTACCAAAATGTCATCTGACGGCAACACAGAACAGAGCTTCGCGTCGTTCCCTCTAGAACCAAACGGATACCACCCGATCCAGGAAACTCCAGGCAAAAGATGCACTGCTCCATTCGCCGGCAGAGCTTTCTGGAACTCATCACTCCAGCCAGATCAAGACGGACATGCCTCGGGTAGGTCTTCATCTTCGCATAAGACAGACCCGAGGACCGCCACCATAATTAGGTCGGACCCAGCGCCACCGACCATCCCAGGCCGGCCAAGGCAACGCGGCGAGACACCTTGCAACCGGCCGACCCTCCACCGGCGACAACCAAGATCACGTAGAGGGAAATGAGAAGACCGACCTAGGGCTTACACCCATCTGGTCCGTCCCACTTCGCACCTCCACCGCCGACATGGCCCGCCGCCAGCGGCCACCACCACCATCACCAGGACGCCGCCTAGGTCGCCGTCCGCCGCGCCGCTGATGCCCTAGGCGCGCCGCCGCTCACGACACCGCGTCTCGAGCAGCCAGCACGCCGTGGTGCCCGGCGAGCGCACCACACCCAACCGGGGAGGATCCTTCCCGCGCCGATCCACCACACCAGGGGATGAGCAGGCCCTGCCGCCGCCGGCAACGACCAGGCAGAGCCCGGCCGCGCCCCATGGCGGTGGCGGGAGGAGGAAGGACGGGTGGGGAGGGGGGAGGGAGGGCTGGCAGCGGCGGCTATCTAGGGTTTCCCCCCGTCGCCACGCGGGGGCGAGAAGAGGAAACAGGACTCTACAAAATATTGTTACTGAAGTCTACAAAATCGTAGTATACTTTTTACAACAAAAAAAGGTACAGTACTATGATTTTATATATTACGTCACCCGCTCCAAAGTTTAACATATTTAGCTTTCAACATTATACGACGTTTTAAAGGAAGAAAGTAAAGCTAACACGGCCTAGCCTTCTACTGCAGCAAGTTGGGGAAAAAAGTCCCATTGCATGTACCGGACTCGGTCAGATGGGTTGTTTCCGATATCAGCAAGGTCTTGGATTCAGCCGTTTCTCACTTCCGACCAGTTTGCGTTGTAGTTCCAGTTCGAGTCGGCCAGGAATTTCATAACCTGGAGTAATAAATAGCGCCGCCCCGCATAGATCAAGCTTACAGCTAGCTACAATAATAGCACAATCGCCAGATTAACGAGCAGGGGTACTACGTTACTTTTCACAGATGGACAGGTTATATATCCAGGATATTCGGCGTACGAGTCGAACCGCGAGAAAATGAAGAAGCTGCGGGGCAAGCAGATTCGTCACCGGGCGATTACGACTGCCCTGTGCCCACCGCCGCCGAGCAACAGGCTATTTGTTAAGCTTCATGCACTAGCCACTTGAACCAAAAGTCCGAACTGATGGAAAGAGCTATGTAATCCATATATACATTTCACAACACCCCCACTCGCGTGTGACGGGAGAAGAGAAAGTCAACACGTGAAAGAATAAGAGCACACCGAAACAGGGCATCAGCGGTGGCTAAAGAGGGGGACAACAACAATTTTTAGGCTTAATTGCGAAAACCATGAACAACAACAATTTTTAGGCTTAATTGTGAAAACCAAGTGAAAGCCAGGATTTGAACTCGAGACCTAGGGCTCTGAGGGCATCTCCAACCGGCTGACCCAAACGGACACGCTGGTCCGTCCGTTTTGGGCCGTTTGGGTGGCCGAACGGACACCCGGACAGCGGCCCGCGTCCACGTGTCCGTTTGGGTCGCACGCTGCGCCCAACGCGCGGACGCACCGCATATGTAAGTAAAAAAACAAAAATAAAAATAAAAAAGGAAAACAGCCAAAAATAACATTAAACTAGTGGTTAATTAAACTTAGCCCTATTTTGGGCAATTTTTACACAAAAGAAAGCCCTATATGGGCTTTAAACTAAAAAAAAACCCTAGACAGGGTTTGCGAGCACGGTGGCCGCCGGCAGTACTACCCCCAGTAGTACTCGTCATCGTCGGCGTCGATGACGATGACGCCCCCCGGCGGCGACGCGCTGTTCCGGCTCGAAACGCCGGAGGGCACCGGGGACTCCGGCCAGGGCTCCCACTGCGCCCTTTCCCAGGCGGAGTGCGGGTTCGGCGGGCTCGCCGGCCTGCGCAGCCGTGCCCTCCGCGCGGACTCCTGCCGGAGCTGCTCCTCCGCTGCGGCCTGCAGCTCCGCCTGTAGCCGGAGCGTGGCCAGGCGCTCCTCCTCCGCCAGGCGCGCGGCCCGGCGCTCCTCCTCCTCCCGGAGCGCCGCCTGACGCGTTGCCTCCTCCTGACGGCGCGCCAGCTCGAGGAAGGCCCACGCCTCCGCCTGGGCGTCCTCCTGGGCCTTCCTGGCCGCCTCCTCCAGCGCGGAGGTGCGCATCGTCTCGGCGAGGTGCGGCCATTTGTCCAGCTCGTCGAGGTCGCGCTGCTCGCGGGACGCCGCGAGCGCCGCCTGCAACTCCGGGTCGTCCTCCTCCTCCTGGGGCTGCGGCTGTGGCTGGGGCTAGGGCGCGGGCTCGTTGATGTAGAGGCCGCCGGGGCGGCGGCTAGCCCGCCTAGCAGGTGTGCGCGGCTGCGCGCGAGGCCGCGCCGTCGCGGATGTGAAGCACGTGCGCCGCGCGCATCGTGCTCCACCTCGAACCACAAGTCCCAGTTGGGACTTGCGTCGCCGTACGCGGGGTCCTGCTGGAGGTCCGCCGGCAGCTGAGCGCGGAGCCTCCGGATCTCGGCGTAGCGGGCGCGGCCAGAGCCCGGGATGGGCGGCACCGTAACCCGATCTGGGCTCAGGTGCCAGCCGTGGGGGAGGTGCACGTCCCCCCACGGCATTGGGACGCCGGCGTCCCAGAACATCCGCGCCACCGCTACGGTGACGTAGATCCGGTCGCGTCTGGGCGTCGCCGGCGGCCCCATGGCGAACGGCGCCGGCGCGACTGGCCGGCTGCTGCCGGCCTCGTGGTCGTTGGCGGATGGCGAGAACTCGCGCTTCGGGGCCATGGCGGCGCGGAAGCTTCGAGCTCGCGCGTGCGGCCGGAGTGGAAAGTGGGGACCGGATAGGGACAGTCCCCTTCCCCGATCCACATTTAATAGGACCGGGGCACCGACGAGTGGGCCAGCCACGCGGACAGGCGGACACGCGAGGACGCCGCGTGCCATCCGCGGCCACGCAAACCCGGCCCAGATTTGGGCCGGGTTTGCGTCGTTCCGGACGCCGCGGCCGTCCGCTTTTGCGGTGCGTCCCTGCGTTGGGCCGGATTTTTGTCCGCTGGACCCATCCGGACGCGCGGGCGCGGGATGGGTCGCCCGGTTGGAGATGCCCTGATACCATGTTAAGCTTCATGCACTAACCACTTGAACCAAAAGTCCGAACTGATGGAAAGAGCTATGCAATCCACATATACATTTCACAACACGATGTTCCAGGCCCTCGAAGCGGAGAGGAGTCGCATCGAAGCACGCGCAGAAGAACTGACTAGAGGTTACCGTAGGGAAGAAAGCAACCAGCGGCCGGACGTTGTCTCGGCGTTCCCTGCTCGGATGTTGGGGAAGCGGATTTCGCGACCGGTAGCCTTCGAAGCGATGTTTTCGGGTGATTACGGTCGCCGCCATCTACCCACGGCGGGCGAGCAAGAGGCGGCTACACATTAACTAGAGTTTGATCAACTTTCATAGGTTTTTTTTCTGGAATGAAAGCATCGTTCTAGCCTCTACATCCAAAGGATACACTTAGCTTTATTATTAGTGTGCCTTTTTTTTTTGTTTAGCGGACGCTCAATGTGCCCGAACAATCATTGTAATACCCAAGTGCTGAAAAATGCTCGGGTGCTATCTGGCAAAACGAGCACTCGCTTCGTGGCTGTCCGATGTGCATCCCTGATCAAGATGCGCGATGACTCTTTCCGACAGCTGGTGAACTGGTCTCTCGCTGTCTTTCTCTTCGTTTCCATTCCCCTCTCACACTTGCTAGGGTATCGCGCAGGACCATCCTAGGCGGAATCAGCGCGCGGATTTTGTGGGATCCCGACGCCGGAGCGGCCGCGCGAGCTAGGGCCGGGAGCTCGGCGGCGGAGAGTGACACGCGGGCGAGGACGGGAGCCCCGACGCCGGAGAGCGACCCACGAGGGAGTTCGAGGGTGGGTAGCGCGGCGGCGGAGAGCGGCAAGGCGAGCTCAGGCGGGGGGAGGGGGTCTGGGCAGCGGAGAGGCGACCCGCACGCGAGGGTTGGGAACTCGGCGGCGGAGAACGGCCACACGAGCTGGGCGGAGAGTTGGGGCAGCGGAGATGCAACCCGCGCGCGAGCGAGCCGAGCTCGGGCGACAAAGAGTGGCCGCACGAGGGAGCTCATGCGACAAGGAAGCTCCATGAAGAAGCAATTGAGGGGCCGCAGTTGCCATACTACCACAACTCCGGCGCCTACTGGATCTACGGCTGCATCCTCAAGCAGTTCCGGGAGGAGATTCTCAAGGATGTCCGTAAGAATAGTTAACTCTTCTCACCCTCACTAATTTATCTGAAAATCTTTCTAGTTTATTGTGTAATTAGGCTTCCTATCTGTACCATTCCATGAGCTCATGTAGCAGCAGGCATTCTTGTTATCAGTTGAAATACAATATTTAGTCCCGAGTGAGTAAATAGTGAACCTTTTTGTCTTAAGAACAGTTCTTAGTTCAGTTTATGCCAGGGCCTAGTAAGATCATCAATGAAATGCAAACCATCGGAACAAAGAGAAATGAAAACACTCTGTACAAATTATGATTTACTCAATGCTCAGGGTGTAGATTGAGATAGTTTGGCACAACATTTTACTTCTCAATTTGAACTTCCAGACTTGAACACGGATGTACAATTGTAACAAAACCATGTTGATTGATGCCCAAATTCCTCTTATGTTTCTAGAGAAATGAACCTGATTTAGTGCATTTGTGTGCTCAGGTTCTATTCTGCAGAGGTACTTACACTCGCCGGCGAGTAAGAAGGCCTGAGTCCAAATGTTGCCCTACTGCAAGCTGCAGCGTCCCCTGTCCCCATCCTTCTATGATGAACTGACCGAGGCAAACACAATACCAATATGCCGCGATTAATAGAAGCGGTACTCCTTCTGTATACCTGTGAAGAGGACGCCTACTGCTCTGCAGTCTTTTGCCCAACTTAGTTGTTTTTTTGTCATCAGTTTTAAGTTACTTTTTATCTCCTAGTTAGGTTATCTTTTCCAACTGCATGAAAGTTTCACACTGATTTCATTAAGTTGTGTAGTGTCAACATGGCTAAGTTTCTTACTCTACTCAACTAGTTGCTTTCTGCCAGGAGTTGCCTTGCCTTGCTCAGCATGCCTTTTTTAGGTTGTTTAGTTGCTTTGAATTCAACCAGGTTTAGTTTGATGTTTCAACACCATGATTAAGTTGTCTTTCATATTTGATTGAGTCGTTTGTTCAGAATTTCTATTATTTCCACTCCATTTTTTTCCTATTTTTCAGAATTTCTATTATTTCAGTTATTTGCATAGTTTAGTCTCTATCTCTAACTACACTTATCTCTAGTCAAATTACTTTACTCGTGATCAAACTTCCCGCTTGGTCACCCATCCTCCCGCACTAGCACGCTTAACTTCCGAGTTCCATCCCGTCCCGCATCCAATTGCTTCGCGCGCATGTATGTGATAGTAGTATCATATCAATTCTATTAACATATGTTGGTTGATGTCACATTTCTTTATTGTTTGAATTTCAAATAATTCTTTTAATAAACAAAAGTAATGATGTAATAATAATATTGATTAAATAAATAATTCTTTTAATTTGTATTATTTTTAATTTTTTTGTTTCTTTAATTTTTTTAAATTTTTTTTATGTTTTTTGCCAAACCTAAAAATTTGAAAATCTAAAAGGGTAAAAGTAATAGTAATCTTTATGCATGATACAATTATTAATTTTAATTTTTGAAAAAATAAAAAATAAAATCCAGAATTTATAGCAAAAACTAAAATCTTCCTGCTTTCGTATTTTCATTTGGAATTTTGAGAATCTAAAATTAGGCTAACCGGGTAAACCATTTTCCTGAATTCGGATGTAACTTTTTCCCAGGATTTTTTTGATATATTATACATTTTTTTTCGACGTCGTATGCAAAAGTTATTGCGGTTTTACCATTTTTCAAAACTTTTTTGCAAAAAAAGTGAAAATTCAAATTTGTTAATTTTCCCTAATACTAGGTTGCATAACATACAAGAATCTGAAAACATTTTATTTTTTTGAATTTTCTATTATTTTATTTTCTATTTTACAGTGCTAAAAAAGGTGTTTTGCAACCTAGTATTAGGGAAAATTAGAAAAAACCTTTAATCCCGGTTGGGGACACCAACCGGGACTAAAGGGTACCCTTTAGTCCCGGTTGGTGTCCCCAACCGGGATTAAAGGTTCCTGCCCTGGCCGCAGCCCACCGTAGCTCTTTAGTCCCGGTTGCCCGAGTATTAGTCGCGGTTCACCAGCAGAACCGGGACTAAAGACCCCATTAGTCCCGGGTCAAAGTATTTGGGGACTATAATGGGTTGGGATGGAAGGCTTTTTTTCTACTAGTGAACTAGGTAAGTTGTGTACTAAATATATGTAGGTCGTGTACTAAATATGCCTACGTTGCCTCTGGCAACATCCTTTTGAAGTTTATTTTATCCTATAGTTTAGTTTGATGTTTAGCAGTATCCTTAAGTTGCACGTTGGTCTTAATTTAGTTGTTCTTTTCAACTGACTTAAGTTGTAATTTACAACGAAATGCCCGTAAGTAGTATGTTGCTTATCATGTTTCATTAAGTTGGTTAAGTTGCCTTGTCAACATGTTCTTTTGTCATTAAGGTTAATTTGTGCTTCATAATCTAGCTAAGTTTGCTTCTATCATTATACTTAAGTTGGCTAGTCAGTATAACTAAGTCGAATGCATACTTAAGTTCTCTTTTATACTCTATGTAGGTTTCTTTCCAAACGCTAAAAAGTTCTTGGAGGCCAGGAAACATGTTTGAGCCTCCAGTTTCTGGCCATTCGATGTGTGCGATCAAAGTTGTTCTGTCTCTATAGGTAAATTATTTACATCATTGTTACAAGTTGATTTACATAGTTTTTTGGGTTTTAGCGTTACACACCATTTTGGGGGGTATAGGGATTATTAAAGTGTTGTTGTTGTTATCATATTTAATTTGTTTTCAGCATACAATTATGTTGTGTTGGCAATAATACTAGTTGTTTTTGTCTATATAATTGTGTATTTTGCATTCATTTTTACATACAACTAAGTTGTTTTTTCACTATGCTTAAGTTGTGTACTTAAATATATTAAGTTGATTCCTCCCGCATGCTTAAGTTGTTGGGCATTGGTACAATCTATCTAGGTGTTCCTTTTGAGCAACATGCATAAGTTTTCCACTAGTTTAATGAGTTGCCTTGTCTACATGCTTAATTTGAGTACTGGAATTAATTGAAATGATTCCTCTAGCATGCTTAAGTTGTTTGGTGTTGGTACATTCTATCTAGGTGATCCTTTTCAACAATATGCATAAGTTGCCCACTGGTTTAATTAGTTGCCTTGTCAAAATGCTTAAGTTGAGTACTAAAAATTAATCGAGTTGATTCTTTCCAGTATGCTTAAGTTG
The DNA here is from genome assembly GCF_022539505.1 of Lolium rigidum. Lineage (NCBI taxonomy): Eukaryota > Viridiplantae > Streptophyta > Magnoliopsida > Poales > Poaceae > Lolium > Lolium rigidum. The sequence goes on from NC_061510.1 coordinate 177,599,641, forward strand.
TATGGAAATCTACAATCTTTATGGCTTTTCATTTTCGAGCAACATTCATAAGTTGTCCACTACTCTAATCAAGTGGTCTTGTCCACATGCTTAAGGTGCTTCTTGTGACCTTGATAAGTTGCATCCACCTAATTTAGTTTTCAAAGTTGCTTAGCATGGTTTACTAAGTTGGTCTATCAACCAACTGTAAGTAGCATATTTTTGCATACTAAAGTCGCTTATACTTAGGTCAAATATCTTTGCAGCTGTGTAACAGGCTGATGCTAATTAGTTGATTAGATCAACATGTTTAAGTTGCTTTTTAATTAGGGTTTTGTTGCTCTTTCATCATAACTAAGTCGTCTCCTCAATATAACTAAGTTGTTTTATTTCAACATGGTTATCTTAGCCTTTTTGCTACTTTTTATCAACGTCTTTGGGTGCACATGGTTGTGGTTTTGTTGTTGTTGTAGGATCTATTGAGTTGCTGCATGTTTGGGTTATGTTGTATTTTCTAGGCTTGGTGTTCTATTGCATCCATGGCGCCAAAGTGGTGTCTTTGTTTGCTTCTAGGATCTACTAACTTGCTACACGTTTTGCTCATGTTGCTTTCTTTTCTAGGCATAGATTTCCAATGCATCGATGGTGCAAATGTGCAATGGGGGTTGTGCTTTGTTCTGAGATCTAGAAACTATTTTGGGGCAAGGGAGGATTAAAAAAGTGGTGTGATTTCGTTTTAACTTTTTTGGTTCACCTTTTCGATCTCATGGAGCAACTTGATTGAAGCTGATTTTTTTTCCCCGTGCCACGATGCAGACGTACATGTCCATGGTAATCTGATGGAGGAAGTTAATTGGTGCGCTGCAAAAGGAGGCAAGAAAAAGCGACTTGGACTTTGGGCCAAGAGGACGATGCTAGTTTTGGTACGAGGGAGAGGCGCGCTAGCAACCTGGTCAGGTGTTTCTTTTTCAAACTGGGTTGGTTGGGGGCGCATGACTTTCTGTTTCTGGACCGGGGTGCAGGACTTTTATTTCTAGGCGGGGGCTGGTTTGGTAACCAACCCTCGAGTGCTTGCTAGCCATGTCTAGGTTTCTTTGTTGGCTACTGATTTATTAAAGTTGCCTTGTTAACATGCTTAAGTAGGCTACTACATATAACTAAGTTGCTTTTTGCAATATAATATATCTAGCTTTCTTTTTATCAACATTTATTTAGTTGCTGCTCAGTATAACTAAGTTGATTTTGCAAGCATACTTAAGTTGTATTTTATTATATATCTACGTTTCCTTTTGTCAACATTTATTGTAGTTGGCTACCTTAAGAGTGTCACACATGCTCATTGGTGCCAACTTTTTCTAAGCTTAGTGTTGTATTTGCTATCTACATAATAAGTTTGTTCGGGAGTTTCGCTTGTTGGTTGCATACATCTGGCATCCATGATATTCATCTAAGTTGTTGGCTCGCTTACTTCGTCACTTACATCGGGGAACCTGTAGATGCCTCTATGATTTTGCAATTAATTCTCCTCTGTTTTTTCTTTGTCCCAGTTATGTCCATCTTTGTTGTGCGTACAACATATTAGCTGTTGGACAAACATCCCCAGGTTTCTGTTCTATCCAAGTGGTGCTACTGATTTTCTTATGTGGATGCACTGTGGTCACCACTGTGTATGCAAAATGCAGCCCATTGTTGTAGGGGAAAAAACTAAGTTGCTAGATAAAATAATCACGTTGAGTAGAAGCCTTTTGATCTCAGAAACCAACTGGTTTTTCGTAAGGGGGACAACTGTGCTTGCTGGGAACCTAGTTTCAAGATTGTTTTCCTGCAAAAGCAACTATCCTAAGTTGCTGAGAAGAGATGAGTTTTGTTTACCGTGTGATTTTCTCCTGGCGAGCATCTGGTTTTTGTGATGGGGAGAAGTTGCTTATTTGAATCGATCATGGAGATCTCGAGTAGGAAGAACTGGGCGTTGTACGAATTGCAACACAAGGATCTGGAGTTCTGGGCGTCAGAGACGCGGGGGGTACGGTGCCCGGGGGGGGGGGGGGGGGGGGGACGGTGCCGAGGGAGCGCTTCTCGCGCGGGCTGTTGGGAGGGCTGTTGGGAAAAGGGACCACGTGGGGGGTCGGGTGTGCGTTTTCTTTTCGGTGAGGGCTGGTTCGGACGACTCAGAGGCCTGTATACTAGTTCGGGTATGCAGGGACAGAAACTTCCCTTTTTGGGCCGAGTGCTTGTTTGGTCGGCGATTTGCACAAAAATAACCTAAAAGTGAAAGAAAAGCACAGACTAACCCTCCGGTGAAACTATTTCACCCATCTAACCCTTTTGTGTGGCGCCCCACACATCGGCGCCACACATGCCAGTGTGGCGCCCCTCCTGCCGGTGCCACACACCTAGCCGACGTGGCGCCCTCGACGCTGAGCTGGTCCGCCGATCGGACGTGGCAGCATGTGTGGCGCCCCTCCCAACGACGCCACACATGCTCTTACAATTGCCCAAAACATACTGTGAGACAATTCGTCTGGCACTTAGCCGTTTTTGCGAGGCTCCATGTGTGGCGCCGATGCCACGGGCGCCACACTAGCATGTGTGGCGCCGACGCCACGGGCGCCACACAAAGAGCATCGCCAAAACGGCTAAGGACTTATCGTCCGGAGCCCCTGGATGTTTTCGACCCAATACTGGATATAAGTTGGCATGTGTGGCGCCGATGCCGTGGGCGCCACACAGGCAGGTGTGGCACCACCGTGAAGGGCGCCACACATTGACTTGTGTTAAAAACCTGAAAAATCCTACCAAACTCCAACAGTTTTCATTGGACACGACAAGTACCAATCTCGAACATACACAACAACTAGCAATCTCAGAAGATGTAGTCTACATCGTAGCAAGTAAATTCAAACAACAAGTAGCATTACAAACATTGTTCGAAATGACATAGGGTTCACAATTCGATACTTATGAAGATATAGTTCACAACAACACGGAGCACATCCTAGTGTCGTCCTCGACAAGCTTCGTCCAACTGCGTACATAAGACATTTGGTTACTACTTTGTCTAGCACACTACTGTAGGAAAATAGTACATAGAACAAGTCATCACCTGCCGGTAGAGGTAGGCAAGTGCCGCTGTTCCCCAACTCCACCGGTTGTCCAACACAGTAAGCGCCTTCAGCCAACACCAATGGGTCAGCTTCCACCACTGTCGTGAAAGAGAGTCCTCGAAATCATGTACCATAAGTACACGCGGGCGTACGTCCTTCGAGTGTCCTCGTTGGCCCCTTCCGGGCATTGTGCAAAGTTAGTCCTGATCCAAGAGAAAGACGCGCCGGCGGGAACTCTCTCCTTTGGATTTGCTGGTGCCGGAGGAGCCCTGCCAATAAGGTCCTCCATCTGTCCGCACCACCCATCAGAAGCTGTGTTCATACACAGTGGCTCGCCCTGAATAGGTAGTCCAAGGATCATGGAAACATCCTGGAGAGTAGGGGCCATCTCGCCGGCCCTCAAGTGGAAGGTGTGAGTCTCCGGCCTCCACCGGTCGACGAGGGCGGTGAGTGCAGAGGGGTTAATGCTCGGCCCCCACGGCTTACAAGGGATATGAACGGCATAAGACCGGTAGGCTGGATGAACTCCGTGTACCTCTCGTCATACGGTATATCCACTGTGCCATGGTAACGAATCTTCAAAGGGTGAAGATCCGTTCCCTCTCCGTCATATGAACAACCCGGTGCTCCCCGCCGTACTCTTCATCCGGAAGCCACACCATCCTACATGTTTACACAACCATGTTATGAGTCATTCCACTAACAAAAATGAGCAACACATACATGAGAATATATCTAACTTTCGAATCACCTATACATCACACATACATGAGAGTTCATATCCAAATACATCACACATATGAATTTCGTAAGACATACCATTCCTAGGCACATAATAGACATATGTAAGACAATAGAATGCATTTGCTAAGCTCCAATTTTGCCTTTCACCACATACATACATAAGGTTCCATACATACACACATACATCAAATACATACATATACATTCATATCTAGGGATAGAACACCATATGAGTTATTCCTTCACAAACACATTCATGAAATTTGATGCCTAGGGTTCCTCCACAAATCTAGGATACATACATATCTAGGGTTCCTACACATACACATTCAACACTTACATACCCATTTCAACACATACATAGCCATTTCAAACATCTTTGGATACAATGCATACAATCTAACAAAATTTAACATCTATGGTTCAAACACATGCATACAATCTATGGTTCCAACAAATCTATGGTTCAAACACATGCATACAAATCTATGGTTCAAACACAACCAACATTTCCAATCTAGGATGAATCGAAGGGGAACGAATTAAACCGGAGCAAATCTTGGATGAATCGAAGGGGAACGAAGGGGAATACTCAGAACGGCCCAGGGTAGCACCCCTATTAGAATTATTTGTTCTTTTTCTTTTGTGCATCATCATGGCATCATGCATCATATCATCCATGTTTTACAAATAAAATTATTTTATAAACCCTATATTATTTTGTTTCCCCTCTCATATGGTTTAATAAACCTCCCCTCCCTTTTTCTTTTAACAAAACCCAAACCCTAACCTTTCTCCCTCTCTTCCTTTCAGCCCAACCCATCTCTTCTTTTTTTCTTTCTCTCTATCCGAGCAGCCCAGCCCAGCAGGTCTTTTTCTCCTTCACTCCATTTTTTCCCCGCAACCTTCTTCCCCTCTGGCCCGATGTGGCACAGCCCACCTTCTCCTCCCCAACGAAGAGGTAGGTAACCTCCTTGTCCTCTTCCTTCCCCACGCAAGCTGCGTGAGCTTCTTTTCCCCTCTACCTTGGACCACACCGCACCACCATCGTTCCTCACCTGCTTCCCTCCCCTTTTAATCCCCATCGATGCTGCAGCAAACCCTAGCCCTTCTTCCTCCCACGCGCCGCCATCTCTCTCTTCCTTCATGTCCCGTTTTCTTCAACCACCATGGAAACCCCCACAACAACCACCCACCTCGCCATGGCGCCGCCACTACAGACCATCCCCCGCCGTTCCGAGGGCACCGGCGGATGCGCCTCGTCGTCCTCTTCCTCGTGGTGCAAGGAATCGAGCTGGGAGCCCTCTATTCGAGCGCAGAGTCGCCGATTCTCCACGCTGGCCACCGTGCTTCTTCTTCGATTGCGGCCGCCTCCGTCCTCCCCCGGCCAGTCCAAGCCCTCCATCGTGATCCTGGTGAGAGTGCGCACCTCGCAGGCCTCTACTTGTTCTCCATCTCCCTCTAATTCTCTATGCCGGCGTTCACCGTCACTTTGCTCGCAGGAGCTCGTCGCCGGTGACACTCCGGTGCATCCCCGACCATCCCACCACCAGCAGCTGAACCGCCACGCCAAGGCGCACCCTCGACGCCATCTCGCTTGTCCTAGTTCGCTCCCAGCCATCGAATACTTCTCCGACCAGAGCTACCCGCCATGGATGTTATGTCCCAGATCTCCGCTTTGATTTGGGTTAAAACGTCGTGTGCCTCGTCATAATCAACATCAGACATAACAGCCCAGTGGTTGGTTATCTTGGCCTCAATCCGCGGATCCTGTGTTCAAATACCAGCTCCGGCAATTAAAACATCTTTTTGTTCTTGGTTTGTTGAATTCAGATCCGTCTCCGTTGATGGGCCAAGCCCAGATCCACCGGCGCAGCACATCACCCGCGCGGCCCGAAGCTAACCGTCGCCACCAGCAGGCCAGTTTGGGCCCTGGACAGTGCAGGTCCGGCCGGCTCGCCCCTTCTTGTTTTGTTTTTGCATAAACTATTTAAATCTTGCAAAAAATCATATCTTGTAAACTATAACCCGAAATAAAACGTTTTATATATGAAAATTGATCAGAAAAACATGAGGATTATGAATATGCCATCCATACATTTGTTTGCATCTCGCATCATGTCGTGACGTGATAGTTATGCATGTTCACCTAACATATATGCGGAGTATTTCGGACACCGACTAAGGTTTCCCCGCTCCGTTTAATTATGAAGTAGCGCACCCATGCCATGTTATGCCATGTTAATGAACACTTAAATTTGCCGGTAGAAATGTAACTTCAACCTTAATTGTTTGTCCGGGGTTCCGACTCCGATTAAATTGGATAACTGCAGTGCACCATCGTTGCCATGCCATGCATATCATCTTCATCATGCCGGTTCTTCTTCCGTAGTAGTAAGATTTGCACCCGTTGTTTGTCCAGCATTTGCTTCTTCCCGGATAGGATCACGAAGTGGTGATGTGAGATACGACGAGTCCTCCGACAAGTTCTTCTGCAGCTTTCCACAGGCGAGCCCACCCCTTCACCTATTTTACTTTTATATGCTCTTTTGATCTATTGCTATCCTTATGTTGCGATTCTGTTGTGTCACGTGTCCTATCCACCTGTTACCTATATGTCCGAGATACACCTCCTCGCCCTACCTATTGTTTGTTGTTTGCCAGCTTTGCGAGTCGTAGGCGAGTTTAGGGTCTTATTGATATCTCGAGATGTTCGGGATATCTTGTTGGGAGGTTATCACATGATATATCATTTGTTGGAGATAATCACACTTTACTTTATTGTTAACAACTAAAATTGTAAGCAGAGGCATCTGTGAGCCCCTTTGCGAAAGCATCGGAACTTTGACTCGCTAATGTCCCCTAGGACCCGAGTTCTTGTTATCCGTTCCGAGTTTGAGCGCTCTACCCGTACGTGGGGAATGGGACCCCCATCACCCACTACCTTTCCTCGAGTCCGTTCATTGGGAGCCACAACCTTGGTTTTATTTGCCCATATGCACGATGCACGATTTACTTCCTGTTGCCTTCGGGTGTTTATTTCGTACTGTACTCATAACGCGGGACTCCTTATCCTTGGCCGGTCGTTAGTGCCCGCCTTGGAAGCCGTCGCAAACCTCTGGGTCCGTATCGGAGTACGGCCGAACTTCGTCACGGGTAGCTTAGTTGGGTGGCTCCCATTAAACTTTCTCTTGCATTGGGAACGGTCTTGTTGTGAGACTCCACCTGTAGTAAGTGGGTTCGAGCATGCGTATGGTTACATTTGGGCAACCCCTGCAGGGTGTACATCTTATCGATAAGCCGTGTCCACGGTTATGGACGACTTGGAATTGTATAGCTTGATCATAGAACAACTTACACCTTATTCTCCTGTTGTTAATAATTTGCTAATAAAACTCTTTCAAAAGTGTGTGTGCCTTTGCAATACCTCTTGGAGAAGGGGATCGCATCGAGCTGTGTTATGTTTGCGGAGTATAGAACTGTTACCTTGTGCGCTCTCTTATCTTCTCTGAGTAGACGGATGTTGTAGCGTGTCTCTATTGGATAGTAGCTTTGCTGCCGCTAAACTCCACATATAGCCGGGTGAAGTTTATACCGCCCACCAGCGAGCATAGCCGGTCTTGTCTCGCAAGTACGTGCCAATGGTACTTACCCTCGCCTTCCTTTCCATTTGTCTCCTCCCCTTTTGTCGGCAACCGATGGCCCGACTTTGACAGGTACGAGATGACGACGTTAGCAAGGTTACCCTTCCGGCTTGGCCCGGGCGGGGTTATGGACGCCACTGGTTATCTTCAGGACTCTTAGTCCAATTTGTATCTTGTCCGTACTCGGACGTATTTGATCTTCTGTATGATTTGGATCTTTGTATGTATCTATTTGTATCTTGACTCGTTGGAGTCGTTGTTGTAATATATATATCTTGTGGGCTCTATTGTAATCCTGTTGTAATGTTACCGCTCGTGTTAATTCCTCTGGCATCACGTGTGTGATTCGTCGCGCACGTCGTGTCGGAGGGCGTCTCTGAATCGATATCATGCGGATTTCGGCGGGATCGCTGGAATCCTCATGGTACCGGTTCTCGGGCGTCACAAGTTGGTATCAGAGCCAGGTTGACGGTACCCCACTAGTCCAGCCTCTAGGATAACCTTGCCAACGGACGTTGTTTCTAGTGTCAAAACTATTTTCTAAAATTCGTTGGACAGATCTGATTAGCTCTGATTTTCTCCTTACCCCTGTTCTTTCTCCTCTTACCTTTGCGAGTTTTGAGTCCTCTCTCTTATCTGCTTCTCCGAGTCTTAGGTTCCGACGCGGGTTGGACGATCTTTGCCTTATCCTATTAGGTACGATCTTCCGAGGATCCCGACAGAAGCGAATCATCGACAGAGGAACCACGACTTCTTGTTAGTGGTGTCGCCGATCTACGTGGAGCAACAACTCTTGTTAGTGGTGTCGAGGAGATCGACACGTCGCCTGAAGACCCGATAGTTCACCTCTCTCCCCCGTACCTGGACGTGGAACCTCGGGGCGAGGTTCCTTGTTAGTGGTGTCGATTGTAACGGCCCAGGGTAGCACCCCTATTAGAATTATTTGTTCTTTTTCTTTTGTGCATCATCATGGCATCATGCATCATATCATCCATGTTTTACAAATAAAATTATTTTATAAACCCTATATTATTTTGTTTCCCCTCTCATATGGTTTAATAAACCTCCCCTCCCTTTTTCTTTTAACAAAACCCAAACCCTAACCTTTCTCCCTCTCTTCCTTTCAGCCCAACCCATCTCTTCTTTTTTTCTTTCTCTCTATCCGAGCAGCCCGGCCTCAGCGGGTCTTTTTCTCCTTCACTCCATTTTTTCCCCGCAACCTTCTTCCCCTTCGGCCCGATGTGGCACAGTCCCACCTTCTCCTCCCCAACGAAGAGGTAGGTAACCTCCTTGTCCTCTTCCTTCCCCACGCAAGCTGCGTGAGCTTCTTTTCCCTCTCGCCTTGGACCACACCGCACCACCATCGTTCCTCACCCGCTTCCCTCCCCTTTTAATCCCCATCGATGCCTGCAGCAAACCCTAGCCCTTCTTCCTCCCACGCGCCGCCATCTCTCTCTTCCTTCATGTCCCGTTTTCTTCAACCACCATGGAAACCCCCACAACAACCACCCACCTCGCCATGGCGCCGCCGCTGCAGACCATCCCCCGCGGTTCCGAGGGCACCGGCGGATGCGCCTCGTCATCCTCTTCCTCCGTGTGCAAGGAATCGAGCCGGGAGCCCTCATTCGAGCGCAGAGTCGCCGATTCTCCACGCCGGCCACCGTGCTTCTTCTTCGATTGCGGCCGCCTCCGTCCTCCCCGGCCGGTCCAAGCCCTCCATCGTGATCCCGGTGAGAGTGCGCACCTCGCAGGCCTCTACTTGTTCTCCATCTCCTCTAATTCTCTATGCCGGCGTTCACCGTCACTTTGCTCGCAGGAGCTCGTCGCCGGTGACACTCCGGTGCATCCCCGACCATCCCACCACCGACGACTGAACCGCCACGCCAAGGCGCACCCTCGACGCCATCTCGCTTGTCCTAGTTCGCTCCCAGCCCATCGAATACTTCTCCGACCAGTAGCTACCCGCCATGGATGTTATGTCCCGGATCTCCGCTTTGATTTGGGTTAAAACGTCGTGTGCCTCGTCATAATCAACATCAGACATAACAGCCCAGGTGGTTGGTTATCTTGGCCTCAATCCGCGGATCCTGTGTTCAAATACCAGCTCCGGCAATTAAAACATCTTTTTGTTCTTGGTTTGTTGAATTCAGATCCGTCTCCGTTGATGGGCCAAGCCCAGATCCACCGGCGCAGCACATCACCCGCGCGGCCCGAAGCTAACCGTCGCCACCAGCAGGCCAGTTTGGGCCCTGGACAGTGCAGGTCCGGCCGGCTCGCCCCTTCTTGTTTTTTATTGATATCTCGAGATGTTCGGGATATCTTGTTGGGAGGTTATCACATGATATATCATTTGTTGGAGATAATCACACTTTACTTTATTGTTAACAACTAAAATTGTAAGCAGAGGCATCTGTGAGCCCCTTTGCGAAAGCATCGGAACTTTGACTCGCTAATGTCCCCTAGGACCCGAGTTCTTGTTATCTGTTCCGAGTTTGAGCGCTCTACCCGTACGTGGGGGAATGGGACCCCCATCACCCACTACCTTTCCTCGAGTCTGTTCATTGGGAGCCACAACCTTGGTTTTATTTGCCCATATGCACGATGCACGATTTACTTCCTGTTGCCTTCGGGTGTTTATTTCACATCTTGTACTCATAACGCGGGACTCCTTATCCTTGGCCGGTCGTTAGTGCCCGCCTTGGAAGCCGTCGCAAACCTCTGGGTCCGTATCGGAGTACGGCCGAACTTCGTCACGGGTAGCTTAGTTGGGTGGCTCCCATTAAACTTTCTCTTGCATTGGGAACGGTCTTGTTGTGAGACTCCACCGTAGTAAGTGGGTTCGAGCATGCGTATGGTTACATTTGGGCAACCCCTGCAGGGTGTACATCTTATCGATAAGCCGTGTCCACGGTTATGGACGACTTGGAATTGTATAGCTTGATCATAGAACAACTTACACCTTATTCTCCTGTTGTTAATAATTTGCTAATAAAACTCTTTCAAAAGTGTGTGTGCCTTTGCAATACCTCTTGGAGAAGGGGGATCGCATCGGCTGTGTTATGTTTGCAGAGTATAGAACTGTTACCTTGTGCGCTCTCTTATCTTCTCTGAGTAGACGGATGTTGTAGCGTGTCTCTATTGGATAGTAGCTTTGCTGCCGCTAAACTCCACATATAGCCGGGTGAAGTTTATACCGCCCACCAGCGAGCATAGCTGGTCTTGTCTCGCAAGTACGTGCCAATGGTACTTACCCTCGCCTTCCTTTCCATTTGTCTCCTCCCCCTTTTGTCGGCAACCGATGGCCCGACTTTGACAGGTACGAGATGACGACGTTAGCAAGGTTACCCTTCCGGCTTGGCTCGGGCAGGGTTATGGACGCCATCGGTTATCTTCGGGACTCTTAGTCCAATTTGTATCTTGTCCGTACTCGGACGTATTTGATCTTCTGTATGATTTGGATCTTTGTATGTATCTATTTGTATCTTGACTCGTTGGAGTCGTTGTTGTAATATATATATCTTGTGGGCTCTATTGTAATCCTGTTGTAATGTTACCGCTCGTGTTAATTCCTCTGGCATCACGTGTGTGATTCGTCGCGCACGTCGTGTCGGAGGGCGTCTCTGAATCGATATCATGCGGATTTCGGCGGGATCGCTGGAATCCTCATGGTACCGGTTCCTGGGCATCACAAGTTGGTATCAGAGCCAGGTTGACGGTACCCCACTAGTCCAGCCTCTAGGATAACCTTGCCAACGGACGTTGTTTCTAGTGTCAAAACTATTTTCTTTCACTTTTAGGTTATTTTTGTGCAAATCGCCCGTTTAGTCCATTCAGCACCCGAGTGCTGGCTAGATGCGTCCTTGTAATATATCTTAATTCCATTTTTTTTTCATAAGTTACTTCAATGTGTTGAGGAAACCGGCCCACCAATAATCTGTTGATTGAAGATTAATTAGTACGCATTTAACATGATTTGGAAAATACGTAGCAAAATTATGGTAAAACTTCAGCACAACTTGTGTAATAGCTCATCAAACATATATGGAGGTAAGTGTATGCCGAACACAGAGAAATCAATCCTTTAACATGGAAAAACCCACAGGCCGATCAAGGATGGTGACAAAATCTGAGAAAGGGAGAAGCCGGTGTCTGACTGTGAAGGGCGGCAGTCCGGCTTCGAGTTCATGTACTATGACCGAGACTTCTATGAGTTCAGTCTTCCTGGTGCGGAGTTCGAGCGCTTCATGGTGGACAACAACGTCATTTGCGATGTATGACCATGCAGATTTTTGCCTTCGAGTCGCCAAAGTTGTTGTGAGAGGGCAAGGGTTTCAACGACCACGCGGACGGGGTGCTTAGCATGATCATCTTGTTCTCTATTAGCAAGACGGTAAACAAAATGTTTGAGCATACTGGCGGAATCAAAAGACTCACGCACTTTCGTTCGGGAGACACATGAATGTTGGTGATGCGCTCTTTGTCCAGCAGAACTTCGTGAGTATTAAAAAAAAGATTACAAGCATTCAGTCAAACTTTCATGACTGTTTGCATAATCTGTTGGGCCATGCTAGCCGTCGGTCGCTCGAAACCGCGCCCGAAAATCGGTTGCAGTCCCACCCGTTGGATGCGACGGCTCGTCCGTCCGATTTCTCCGCTGCAGAAAACGTAGCTATCAGCTGTAGGAAATGTCGCTTCCGTGCTGCGCCCGGCCTGTTGAGAGGAGTGGAGCGTCGCGTGGTGTTTGATGCGCGTGTCTGAAGCCTACCAGCATGTGCCCCTGAGCTCTTCCTGACATATTGCTAGTGTATGTTGGATAATTAGGCACAATTTCCATGATTAATTCCAGAATATAAAACATGTGAAACTCGAACATACTAGATGCATTAATCAACATGAGTAGCAGCAGCACAAACGGTAAAGCATCCATTGCTAAACAGATCGAGATATGTCGCACGTACCAATCTGGTGGAGGTGGCGGTGGAGGTGTAGCAAATGATGTCACAGCAGTAACGTTGTTGACGACAGGGACGACGGGTCGAAGTAGACGGCGTTGAAGACGACGGTAGGCAGCACCGCCCGACTTGGACGGTAGGCGACCCGTGATGAAGA
>NC_061510.1:177612320-177645629 GCF_022539505.1 Lolium rigidum
ACTTTGAGATTTATAGGAAAACTGAAATCTAATTTGGGCCACTAAAAGTGGGCCCAATATTTCAACAGTGTACACAGTAAAAACCTAGTTCGTAGGTGCAACTGGTGCATGTCTCGCACAATGGTAGTTTCTGCAAGATAGCTGACTCGTGCACTGGTGCACGCACTACGTTAAAAAATTCATGATGCTGCACTATACAACCATATTGCACAATATATGTTAGTGGAAATGTAAAAATAAAATACTAATCATTCTTATATTATTTTATTTCTTCAATAACAATTTTAGGAGTAGTTTACTTAGGGAAGAAAGTATTACAATCATCACCCCACGTATACAAAAAAATGTACTATTACAACAAAAAATCATCACTTCGCGTATAAAAAGTATATATTATTACAATAAAAATCATCGGCATGCGTATAAAAAATATACCATTACAACAAAAAATCATCACCCCACCTGCAAAAAAATATACAATTACAACAAAAGAATCATCACCCCAAGTATAAAAAAATATACTATTACAACAAAAAATCATCACCCCGCGTATAAATAATATATACTTTTACAACAAACTGTGTGATCATTTCATAAATGAATGCTAAAAAATAAGTTGGTAAACAACATTTTTCTTTGCAGTAGTTTGATTTACTATAGAGCTGATCAACAACTTTCACAAAAATCACAAATGATTACAACAAAAAATAATATGTTTCTAGCAATGAAAAAGTGATTACCAACATTTTATTTTGCTATAGATTAATTGATAACAAAATCACCAGCTATTTTAAGAAAACAATTTTGGTATAATCTTGGCTAGTACACCATGATTAGAAGACAAAAAATGGCTAGCTAGTATTAGTACACGAACTAGCTAGCTTACAATTCTACCACACGGTTGGAAAAGTCAAAAAGATGTGAACAATGGACTACCAGGCCATATGAGGGAATATCTAGTGCTTCCACCCTTTCATATGCTACGGTTGCTACCGTATAATTTTTTTTTTTATACATGTCAAAAATTATACCAAAAATTGTGAGTGTTTATGAAGTATGTTCCTACAACATCTTAAAATTTCATGTCCAAATTCTACATGGACACTGAGAAACAAAAAAGAAAAATTCAGCATGAATAGTGTCAATCTCTGATTTTGTCTTTTTGTGACACCAGTCCACGCGGAAGCACTGACGCAACGTAGCAAAGCTAGGTACTAGCAGCAGTAGGCCGGAAGGGAGCGAGTCATAATCATTTGCATGCGCAAACGAGTACCACAGGAAACAAAGACGCGCGCAACAGGCGATCGATCTTTAGCGCTCGATCGGTCGGCTGATTTCAAGTATTTACCTAATCTGTTCCTCCTTCTGTTGCACAGCAAATGGCTCCTCCTGCATCACCAAATATTCTCTACCATACTGTCAAACTTTCATCTGCGGACTCAACCTGCTCCCTCGCAGCGAGCCACCAAACCTCCAATTTGCTGTCTTGCACTCTTGCTGAGTGTCACCTGTTGTAAGCATCTAAACCAGACCTCTCTCGTGTATACACATTGAACCAGGATATGGTCTATGTTATCCTCCTCCTGCAGGCACGTGAAGCACGACGAAGCTCGCTCCTAGAGACCATGCCTTGCCCTTCCGTCCGAGTTCCAAAGTTTGTACCTGACAGCTAACCAGATGAAAATTTTGCATTTGAGTGTTGCTCTCGGTTTCCAGGTTGGGTTAGCAATTCTTCATGTGTAATCCGACCTTGGCATAGCATGTTATATGTGGCCTTGGCAGAATAGCTGCCAGTCTTCGCGCCTGTCCACCTGAACATGTACTCTGCCTCCTCATTCACATGCACTGTCTGAATTTGCAACCATAAACTCACGCACTGCAGACATTCTTCTTGTGACAAAGTTCCAGTAATGTCGGAGACCCAAGTATTCTCAAAACTGGCATCTGCCACTCGCCTGCTACTTCTTCTCCTTGTGGGCACCGTGGCAGCCACGGCATGATCGATTTCAGACGCCGTCCTCCCATTAATCCAACGATCCATCCAGAAAATAACTCCCCTCCTTGTGGGAAGTCATTTTGGTTTCAAGGCATCATATACAGACACCCAAATTATAACACTCAAGGTATCAATAGTCAGCAGTCTCAACCAACACTGGAACAATAAGTGCAACTGAGTCAAATTAACAATAACGAATCCGGAACAAAGAAACACGCCAAAACAAGGAAACAAGCGACACAATCATAGATTCAGAGCTGGTTCAGGGGATGGATGAATTCCATTGGAGCCTCACTAAAAATGGATTATTTTCAGTTAACTCTATGTACAAAGCATTATGTCTCTCTTCACAACCGGTACTAAATAATAAATACATCTGGAAGATGAAGATACCACTCAAACAAAAGTCTTTGCATGGTATTTTCGTCGAGGTGGGATTCTTACTAAAGATAACCTTGTAAAGCGCAACTGGCAAGGTTGTACGAAATGTGTGTTCTGTCACGAAGATGAGACAATAAAACACCTTTTCTTCAACTGTCGAGTTGCTCGTTCTACATGGTCAATCATTCAGATAGGTTCTACCTTATATCCCCCTCGTAGCATTGCAAACATTTTTGGCAATTGGCTCAATGGGGTGGATTCTAGGTACAAAACGATTATTAGAGTGGGAGCGATTGCGGTTGTTTGGTCGCTTTGGCTATGTAGAAATGACAAGGTTTTTAATGACAAATCTTCCTCTCTTATGCAGGTCATCTACCGGTGTACGGGTTTGCTCCATTCATTGTCGCCACTTTAGCGTTTGGCGGATTGCGATCTCTTTATGGAGGTGTCTACACGATTGGAGAACACGGCCACGGATTTTATTTTCCAACATGGGTGGCTGCATAATCGGAGGATTGAAGCCAACGGAGCGTCTTAGTAGTTGGCTTTTCCTTTATTTCGTTCTTTGTATCTTTTGTCGATGATTTGTGGTCTCCTAAACGGTTGTGTGCATCTTAGTTATGCAGATGTTGGGTGTAATGCTTAAAACATTTTAAGTAATAAAACGCCCCTTATCGAAAAAAGTTGTAAAAGCCAACAAAATTTGATAGTCTTGTATTTGAAGGGGGAGATGCAATCTCTTGGATTGGATACAATTACTGGAATTGTATTTTGACTCTTCTAGAACAGCACTTGATCAAAAAACTGAAGGTGGCAGTCATATACCTTAAAGGTCCGGCTGTGCAATGGTGGAGACTGGACAGACACACGATTCAAGCTAGTACTTTACCTTACTGATAGATTTGTAGAATCTCAAAAGCTTCCATCGCCTCACTCTAACACAATTTCTTTTTTTGCGAGGAAACAGCCGGATTACATCAAGGTATTAGAGAGGAGCACCACAAACATAGAAAACACACACCAGTCCTCCTGTAGGTCGATGCCGGCGACGACGAGAGAAACGTGCCGAAGACGCGCCGCCGCTCCTTCTCCACGGACGTCTTGGATGGGAGAAGATCCCTGAACGGACGGGAAGTTCTCGGACCTCAAACTCCGGAGAGCCTCCGCCTCGCTCCGTCGCCAACTTCGCCTTGGTTGACCTCCAACTGCTTCAAAAGTGTCGACCAGATCCGCCGCGGCGAGATCTGGAAGGGGATCCAGCGCACCCGGCGACCCCGAGGGACCGCGAGCACGCAAAAGGGAGCGCTCCGCCACGCCACTCCAACGAGCACCGAGGCCGGAGAGGAAGAGCGCCATCGTGCCGTACAGGAAGTAGCGAGGTAGGCGACGCCGGGGTTGCATCCGCGGCACCGTCCCGCCGGTATCGAGGTCGAAGCGTGGCTGAGGAAGCAGTTTGAGGAAACCAACACTTCCAAATAACCATTACACCCAACAACTTTGTGTCTGATCTTAACACATATATTTCGAGTTACTTACAATGTCTGAAACACTATTTCAATCATGTCAGAAGACAAGTGATATTTTTTGCGGGTAAGAAGACAAGTCACTTTTAACACAACAAAAGTGCAACAACAACAACAACCACATGAGAGTGTTTCGATTTTGTCAGAAGACAAGTGACTTCTGACACAACAAGCAAGGTTAAATGGCCTCTGCTAAAAAGAAAATATTACCCTTCTAGCTATTGAATTTGAGATCCCAGGTAGCAATTTTTGAACGGATTTTGGAAATTGTTCAAATTACATAAATGTTCATACTGAAAATCATTCAAACAAAATAAATGTTCTTCTTTTAAAACTATTCAAATAAAATAAATGTTCTTCTTTTAAAAACATTCAAATGAGTTATAGTTTTTTTGAAAATCCGTTCTATTAATATAAATGTTCCTTTTTAGTATTTTTTGACATATGTTAATGTTTTTACAACCCATATTTTATACTCCCTCCGATCCACAATAAGTGTTGGGGTTTTAATTTAAATTAGCTCAAATTTAAACTAAACACCCGACGCTTATGAAGGATCGGAGGGGTATTTTCTTTCTCTTTTCCACAAACATGAACATAATTTGGTACTATAAAAACAAAAAAGGGAAGAAAGAAAGAAAGAAGCAGTACCTCTTATTGGGCCACACTGGTCGCCCTTCACGCGGGAGCAAATCCTTCCTGCATGGGAGCTCCCTATTCCTCACTTTATTGGCACGAGCGTGTGGGGCAGAAACATCTCGTTTTGGGCCCCATAAATGTGGCCCAATCATAGGTACAATTTTTTTTTTGTATTTTTTCATATATTTCTTCTGTTCTTTTTTTTTATTTATTTGAGCAATATTTTTCCAAAATATCTGAACATTTCTAAAATCTAAATTCTTGAAAGTGGATTTTTTTCTTAATATGATTTTTATGAAAAATCTAAACTATTTTTAAATCAAAATTTGAATGTTTTAAAAATTTAAATATTTTCAATTTTAAACACGTTCAGATCTAGACATTTTAAAAATCTAAAGATTTTCATATCAAATTATTCTTGGAAACAATCTTTAAATAATAAAATGAAAGTGAAATTAAAACAAAAAATGACAAAAATGTAAACATATAAAGAAAGAAAAAAGGAATGAGAAAAAACAAAGAGAAAGAGCTTTTGTGTAAAAATGGGCCGGCCCACCACGGATCTCCTTCAAATGGCCTCCCAAATGCCGCACGCTTTCTGTTTATATTCCAATAAAAGTTAGTTTATATTCTAGGATAGATAAAAATGACAAAGTCTAACGAATTCTATAATATTGAAATGTGCACTCTTTACTAATTTGTTTTTCACATTATATAATTTTTGTGTACCTTAGAATACAAAGTAGTTTGTATTGAGATATTATTGTCTTTGTAGTATACATTAATGGCTACCTCTAGAGTTTTCTATTAGATTTTCTAAAAACTTTGAAATAGAAGTTCTAGATATTTTTATAGATGACCACATTTAGCGTGGCATTCGTTTTAAGTTGCCCTTGGAATTAGGGCATCTCGCATCCGTTTGTGTCCACGAAAACTGGTCTACACCCTATCCCAGATATCCGACACAAACTGATCGGCATGTGTGCGGGGACGCAAACGCGGCCCAAACTTGTGTCTTAGATGTATCTGCATGGTCACCGCGTGTCCGCTCCCTGTCACCATGGGCCCGTGATGTGGGCATAACCCTTCGAGTACCCGACATTGCCATACCAAGTGCAGATTATGAAGATGGACCAGCACAAGGATTCGACAAGCTGGACCCACAAGGAATATCAACTTGGATTACAAGAAAGAAGACTCCAATACGAATCCTATTAGGACTCTTGTAAATCCTAACTTGGCTGATATATAAAGCCAGAGAGGGGTGATGACGCGTGAAGCACACGTCCGTTGGGAACCCCAAGAGGAAGGTGTGATGTGTACAGCAGCAAGTTTCCCTCAGTAAGAAACCAAGGTTATCGAATCAGTAGGAGATGAAGGCCACATGAAGGTTGTTGGTGAAGGAGTGTAGTGCGGCGCAACACCAGGGATTCCGGCGCCAACGTGGAACCTGCACAACACAATCACAATACTTTGCCCCAACTTAACGAGTGAGGTTGTCAATCTCACCGGCTTGTTGTAAACAAAGGATTAAACGTATGGTGTGGAGAATGATGTTTGTCTGCAAAGAACAACAGAGAACAGAGATTGCAGTAGATTGTATTTCAGATGTAAAAGAATGGACCGGGGTCCACAGTTCACTAGTGGTGTCTCTCCAATAAGATAAATAACATGTTGGGTGAACAAATTAGAGTTGGAAAATTGATAAATAGAGAGGGCATAACAATGCACATACATATCATGATGACTAATATGAGTTTTACTTAGGGCATTACGACAAAGAACATAGACCGCTATCCAACATGCATCTATGCCTAAAAATTCCACCTTCGGGTTAGCATTCACACCCCTTCCAGTATTAAGTTGCAAACAACAGACAATTGCATTAAGTACTGTGCTTAATGTAAACAATACAAATATCTTTAGACAAAGCATTGATGTTTTATCCCTAGTGGCAACAGCATATCCACAACCTTAGAACTTTCTGTCACTGTCCCAGATTCAATGGAGGCATGAACCCACTATCGAGCATAAATACTCCCTCTTGGAGTCACAAGTATCAACTTGGCTAGAGCCTCTACTAGCAACGGAGAGCATGCAAGATCATAAACAACACATATATGATAGATCAATAATCAACTTGACATAGTATTTCATATTCATCGGATCCCAACAAACACAACATGTAGCATTACAAATAGATGATCTTGATCATGGTAGGCAGCTCACAAGATCTAAACATGATAGCATATGAGGAGAAGACAACCATCTAGCTACTGCTATGGACCCATAGTCCAAGGATGAACTACTCACGCATCAATCCGGAGGCGGGCATGGTGATGTAGAGCCCTCCGGTGATGATTCCCCTCTCCGGCAGGGTGCCGGAGGCGATCTCCAGAATCCCCCGAGATGGGATTGGCTGCGACGGCGTCTCAGTAACTTTTCTCGTATCGTGGCTCTCGGTACTAGGGTTTTCGCGACGGAGAGATTAAATAGGCGAAGGGGCAGAGTTGGGGGACGCTCGATGGGGCCCACCCCATAAGGCGGCGCGGCCAGGGGTGGGGCCGCGCCCCCCTAGGGTGTGGCCGCCTCGTCGCCCCTCTTCGTCTCCTCTTCGGACTTTGGAAGGCTCCGTGGAAAATAAGACCGTGATCTTTTGTTTCGTCCAATTCTGAGAATATTTCCTGTGTAGGATTTCTGAAACCAAAAATAGCAGAAAACAGGAACTGGCGCTTTGGCATCTTGTTAATCGGTTAGTGCCGTAAAATGCATCAAAATGATGTAAAGTGTATATAAAACATGTGAGTATTGTCATATAACTAGCATGGAACATAAGAAATTATAGATACGTTTGAGACGTATCAAGCATCCCTAAGCTTAGTTCCTACTCGCCCTCGAGTAGGTAAACGATAACAAGGATAATTTCTGAAGTGACATGCTACTATCATAATCTTGATCAATACTATTGTAAAGCATATGTGATGAATGAAGTGATTCAAAGCAATGGTAAATATAATGACTAAACAACTGAATCATATAGTAAAGACTATTCATGAATAGTACTTTCAAGACAAGCATCAATAAGTCTTGCATAAGAGTTAACTCATAAAGCAATAGATTCTTAATAGAAGGTTTTGAAGCAACACAAAGGAAGATTTAAGTTTCAGCAGTTGCTTTCAACTTTCAACATGTATATCTCATGGATAATTGTCAATACAAAGTAATATGATGAGTGCAAATAAGCAAGTATGTAAGAATCAATGCACACAGTTGACACAAGTGTTTGATTCTAAGATGGAAAGAAGTAGGTAAACTGACTCAACATAAAGTAAAAGAAAGGCCCTTCGCAGAGGGAACCAGGGATTACTCATGTGCTAGAGCTTTTTATTTTGAACACATGGAAATAATTTTGTCAACGGTAGTAATAATTCATATGTGTTATGCATAAAACCTCCTATAAGTTGCAAGCCTCATGCATCGAATACCAGTAGTGCTCGCACCTTGTCCTAATTAGCTCGGATTTCCATGGATTATCATTGCATTACATATGTTTCAACCAAGTGTCATAAAGGGGTACCTCTATGTCACCTCGTACAAAGGTCCAAGGAGATAGATCGCATTTGATTTCTCGATTTTGATAGATCTCAACTTGAGGACATCCATACCGGGACAACATAGAAAACAGATAATGGACTCCTCTTTAATGCTTTAAGAATTCAACAACAGATAATATTCTCATAAGAGATTGAGGATTAATGTCCAAGCTGAAACTTCCACCATGATACATGGCTTTAGTTGGCGGCCCAATGTTCTTCTCTAACAATATGCATACTCAAACCATTTAATCATGATAAATCACCCTTACTTCAGACAAGACGAACATGCATAGCAACTCACATGATATTCAACAAAAGTGTAACAGGTTGATGGCGTCCCCAGATAACATGGTTACCGCTCAACAAGCAACGTATAAGAAATAAGATACATAAGCGACATATTCTTTACCACAATAGTTTGTAGGCTACTTTCCCATGAGCTATGTATTGCAAAGACAAGGAATGAAATGTTAAAGGTAGCACGCAAGCAATTTACTTTGGAATGGCAGAAAAATACCACATAGTAGGTAGATATGGTGGACACAAATGGCATAAGTTTTGGCTCAAGGTTTTGGATGCACGAGAAGCATTCCCTCTCAGTACAAGGCTTTGACTAGCAAAGTTGTTTGAAGCAAACACAAGTATGAACCGGCACAGCAAAACTTACATAAGAACATATTGCAAGCATTATAAGACTCTACACTGTCTTCCTTGTTGTTCAAACACTTTTACCAGAAAATATCTAGACTTTAGAGAGACCAATCATGCAAACCAAATTTCAACAAGCTCTATGGTAGTTCTTCATTAATAGGTTTAAACTACATGATGCAAGAGCTTAAACATGATCTACTTGAGAACTCAAAACAATTGCCAAGTATCAAATTATTCAAGACAATATACCAATTACCACATGAAGCATTTTCTGTTTCCAACCAAATAGCAATAAACGAAGCGATTTTCAACCTTCGCCATGAACATTAAAAGTAAAACTAAGAACACCAGTGTTCAATATGAAAAAGCGGAGCGTGTCTTTCTCCCACACAAGGAATGCTAGGATCCGAATTTATTCAAACAAAAACAAAAATAAAAACATACCGACGCTCCAAGGAAAGCACATAAGATGTGACGGAATAAAAATATAGTTTCACTAGAAGTGACCTGATAAGTTGTTGATGAAGAAGGGGATGCCTTGGGCATCCCCAAGCTTAGATGCTTGAGTATTCTTGAAATATGCAGGGATGAACCACGGGGGCATCCCCAAGCTTAGACTTTTCACTCTTCTCGATCATATTATATCATCCTCCTCTCTTGACCCTTGAAAACTTCCTTCACACCAGACTCAAAACAATCTCATTAGAGGGTTAGTGCATAATCAAAAATTCACATGTTCATCGAGGACACAATCATTCCCAACACTTCTGGACATTACCCAAGGCTACTGAAAGTTAATGGAGCAAAGAAATCCACTCCACACAGTAAAAGAGACAATGTGAAATAAAAGGCAGAATTTGTCAAAACAGAACAGTCCGTAAAGACGAATTTGTTCGAGGCACTTAACATGCTCAGATGAAGAAGCTCAAATTGAATGAAAGTTGCGTACATATCTGAGGAACACGCATGAATTTTTGCAGATTTTTTAGATTCTCCTACAGAGAGATCTACTCAAATTCGTGATAGCTAAAAATCTATTTCTGCGCAGAAATCCAAATCTAGTATCAACCTTCTATCAAAGACTTTACTTGGCACAACAATGCAATAGAGTAAATATACAAAGGTATTGCTAGAGTAGTAAAAAACACCTTGACTCAAATGTAAAACAAAAATTGCAGAAATAAAATAATGGGTTGTCTCCCATAAGCGCTTTTCTTTAACGCCTTTCAGCTAGGCGCAGAAAGTGTAAACCAAGTAACATCAAGAGAAGAAGCATCAACATCATGATTTTCCTTAAAAACACAACTTGTCACAATAGGTATCTTAGATGCTCCATTATCTAAATTTCCCATAGTAGTACTAAGTGTTTTATCAACTTTAGGCTTATAATAATTCTTTGGCTTAGGCACCTTAAAGACATACATGAACTTTTGCTCCTTACCCACATAAGCTTTCTCCTTAAACTTAAAAGAAGAAAAAGTTGAACCCAAGGTTCCCATAGCTTTTTCAAGTTCACCAATCCTATGGGTTTGATTATCATGGATAGCATAAGTTTCTAAGACAACAATTCTTTCATTAATTCCTCCTAGAGATTTATCAAGTTTATCAATATTATCAAGTAATATTCCCAATTTAGTCTCAACACTTGGAAGATTTTTCTCTATGGCCTCCAACTTTTTCATGACATCCTCAAGAGAGATTTCAGTTTTAGCTTCATTAACAGGTGGTATTCCAACTAGACTTTCAATAATGCAACTAGCTTCTAAAGCAGAAGTGCATATAAAATCATTATTATTGGTGCTAGTGAAATCACACAACTTAGTGTTCTCAGGAGTATTCATTTTAACAGTAATAAAAATAAGTAAAGCAAACTGAATTAAATAAAGTAAATGCAAGTAACTAAATTTTTTGTGTTTTTGATATAAAGAAAGCAAACAAAACAGAAAATAAAATAAAGCAAGACAATAAACAAAGTAAAGAGATTGGGCGTGAGAGACTCCCCTTGCAGCGTGTCTTGATCTCCCCGGGAACGACGCCAGAAATTAGCTTGATGACGCGTGAAGCACACGTCCGTTGGGAACCACAAGAGGAAGGTGTGATGCGTACAGCAGCAAGTTTCCCTCAGTAAGAAACCAAGGTTATCGAACCAGTAGGAGATGAAGTCCACGTGAAGGTTGTTGGTGAAGGAGTCTAGTGCGGCGCAACACCAGGGATTCCGGCGCCAACGTGGAACCTGCACAACACAATCACAATACTTTGCCCCAACTTAACAGTGAGGTTGTCAATCTCACCGGCTTGCTGTAAACAAAGGATTAAACGTATGGTGTGGAGAATGATGTTTGTTTGCAAAGAACAACAGAGAACATAGATTGCAGTAGATTGAATTTTAGATGTAAAAGAATGGACCGGGGTCCACAGTTCACTAGTGGTGTCTCTCCAATAAGATAAATAACATATTGGGTGAACAAATTACAGTTGGGCAATTGACAAATAGAGAGGGCATAACAATGCACATACATATCATGATGACTAATATGAGTTTTACTTAGGGCATTACGACAAAGAACATAGACCGCTATCCGATGCATCATGCCTAAAGTCCACCTTCGGTTTGCATCCGCACCCTTCCGATTAAGTTGCAAACAAGACAATTACATTAAGTACGTGCGTAATGTAAACAATACAAATATCTTTAGACAAAGCATTGATGTTTTATCCCTAGTGGCAACAAGCACATCCACAACCTTAGAACTTTCGTCACATCGTCCCAGATTCAATGGAGGCATGAACCCACTATCGAGCATAAATACTCCCTCTTGGAGTCACAAGTATCAACTTGACCAGAGCCTCTACTAGCAACGGAGAGCATGCAAGATCATAAACAACACATATATGATAGATCAATAATCAACTTGACATAGTATTCCATATTCATCGGATCCCAACAAACACAACATGTTGCATTACAAATAGATGATGTTGATCATGATAGGCAGCTCACAAGATCTAAACATGATAGCATATGAGGAGAAGACAACCATCTAGCTACTGCGATGGACCCATAGTCCAAGGATAAACTACTCACGCATCAATCCGGAGGAGGGCATGGTGATGTAGAGCCCTCCGGTGATGATTCCCCTCTCCGGCAGGGTGCCGGAGGCGATCTCCAGAATCCCCCGAGATGGGATTGGCGGCGACGGCGTCTCAGTAACTTTTCTCGTATCGTGGCTCTCGGTACTAGGGTTTTCGCGACGGAGAGATTAAATAGGCGAAGGGGCAGAGTCGGGGGACGCTCGAGGGGCCCACCCCATAAGGCGGCGCGGCCAGGGGTGGGGCCGCGCCCCCCTAGGGTGTGGCCGCCTCGTCGCCCCTCTTCGTCTCCTCTTCGGACTTATGGAATGCTCCGTGGAAAATAAGACCGTGGGCTTTTGTTTCGTCCAATTCCGAGAATATTTCCTGTGTAGGATTTCTGAAACCAAAAACAGCAGAAAACAGGAACTGGCGCTTCGACATCTTGTTAATAGGTTAGTGCCGGAAAATGCATCAAAATGATGTAAAGTGTATATAAAACATGTGAGTATTGTCATATAACTAGCATGGAACATAAGAAATTATAGATACGTTTGAGACGTATCAAGGGGCACCCCTTAGAGGACACATAATAAAAAACATAAAACATAGGTGCGATATGCCTAGACATCGCAACCCGCAATTAGAACTAGACTAGATACTTCAATTCCACCTATGGCCGCCCCATGTACACATATATTCATATAGTGGATTGCTAGCAGGATGTAGCGATCCTACACCGCGGGGACGTGAACCTGGGTACGTCGTGTCTTCTCTCGCTCCCGGAACTTCCACCGTCGCTTTTCTCTAAACCCAAGCCCCTCATGGTGGGAATTTCCGAGGAGCCGCCTCGACAATTGGCGTCGTTTGTGGGAAACACGGTGATTGGATTTTGTCATCCGGACAGGATTCGTCATCATCAACATCGACAACAAGATCGTTAGTGATCGGATCATATGCGTCAGCGTGTTGCAGGCTCATCATCACCATACGGATCTTCGCTGAGTCGGCGAAATCATTGCGCTCTATGTCGCTGCCGGTCATCGAGACTCGATCTACACAGATTACTTGAGGGACTACTGATTGAATCTATCGGCTCCTCATCAATTACGGTGGGCACCGAAGTTAATCAGACTACCTCGTCTAGGTCGTTGAATCAATTGGGATCGGAAGTATTGTACGTCGGAGGGCTAGCAATGACCGAGACCACATATAGGAAAAACCAAAAAGGAGTGCATAGCAGATAGTTCATGCGCGCAGCCGCTGATTGCCTGCCATGGCAGCACGTCTCCATTGGGCGATATTGCATGGGTTGCCGGCCAGATACGGGATACATCCAGATTTCGTGCTCGGCTCTGTATGCGCGTGAATTTTCTGGACAAGTAGCTGGCAGCTGTGCCTTGTGAGTTTTATGGTAATGTTAGAGATATATTTGGTATATGTGTATTTGGTAGTATATGATTGGTAATTATCTCCTGCCTTATCTCTAGGATAGCCTTCTTGGTTCCCAAGACTTGTACCCCTATATATACTCGTCCGAGAGGCTCAATACAACATCCAACACATTACGCCAAACCTCTTTCTATCGTTCAACATGGTATCGGAGCCCGTTGGTTCCTACCTTCGGCTTCTCTCCAGTCTGACCGTCCGCGATGTTACTGTTGTTCACGTCACTAACGCTACGACTTCGGGAGAGTGTTCGAGATATATTTGGTATATGTGTATTTGGTAGTATATGATTTGTAATCATCTCCTGCCTTATCTCTAGGATACCTTCTTGGCTCCCAAGACTTCTACCCCTATATATACTCGTCCGAGAGGTTCAATACAACATTCAACATATTACGCCAAACCTCTCTCTATCGTTCAACATGTAAGAAGTGACCGGACACGTTTTGCTTCATACCAAGGTTTGCAGGGATCAAGTTATGTCCCATTGTTAGCTGCTTGCAAAACGCAAAGAAAATTATGCCAGATCAATCGAGTGCTATGTGCGTGGTAAAAAGAAACATGTACAAGCCATCTCCCACAAAGACGAAGAATCAACAGTACACCAGCGAGTCGTCGGCTTGCACCGACTATTTGGAATAATATTTCAACTTCACCGTGACTATTGCGCCAAACTTGGAGCTCGTCCCTCGAGGATTGGATACATCGACTGCATGCACAACGCCAGCCTACACCCACCGCGAACTCGCCATAAAAAAAAGGTTCATCGGCACAACCAACCAACCGGTACAAAAAAATAATCAGGTGTTATACTTTCGGTTAATTACTATATGCAAAACTTATTTTCGCCAAATATTTTTTGGATCTTACTATTATTTGCACGCAGATTTTTGCGCCGCAATATAACTGCAGATTGAAACAAAGTATCGACTACTCTGCTCGGACGACTGCGCCTGCCATCACGCAATCGTCATACTGGGGCTCGTGTGTCGCGGACCCGACGTCGCGGACTTGATATATTCGGGTGCTCACCCATGGCGGATCAGACATATCATTTACGTCTTCTTCTTCTTCATCGGCCACGCCGGCCAGGCGCTGCACGGCTACATCAACCATTTCTGGCCGGCGACTACTTCAACTGCGCCAGCTACATCGACTATTTCTGTCCGCGCAATTATTTCAACTACGCTGCTACATCGACTATTTTTGGCCGGACAATTACTTCAACTGCGCCCGCCACATCAATTATTTCTGGCCGGGCTATTACTTCGATTGCGTTTACCATGCGACTTGCCTCCACATTGGCATCGCCGCAGCCGAGCTAAGCCCGACGCTCGGGGAGGTGCCATTACATCGTTACCGATAGTACTCTTGATTACTCGATGGATTTATATTCTTCGATTCTGGATATATCTTCTCCCGATGCACTCCCGGATCAATGGCTTCATCATCTATGGTTATCAATGGATTTATCTTCTATGGCTATATAATATTGATCCGATACATTATCGGGTCGGTGGATTCACCATCTTGAATATTCAATAGATATCATCTTATATAATATTGACCCGATGCACTCCCATCGGGAGCGCTGGAATTACTCGGGGGCTCTTAGAAAATTTTCGACTATTGCGTCTCCTTCCATCGGGAGCGCTGGTTCGTTGGAATTCAAGCAAACATGAAGACTCGAGTTTCGTTTATCCGGACTGAATTGATTCGGGACACCCGAACAAGTTCTTCAAGATTTTTTCGCACAACACCACGAATATTGACTTCGGCAAATGAACTCCATAAAAAAGATCGAGGATCGTTTTCAATGACTATACCCGAAATTACCATCTAAAGCCTCGAAAAAATACGAGCGCTGCAATAGAAGGTAACATAAACGGGACTTATATCAATACACAATTATCCTCTGCTGAAGCCTCAAGAATAAGTGAGTGCTGCTGATAGCGAGGATAAATACTACTTACAAAAAGACCCATGCCGGTACTTCAAACAAAGGAGGTACTAAAGAGCGACGGAGTCGACGACCGGCATAGTTCCCTCGATTCACTCGGGTGCTGTCGCCAAAACATACATCGTCGGTTGTAGCAAAATTGTGATTACTACGGGTTCATTGAACCTGCAACATGAGCTGATCACTCAAAGAAATTGCTCCCGATAACTTTCATACAAAAGCATCACAATACCGATGCCGAAAATAAGAGCATCAAGATTTGCTTCTTAGACAACAAATATTTTCCACCGGCATCTGAAGAAAACTATAACATCGGGTTGCTCGACTTGAGTCTACACACGGTTGAAAGCATATGTGCCTATACTTGGGGGTTACTCCCATCGGGAGCGCTGGACGCCCACCCGATAAAAATTATCGACTCCTCCGGGACATCATCAAAATTATCGACTCCTCCGGGACATCATCCAAATCATCGACTCCTCCGGGACATCATCCGAATCATCGACTCCTCCAGGACATCATCAAAATCATCGATTCCTCTATGACATCGTTAAAATCATCAACTCCTCTATCTATGATATCATCAAAATCATCACCATCATCGAAAGCATCCAAATGTTCTCGGAACTCGAAGAAGTATACGGTATTCAACTCAACATTTTTTACACCCTATACATGACTATTTCATATTCATCTACAGGCACGGGGGCTGCTCTCATCGGGAGCGCTGGTCGTGCACCCGATAAAAAGATGGCAGCCTCGTCGACAAAGAAAAATAAACCCGAAGACGTTGGCATCAACATCAAGATCTTCGAGTAGTACAACTTGAGTCTATGCGCGGCTGCAAGCACCCGCCCATAGACTCGGGGGCTACTCCCATCGGGAGCGCTTCGCGCACCCGACAAAAAGCAACTTCAACTCTACATCAAGCACAAGATTCAACATTCAACAGATGATCAAGAAATTCGGACGATGAAAACTTTAGTCCCTGCCCGAAGCTTCACTTCGGCCAGACACTCGGGAGCTACTGATGTGGGCATAACCCTTCGGGTACCCGACATTGCCATACCCGGTGCAGATTATGAAGATGGACCAGCACAAGGATTTGACAAGCTGGACCCATAAGGAATATCAACTAGGATTACAAGAAAGAAGACTCCAATACGAATCCTACTAGGACTCTTGTAAACCCTAGTTTGGCTGATATATAAAGCCAAGCAGGGGCACCCCTTAGAGGACACATAATCAGAAACATAAAACATAGGTGCGATACACCTAGACATCGCAACCCGCAAATTAGAACTAGACTAGATACAACAACTCCGCCTATGGCGGCCCCCCGTACACATATGTTCATATAGTGGATTGCTAGCAGGACGTAGCGATCCTCCACCGCGGAGATGTGAACCAGGGTACGTCGTGTCTTCTCTCGCTCCCGGAACTTCCATCGTCGCCTTTTTCTAAACCCAAGCCCCTCATGGTGGGCATTGCCGATGAGGCGCATCGCTTAGGCCGTATCGCTTCCACGCCTGCGTGTGCCGCAACCTTCTGCGTCGCCATCAATGCAACACTTCGTCTTCAGCGGCCGCGCCAGGTTTGACGGGCGACGACACGTCTTCAACGCCGTCATCAATGGCACGCGGCCCTCGAGTCCCGCGCTCATACTTAAAAGGGTATGGGCTATATTATGCCACCGGCCAAACCTCCCTAGCCTCCATTGCTCCCACCACGCCGACATTCACAATGCTCAGCCGCCTCACCATGGGAAACAAGAAGAACGACCACGAGGTATCCTCGTTCCGGGTGAAGGAGGATAACCATCGGATGAGGGTCTCCCTCCTTGTCAACATCGCTCGGATGCTCTACAAGAACTGGCAGCCCTGCGATGAGTAGAACAATGTGCACATGCCGGGTGGGTGGCTCCTCAGCTCCGTGTGGGTGCCCATTCCACCGGTGCCACGGTCTGGCCCGAAGCGGCTCGAAGAGATCTCCCTCTATACCTCCCGCTCTTCTCCCGCCAGACCTCCGTGAAGACCCCACGTACGCCATCGAATTGCCCACGTGGGACGACTACCGCCGATACGAAACCGATAAGAGGCGGAGGGCGGCGTTCCTCAATGGCTAGGACTACTGTTGGAGATATGCCCGAGAGGCAATAATAAAATGGTTATTGTTATATCTTAGTGTTCATGATAAATGTTTACATCCCATGCTTTAATTGTATTAAGTGGAAGCATTGATACATGTGTGTTTTGTAAACAAAACAGAGTCCCTAGTAAGCCTCTCGTTTAAACTAGCTTGTTGATTAATTGATGATGAAAGTTTTCTGATCATGAACATTGGATGTTGTTAATAACAAGATCATGTCATTAGGAGAATGACATAATGGACACACACCCATAGTAAGCATAGCATAAGATCAAGTATTTAAGTTCATTTTGCTATAAGCTTTCAAATACATAGTAACCTAATCTTTCAACCATGAGATCATGTTAATCACTAAGATCGGAGGGATGCTTTGATGACATCAAACGTCACTTCGTAACTGAGTGGTTATAAAGGTGGAATTGGGTATTCTAAAAGTATGAGTTAAAGCGCATGGATCAAGAGTGGGATTTGTCCATCCAAATGACGAATAGATATACTCTGGGCCCTCTCGGTGGAATGGCATCCAATTAGCTTGCAAGCATGTGACTAGGTCACAAGGGATGTCGTATCACGGAACGTATAAAGAATACTTATCAGTAACGAGGTTGAACTAGGTATGGAGGTACGGATGGTCGAACCTCAGATAAGTAAAGTATCGCGCGACAAAGGGAATCAATATCGTATTTTAATGGTTCTTTCGATCACGAAGTCATCGTTGAATATGTGGGAGCCATTATGGATCTCCAGGTCCCAGTATTGGCTATTGATCGGAGAGGTGTCTCGGTCATGTCTGCATAGTTCGCGAACCATAGGGTGACACACTTAAGATTCGATGTTGTTTAAGTAGATATGGAATATTAGTTGGAGACCTAATGTTGTTCGGAGTCTCGGATGGGATCCAGGACATCACAAGGAGGTCCAGAATGGTCCGAAGAATAAGATTCATATAAGGGAAGTCATCTTCTGGGATTCGGAAAAGTTTCGGTGTTTTCACCGGAGCTTATAGAAGGTTCTAGATGGCCACTGGTGGGCCCACCACCCCGGTAGGGGCCACATGGGCTGAGGTAATGCTGCGGGGGCCTTATGGCAGTTCAAGAAGCCCAGCTGGCCGCACCCTAGAGATAAGTCAACCGGGGGATAGATCAAATCCCTAGAATTGGGGGGGGGGGGGGGATTTCTTCCCCCCCTCCCCATGCGCTGGCCCTAGGAGGAGGTGGGCCAAGGGGGCAACCCTGGACGCACCTCCCTCTATAAATAGAGATGAGGAGGTGTCCGACCACTTTCCCTCTCTCCCAAGTCCCAACCCTAGCCGCCACCTCTCCTCCCTATTCCTTCTTCCTGCGCAGGCTTAGGCGAAGCCCTGCAGGAATTCTCCTCTACCACCACCACGCCGTCATGCTGCTGGGATTCCGAGGGGATCTCCTACCTCTGCTACCCTCGACAAACGTCTACATCGACTCCGTATGTGTGACCGAGTACGGAAGTGCTGCCGGATCGCAGCACCGGAAGGAACCTCTTCATCAACCACGACATCGGATCTCATTAAGTCTTTGGATCTTCGAGGGTGAGTTTCTCATCTATCTCGTTGCTCTGATCTCATAGATTAGATCTTGAACTTTCCATATATTGGATCTTGGTTTTATTCATTCTTACTGTAGAATTTTTTTGTTTTCTATGCTAAGAACCCTACAACTACAACTACGGCCCGCCTCCACGACCTCATCGTCTGTTGCCGCGTATGGCGCCACCTCCGCCGCCCTAGGAAATGCGGGACAACTCCGCCGACATTGTCGCCAACGTCTTCCACGATATCCAGATGGCACTAGAGGAGGGTAGGGAAATCGAGCTGCTAGAAGAACTGACCGACGAGGAGGCAACGAGGCTAGGCATCCTCATATCGGAGCTGCCGCAGCCGCCGCGGCCTGTGGGAGGAAGATGCCTTCAATGTGGCGTTGCAGGCCTCGGTGCCTCCTCTTTTGCTACCTCCGCCGACGTACCTGTGGGTAGCACCAGCCACTCCACCGCTGCCCACATGCCCGTTGGCAGCACTGGCCGCTCCACCTCCACCACCGGCCGCACCGGCATTTGCTCCGCCAGTTCCCGATTGGCCATGTGTGGTCCCAGAGCGCGTCGACCTGACCTAGGTGCCCAACGACGACGAGACGTAAGTAGGGTTAGAAGGCCATGGCTTTTCTTATTTTTTATGCTTTTCTGCTAACTATGTAAATTGTTTTATCAATGTAAAAAAACTAGGAAAACGAAATGTGTGTCTGGCCACTGGAGACACACCCCAACGGAAATGCGAAGCCGATTCCACGTCCATCGCCTGACGCACACGAACGCGTACGGTCACTTTTAGCATTCAAAACGCGTCGGATCAATGGAGAGATGCCCTTAGCTATGAACAGGGCCTGCTTTCCAGAGACATTGAGCGGCATATAGATGCTTCCACAAATAGGGGTTTTCCACATGTTGTGCCGGTCGGTCCATTCTTTCAGAAAACGTACATCTCGATCGGTCCCTGGAAAGCCGAAAATAGTAGAGCACCTCGATCGCAACAAAGTTTCAAGAAGCTACTCGTTTGAGTGGGTATCCAATTTGGCTTCCTCCTTATGCCATCAATTCATCCACTAGCTTCCTATGGTGGCATCCGAAGTCTATGTAGGACTCGACACTTGCCCGATCGGAACGCCTGCCTGCAGTGTCACCTGCAATCTACATGGATCACGTATTCACGTCGGCGGAATTGGCTGCACTCTACGAGCGTCGGAAACTTGGAATTGGCGTAAGCATGTTCATTTAATCATTTATGGTGCCCTTTTCGTTTGGCGTGCAGCTCTTTCCTAACGGATCGACCATGAGCAATTGCATCACCTCCTAACATGTCCGATACTCTAACTTCCAATCATCGACATATGCGAGATGCGAGGAAGGATGAGGCAAGCTTTTCTTTTTATGAAAATTTCACTGATCTATTCATAATTTTGTCTAGTACACCAAATCTAAAGATATTAAAAATTACAGAAAAATCTTTAGATCACTAAAAATGACTACAAGCACTCGAACGAGCCAAAGGCATGTCGCTGTGCACGCTTCTCCTTTATTGAAGCCGGGCAAAACTTATCATAGTAGAGCTTATTTTAGTAAATATACTGGAAGTCGTCGTACTAAGTCCCTAAAGGACAAACGCAAGAGAACATTAGTCATAACCGATGAAGAGACCAAATTCAACAAGATCCGCCGGAGACAAACATCCGCACACTCTGCAGTGCAGATAGACCCATCACCGGAAAGGAGGCTAGACGAGCGGACTTTATTCCATCTTCACTGTATCGTTGTTGAAAATATGGACAAGACAATAATAATATAGTTATTATCATATTTCTTTGTTCATGGTAAATATCTATACTCCATGCTAAAATTCTATTAAGCCGAAACGTTAATACTTGTGTGGTTTGTAGATAAAATCATGTTGCTAGTAAGCCTTTACTAGACTAGTTCATTGATTAATGATGTGGCTAAGGTTTCCTAACCATAAACATATGTTCTGAATTAACAACAAGGTTATGTCATTAGAAGAATGATATGATGAACATGAACTAACTAAGCAAAGAAAATTGATGGTGCCAATGCTTAAATGTTGTAGCTTTCAATGTCAAATATATCAATCCTTAGACCATAAGACTATGTTATTCTCTAGTACCGAAATAATACTTTGAGGACTTCAAACGTCACTTCGTAATTGAGTGATCATAAAGGTGTCTTTAGGTATATCGGAAAGTGTTTATTGGGTGGTATGTATCAAGAGTGAGATTTATCCATCCACGTAATGGATAGATATACTCACGGCCCACTCAGGTAACACACATTCTATGTCGCTTCCAAACACGTGTCTAATGAGTTAGTCACTAGTGAATGATGTGTTACGATACGAGTAAAGAGTATTTGCCCCGAACGAGATTAAACTAGCTATCTAGGTATGGTGATACCGATGATCAAATCTCGAGGAAGTAAAATATCGCGAGACAAAGGGAATGGAATATGAGATTGTTTGAATCCTTAACATCATGGTTGAACCGATAAAGACCTGCGTTGAATGTGTGGGAATCATTATGGACATCCAGGTTTCGCTATTGATTATTGACCGGAGATGTGTCTCGATCATGTCCACAGATTCTCGAACCAGTAGGGTCACACATTTAACGCTCAACATCACTATGGTAGAAATGTGATATTCATGATGGTGATACCAGGTTTGTTCAGAGTCTCGAATGGGATCCAAGTCATCACGGGGAGTTTCGGAATGGTCCGTAGAATAAGATTCATATATGGAAATTCATTTTTTGGGTTCCGGAAAAGTTCGGGATTTTCCGATACAGGTTCCTAAGGGATCACCATTGGGGCTCACACCTAATGAGGGATCCACATGGACCAAGTGGTGGTGCCTAGGTCTACATGGGCCTGGGGCACCATCCCCACATGGCCCATGCGGCTGGCCCAAGAGGAAACCTTAAAAATAGGGGGACCAACTTGGGGGGCAAGTTTTCTCCCTCCCCCATTTGGTGCCCGACCTTGGGGCTTGGGGGAGGGGCCAAGGAGCCCCTATGAACCTATATAAGTGGAGGGGGTGCAGGGGAAGGGGAACTTAAACCCTAGCCGGTCATACCCCATGTTGCCTCTCTCTTCCTCCTCGTCTCCTGCGTGTAGGAGAAACCTTGCCCGCGGAGCTCTCCACCATAGACACCACTGCCTTCGCCGTTGGCTATAGATCCCATCCACATCTCCACCAGGCTTGTTGGATAAAGGAGGAGACGGTGTTGTACTGCACGTGTGCATAACTCGGAGGCTCCGCTCGTTGCGATGCTGATCGGATTGGATCGCGGAGGGAACAACTACATTGACCGCGTTGAATACTCTTCCGCTTTGAAATCTACAAGGGTATGTAGATCTAAACTCTCTCGTTGCTTGCATCTTATTAGATTAGATCTTGGCTCTTACGAAATTGGATCTTTATTTTACTCGCATCTCGTAGGAACGTTTTGTTTTCTATGCGACGGATCACATCAGTCATCACTGACATGCCTTTCTAAGTAGGAACAAACCGTAAATGGACTGGCAAAACAACAAAATAAAAGAGCGGGCAAACACTGAGATCCACTGCGTCTCCATGGCCCTAAGGCCACGTAAGGCGATGCAGATAAGTGGCTACACCGGCGGGAGGCAGGGAAAACCTAATCACCTCTCTATATCTCATAGGAAAGTGGTATTCTTCTTCGATTTCTATGCCGGGCCTAAAAGGCAAGCTTTTCTCTTGTCCTCGTGTCATCTTGTTTTTCAATTGGTCGTAACTTGATTTTTCTTCCAACTACTTTTTTGATAATGGACGTTTAATTGAACTTCTTCCAATTACATGGACATTGGATTGCTTACCATTTCATCATAAGTTCATTTTTTACGTCTCATTTGCAATTATAATCTTCAATTGCTATTTACCGGAAATTCAATTTGGCTCCCGGGTGCGTATGCTCCCTCTACCAAGAAATATATTTTGAAGTGTTGAAAAATTTTGACAAAAAATTCTACCTCTAGATCTCCACAATATATGTTCATACGCCAAGTTTCGAGAAAAACCAATACTTTTTGTGGTCTATATAAAAAAAGAGAAAATTTATGTTGTGACAAGTTTTATTTTAAGCACTGAATTTTGTCTTTTTTACACACGTCACAAGACAAGTCGAATTTTGACGAAACAACTTTGTGGACGTGTAGCATGTGAAGATGTTCGTGCGAATTTTTTGTTTCAAATTTTTTGATGTTTCAAAATGTATCTAAGATGCATTTTAAAATAAAGAGATCATATGATCCCATGTGCCAAAACACCACTCTTTGCTATTTACAATCTATATACATCACATTTAGTTAGGGCATGTCTAGATCTCAATCAACTTACATTTAAAAAAATCTCAGTCAGATGATGTCACTCAAGTCTCAATACAACCTAGTTGTAACTCATGTGCAACATGTTTGATGGTTTAAGGTATGGATGCAAGTTCTTAAGTACCTTGCAACCCATGTGCAGCTGGAAAAAGCTCATTTTCATCTCATGTGCAACTGGGGAAATCTCAGTTGCACCCCGTATTCAACTTACATGACAACACAAATCATGATGCGGTCCATCGTTTAGGAAGTCGATTGAGATTTAATTACACTCCTTTTAGAATTTAACAAAACCGATTTATATGTATATACACATATTAACAATTTATACATGTAATTTAGACTATTAGTGGGCCAGTAATTTACTAATTTACATTGAAATAAGCTACCATATCGGTGTTGGCTCCGGAAAGCCAAAACCCTCCGCCCTAAAGAGACTAGCTAAGCCCCACCTCTCATACTCCTCCTTGATCCGAGTCTTAACCGCCCCCACCGCCGAGGTCACACCCTCGAAGACCATGCCATTCCTATGCCTACACATGCACTAGAAGACCAAGACGATGGTTCTCCACATATCTGTCCCTCGAAGACCACGCTATTCATATGGCTCCACATGCACCAGAAGACCAGGATGAGGGTTCTGCACATATCTCTTTGGAGAGCCTTCAAACAAGCCATGGAGGTCCACCATTCAAGCAGGTAAGTATCGCCGCCTGGCACCCAGTTAGGTTACCCTAATGGGCTCAAGACAAAACCTCACGCGCCACCCACACACCCAAGAAGGAGGTACTGAATGTTTTCCGGCTCCTAGTCACACAAACGGCAAGCACCCGGGTGTTGGAGACCATGTCGCCATAGTCTCTCCAACGTCCAACATTTATTTCAAGGGACAAGCCAAGCATAGAACTTATAGTTGTAGGGGGCCCTGGAGTTCCAGATCAGGTGGGGCGTAGGAGCTCTTGTCGTCCCATCAAAGAAAGCATAGTACGCTGACTTAGCTAAGAAGACGCCACCACCAGACCAATGTCAAACAATGGCATCCTCCTGCGGAGGCACAAGCTGGACCCTGGCTAGCACATGCCAAAGGTGGAAGAACTCCGCCACGGCTGCTGCCCCTAAGTCCGTACCATAATCCCTGAGCCACTCACCCGTTATCCCCTCCTTGACTGTGCGGGAGGCTATTCGGCGTGGATGCACCTTAGCCAGAAGGTTAGGCGCAATGTCTTTGATCCTTCGACCATAGAGCCACCAGTCTCTATAGAACAATGTGCGCTCCCTATTGCCAAAGTGTCGTCGCCGACTCAAAAAACTCCATGGATAGATGCAGGATATGCAGGTCGAACTCGACCCAAGCTTTAGATTGGTCAACTCGCTGCAACCACGCACATCTACACCTCAAGGCAAGGTTCATGAGGTGCAGGTTGGGCAAGCCCGGGCTGCCATTGGCCTTAGGCGGCACCACTTGGTCCCATGAGGGGATGGCAGTGGCCCTCCTTCACATCGCGCCTCGCGTTCCACATGAAGCCCCGACAAATTTTCAACGACGCTTGCAAGGGATGTATAGGGACATCATGGCTTGTAGCGGGATGGCACAAAGCATAGTTTGGACCAGGATTGTCCTCCCACCATATGTCATTAATTTGGCGCACCATGGTTGCAGGCGGTTAACCGTGCTTTGCACCGCCGATTGCAATTGGGTCGTAGAGGGTTTGCGGAGACCCAGAGGCAACCCTAAGTATCTGCAAGGCCCGACGATTGACAAACCTGTCATTATTTCTACGCTGAAGACATCGAAGGAAAAACAAAGGACTTCGAGATCTAGGTTTCACATTTTGATAAAATGGCAATGCTTTGTTGGAGCTCATGAGCCGGATAAGAGTATAGAAGGTGTGCGGAGCACAAATACCGTGTACTAACCTAAATATGTCTGACGATTTTCTATGTCTTGTGGCACATCTTTTTGTAAAAACGTTGACGAGGAGAGTATTTTTCTGATTAATAAGCGTCATTGACAAAAATGATTGCATTTTTCTGTTTTATTCAGGTGATGATGTGGAAAATCTTAGTCTCCTAATCTACAAGTTCATTCTAATATTTCAAATACCCTAGTTTCTCTGGTGGCCTCTGTATGAGATCCGTTTTGTGTCTTTAGCGAGCCCCCGAACAACCAATAGAAGCTTCTGTTAGCCAGAAGCAGTGAGAAAAAAGAATCTGCCCGGAACAGAGGAGTAAGGAGTCACAACAAGAGGAACGTCCTTATGGGAGGAACTTATGGCAGGAAGCAAGCAGCAAAGAATGGACAACACGTATTTAGCATGGAGAGGTACTCGCTCATGCAATCCAACTGCTCCTTGTTCCTCGATCAACTCTGCATCATGGGAGACCGGAGGCAGCAAGCCACCATGCATGATATGCGCTAATCAATTTCACGACAGATTTGTGACTACCCAAACCCTGCTTGAATTTCGCATTTGTAGAAGTAAGAAGCAGACCGGAAAAATAGTGTAATAGAGTTAAGTAGTACTAGCACATTTCACCTGAATTTGCACTACCAAGAACTTTTCTATATACTATATTTCCATTCATCTGTTAACTGCATAGTTGATGCGAATTGTGAGCGTGCTATCAACTTAATTACTTGGAGTCGCGGTTGACATAGTGTGTCATAAACAGCCTATCCGAGGGAAAAGTTCCGGTTGAACCTGGGTGCACGTGAACCCAGGTGGGAAATGCATTTTTCAAATGTTAAAAAATTCTGAAATAAAAATAACGGGGTACGTATGCATGTTCCATGTATGCGTAGAAATTTTTCGCGGAGAAACCACTTTTTTATTTCGCGGGGTACGTATGCACATGTTTGAGATCACCTTTGCATTCATTTTGTGTTTCGATTTTTAAAATATGTTTTTACATCACAAACGCACTTTTGAAAAAGTGGGTTCACATGCACCCAGGTTCTGAAAAGTCAGTCTCCCTATCCGAGCATACACATGATCTTGATCTTGCACGTTAAGTTAAATGGAAAAAAAATGTTTTGTGAGTCTGAAACTTATAGGAAAAATGGGAGTTTGGGAATGTGCAGGTATGATGTGTGGCTTATATGGTGGCTGTAGGCTACAAGTAGTAGGATTATGCCCAGTTCGGAACTGGGAGATTTCCCGTGCTAATTGCTGAACTTGTGCACAAAACAGTAATCACTGTGCCCCATAATTTTAAGATGCTATTACAACCAATATACATTGGAATTAATTGTAATAACATCATATATTACAGGACGGAAAGAGTAAGTTCGTACTTCTAGATGACTCAGCGCCAACTTGAGAGAAGGCCACCGTCAAAGATCACGGCCGGCAAAGGATCTGGATCTATATAACATACCTTGTGTGACTACACAAGCTAAGCCGAAGTAGGGATATATAGACTAGAATCTGATGAAAATTTTGATTGGAATGTACGGGGCGGCTCAAACTGAGTCATGATTAAGTCAGATGAACATGGAACATTTTGGTCCACGATCGATATACCTTGACAAGACGAACTCGAAAATATGGAAAAAAAAGTTGCATCAAAACACCCCACATAGAACGCCTGGGAGTCCTGTTTCTGATCTGAGGTAGCTGCACCGTCGGCACAGCTGCGGAAGATTTTTGTCAGCAGATGCTGGACATGTTGTTCCACTGGCAGGCGCCGTCGAGGCTCCAGTCCTGCTCCGATGAGCCGCCGCCGCCGATGACCGCAATATGATCCATGCCGAGGTCCTGGTCGTCGCTGCTGGGCTGCGAGATGGAGCCAGAGTGGTTGGGCGCAGCGGCTGGGGCAGCGGGCTCCGGCATGGGGAAGGCCGTCGGTATCATCAGCTCGAACAGTGTGTCGATGTCATCTTTGAGCTCGCCCTCCGATTTGTTGTCACCTGGATACAGTTGTGAGCTGGTTAGAACAACAAGCCATGATTCATATCTAGCTAGCTAACATAGTGTCGTCCATTTTTTGTCCTAAAATTTTCTCAAGGCTGGAAATTGTTTTGATGTTGGCACAAAGTTTCTCCCATGCATATAATGGATTATTATATATTCCATGCTAGTTGGAACATGAGGTGTAAATCAATTCCCATTTGATTCTGTTCTGCACTAGCAAGCCAGGCAGATCATGAGCCTGTCTAGTAAATCTCCTAAAAGTAGTGCTGGATATGATCACGTTTACACTGATTGGTGATGTTAATTTGGAAATTATATAGAAGAGACATTACGTGTTGCTACGGGAGCTAACGAGCAATCATGAAAGAGCAAAACGGAAGCATGAATTGGCATCAGGGATTAGATTAGGTATGTAGTAAAGCAGTACATTCAGAGAGGGAGTGAGAGAAAAGGGTAAAGGGAATAATAAAGGTATTAAAGTACTTAGCGAGATAAGGAAAAGTAATCATCAAAGAAAATCGAAAGCAGTCACTGTCTTGCAAGGACTAAATAAATCCTCTGTATGAGTAGTGTACTAACCTTAAAACTATCAAAAGTAAATCCAAAGAAGATTCCGAACAGCTTCAGAACTCTTAGTCCTAATAGTACGTAGTAGAAATTCTTTGTTTACCTCAACATATTGTTTTTCTTTTCATATTGCCGAGTAAATTGAAATTCTAGAATAATCTGTGCGAAAACAAATTAGAGCTTCTTTTGCTTTTCAAGAAGTATGCATAATTTGGCCAGAATTGGAAGCACAAACAAAAAGGTTTGATCTACTAGCTAGTAATCTATCGGCCGGCTCACATCATAATCATGACCATTTGTTCTCTTCTCCAACAAAGAGACAAAAAATTAAAAGTTCGGATGCATCGAAGAAATGGAAAATGTGAGAAATGCTTCACGCACGACATGCACTACTCACCACTGACACCGTTCTGCTCGGCGCGGCTGTCGACGGCTCCGTTCGCATGCGCCGGCGGGTCGATCTTGATGGCGTCATGCAGCTCCTGCAGCATGGCCTCTAGGCTCGCCGCGTTCTGCTGATCTTGCGACGCTCCTTCGTCCAAACCGCCGCTTGCGACGGGGGCGGTGGCAGCCGAGGACGGCGGCATCGCCGGGCGCAATTGGCTTGAAGGGAGCTCCACTCTGGCGCCCGGAGACGGCGAGAGGGGAGTGAATCGAGTCCTGTCACCGCCGTGCAAGCCATAACCCAAGGACAGCTCCGGTGTGACCGGGTGCATGGGTCCCGTCGGCGTCGTCGGCGACACGGGCGAGGAATGCGCGAACTGGAAGTACTGCGCGTTCCGTGCGAATGGCTTCGCCCATGGGGAAGACGGCGCCGAGAAGGGCGTCTGGGCCCGGAATTGCACCGACCGGTTGGCCATGGCTAGCTGCCCAGCAAGGTCGAGCGGCGGAGGGCGAGCGCTGGTGTACCCTGCGGAGGCTGCATCGGCGGCGGCATCAAGTGACAGGACATTGCTGGCCGATTGCTGCGGGGACGGCAAGGGCGAGAAATCGTCGTAGCGGCAGCGCTTGGTGATGGCGAGCTGGAGCTGCACCTCGGGTGGGTACACCGGCAGGCCGGCACGCTGCCTCCGCTTAGTCCTCGTGTTCCAGTAGTTCTTGATCTCGTTGTCCGTCCTTCCCGGTAGCTGTGGGCCAAGTGAGGATCGTCGTGTCAAGATTTAAGATTTACTTGCCATATGCTAGACTACTGCAAACTGAGATTGAAAACAAGAATTCAATCGAATCGAACAGGGAGCTTACATGGGAGGCCATTCGAGCCCACTTGTTGCCGAGCTGCGCGTGAAGCTGCGAGATGAGGAGCTCCTCGTCGGGAGAGAAGGAGCCCTTCTTGAGGTTCGGGCGGAGGTGATTGGTCCACCGCAGCCGACAGCTCTTGCCGCAGCGCAGAAGCCCAGTCAGGCGCTGCACGGCGTTCCAGTTGCCCTCACCGTGCTGCCGCACGTGGTTCACCAGCAAGGCGTCCTCCGCCGTCGTCCACGGCCCTTTCTTCAGCACCACCGGCGGGGCCTCCTCCCTCTGCCCCACCTCCTCATCAATACTGTCCGTGGCCGGCACCTTCTCCGCCTCCAGCGATGTAGGCTCACCCTCCATAGGCGGCGCGAGAGAAGGATGGAGGAGCCTACGCGGTTGTTTTGGGAAGGTGGCAGGGAGGGGAAGAAGGGGTGCAAGGGGCCGGGGTAGGTTTATGCGAAAGTTTGCTAAAAATGGAGGCGGAGGGGAGCTGGCGCTTTCGGTTTATGTGGTTTGCAAGTGGTTTTTGCAGGTGAAACAAAGGTGACTCACTGAGGGGCTGTGGCCAGGGTATTTGGCTGTCCTCTTTTCATTTGGCTTCCTTATGGGCTCTCCGGAGCAGCGATTGTTCGATGTACATTGTAACCGTCCATCCACTGCTTTGAGATTCGTGTATTAATGTTTTATCAAGTATTTTTTTTAAAAAAGTTGTATGTCAGTAGGCTAAATGAAACATGAAAAAACTGAGTGAACTCGTGCACTGGACCCCCCGAGAGAGACATTTCTCGTTCACTAAAAGGCTATATACACTGGAGCATCTCATGCTCGGAGTTTTGGTGCTATGCTTGTATTTGGTGTATGTGACGGAAACTGGCAAATGCCGGTAGAACCAGAAGTGTCACACGAGTAAGGATGGGGGAAAGAGGTAGCGGCGAGAAAGGGGTTAGCGTCACACAACATAAAAAGGGGAAAAAATGTGTT
Organism: Lolium rigidum; assembly: GCF_022539505.1. Classification (NCBI taxonomy): domain Eukaryota; kingdom Viridiplantae; phylum Streptophyta; class Magnoliopsida; order Poales; family Poaceae; genus Lolium; species Lolium rigidum. The sequence goes on from NC_061510.1 coordinate 177,642,365, forward strand.
GCCGATGATACCGATGACAATCTTGCGTTAGAAGTCATTTCCATGTGAGATTTGTGGTTGTTATAATCACCACAAGAAAAATAACAAAGAAGATGAAACCAAAATGCCGAGGTAAGAGGATTTTAACATGAAAGAATCCCTCCAATGAGAAGGGTAAAAACTACGAGGGCCATCTAGTAAATCTTTACTATATGGAAGAGTTTATACAAGGCAGTGGATTTCACAGATTAAACATTTCCAGTGTGGCATCTTACAAGAGGTATATATAACAATGGTGATCTAAGTATATTACGATCCATTCCAGCGACATGTCCCGCTCAGCTCGTCAGAAGTTAGTGATGTATTGTGTGCTCATAAACCAGCCATTTGTGTATTACTATATGGAAGAGTTTATACAAGTCCGGGGATTTCACGGACCAGTGTGGCATCTTACAAGAGCTATAGATAACAGTGGTGACCTAAATATATTACGATCCATTTGGAATAAGATGCAAAGCTCATTGTCGATCTCAACGTTATCTTCGTCCTAGATTGAAGGAAGTGGTAAGAAAAGTGGTACTTAAATTAATTGAAGTAGGTATTATTTATCCCATAGTTGTAAATGATGAAAATGATTTGGTAGAACAACAAACTATTATTGGTTATAGAATGTGCATTGATTCCACAAAGCTAAATAAATCTACTCGCCAAGATCATTATCCATTTCCTTTTATTTATTAAATGTTGGAAAGATTGTATAAGCATTCTCATTTTTCCTATCTAGATGGTTGTTCGGGGTTTTCTCAAATTCATGTTCATAAAGATGATCAAGAAAAGACAACTTTCACTTGCCCATTTGGTACATTTGCATATAGGAGAATGTCATCCGGTTTATGTAATACACCGGCTACTTTTTTCAGAGATGCATGAATCCTATATTTACTTATTACATTGAGAAAATAAAGAAAGTATTCATAGATGATTTTTATATGTATGGCATGTCTTTTGATAATTGTCTTCTGAATTTTAACAAAGCTTTGCAGCGATGCGAGGACCAACACTTGATCATAAATTGTGACAAATGTCACTTCATGGTTACAGAAGGTCCGGTGCTTGGACACCAGATATGGGGAAGAGGAATTGAAGTATACCGTGCAAAAATAGAGGCAATAGAGAAATTGCCATATCCCAAAGATATTCAAGGTATAAAAAGTTCTTTTTGGTCATGCTTGTTTTTATAGAAGTATTATCAAATATTTATCTATAATATCAAAACCTCTGAGTAATCTCTTACAACAAGATGCTCCCTTTTATTTCAATGATGATTGCAAGCATTCATTTGAGATTTTAAAGAAAGCTTCAGCCACTGCTCCTATAATACAAGTACGTGATTGGTGTTTTCCATTTGAAAGTGTGATGCTAGTGATAATATTATTGATGCTGTTCTTGTCCAACGTGTGAATGGTAAGTTATATTTTATGTACTATGCTAGTATGACACTTTATGTTGCTGATGTCTCCTAAGTGCAGAAGATCTATTGTAGTACTTTTCAATAAGAAAAAGTTGTCGAACCCACGAGGAGCCAAAGGTATTGGTTAGCAAGTTAGACAAGTAAAACAATAAAATATGCGATGATTTTGTGTTTTGGGTTTGTAGGTTGCAGTAGTGTAAATTGCTAAAAGTAAATTGTGATGAGTGAATGCTCTCCATGAGAGAATATCAATCCTCTATGCAGAAAGAGGATAAACTCAAGTGTTTGTGTACTTATATGTGACAAGCATTCCCAAGGGTGGCAATGGATTTACACAGCATGAAGATTTCTAACAATATGGTAATTATCTTCTCAAGTTTATTCTTGTTGAACGGAGCCTAAATTAGGTGCAGCCAAGTCAGTGAGCAAATACACCCCTTACGAAGGCTCATATGACCATTTTCATGAGCAAATACACAAATTACAATCATGCAAATAGCACTTAAACAATATACAGGGTTCAATTAATAACAAACTATGAGGAGGACGAGGGGGATATTGGAGATGGAGATGGTGCTGATGTTGGGGATGTTATTTATGTTGATGGAGAGGCCTCCCCCTTCTCCAAGGAGGAGAGGTGATGACGATGCCTTCGATTTTCCCCTCTCCGGAGGCTTCGAAGAAATAGGATCTGCCCTCTCCCGGAGTAGGAGTGAACCTTCGCCGCCGTCGCCGCTCGTGGGAAAATATGACGTAGGTTTTCTGGCAAAAAACGGAGGCGTCTGTAAAAAGGTAGAGCCAAGAATATGCCCGAGGCCCAAATGGGCCGAGGTGGCGCGGCCTAAGGGTGGCCCACGCCACCTGGGCTCTTTTGTCCCTCGTGGCTCCCCTCGCGTGATTCAAGTGCCCAATGTCCTTCTCCTAATAAAAAAAACTTGGTAGGTGTTTTTTCTCCAATTTATTGATGTCCGAAAGGTCTCTGAAACATCAAAATACGAAAAAGGGGGTTTTTTGCCTTCCATAAATTAAATAACAATGAAAGGGACTTTGTAGGAAAGTCCTATAATTCATCTAAAAATGCATAAACAATGATAAAACAATGCAAATATCAATAAGAACTAGTCCTATATGTTGCATTATGATTAAAAATGCACGTATCAGGTGCTCAAAGGAATTATGCAACTACCGGAAAAGAATTTTTAGCTATTACAATTGGTTGTGGTATGTTTAGATCTTAGATTGTTGTTTCTATAGTGTGGGGAACCCCAAGACAGGGCTAGATAAACCAGATCTTCATCTAACATAAGGCTAACCTAGAGCTCGAGAGCTTACATTGAGACAATCGGTAGCACAATAGTAGCTCTATGAATCAAAGGAGTAATAAAAGCTCATAAAAGAGCAAAAAACAAAGTATTACAAGAAGAGGTCAATGACCTAACATTAGATCAATCAACGAAAGCGAAGTTATGCTATTGGAAATAGCAAGATATAGCAAAAGTCCTAAGAGGCCAGGAGCATAACGATGATGTCCCAACCCATAGATTCCATATTGCCACCCGGTAACCCCAATCTACTCGTCGATGTCAACCTAGAAACCACCATCTATCGAAGAGACTTTGTCTGTAGCAGAAATGTCACAAGGTGAGTACAAGAACTCAGCAAACACTTAATACAATCTGTTAGCATAGCGGGTATGCGAGGATTTTGTAGAGTTTATTTCAATTTTCCTGTGAAACACAAGAGGGAGAAGAAGCTCTTTTACTTAGATCATTTTTAAAGGGGGATAAGAGAGAGATATTTCTAGATCTATTGATC
>NC_061510.1:177645729-177676065 GCF_022539505.1 Lolium rigidum
CCACCACGCCGTCGTGCTGCCGGATTCAAGGAGGAGCTACTACTTCCGCTGCCCGCTGGAACGGGGAAAAGGACGTCGTCTTCATCAACAACCGAACGTGTGACCGAGTACGGAGGTGCTGCCCGTTCGTGGCGCCGGAACCGATCGTGATCAAGATCTTCTACGCGCTTTTGCAAGCGGCAAGTGAACGTCTACCGCAGCAACAAGAGCCTCATCTTGTAGGCTTTGGAATCTCTTCAAGGGTGAGACTCGATACCCCCTCGTTGCTACCGTCTTCTAGATTGCATCTTGGCTTGGATTGCGTGTTCGCGGTAGGAAAATTTTTGTTTTCTATGCAACGTTATCCTACATGATCATCATATTATATCCACCGAATCATAATCATTAGTTGAACCTATCAACTAGGATCACCTCCTCTATGAACCCAACGGAAGCATCCTATTCACACGTTGATTCCAAATTTTACGATTAGGTTAAAGTTTTCTATGATCACGGAATCCATCACCAAGTCGTCTGTAACCATGGACACGACTTTTCAAAAATATTTAACCCGACAAGGGTGTACAACTTTACACACCCGCGCCAACCGATTCTTAGAACCGTACGATACACGCTTACTTGATGTGCTAGCAGAGGGTGGTCGACCAAAACCTTTCCCTTACTTCGCCTAATTCATGTATCACTCCGATTGGTCAGCTCCATCATCGTAGGTAGCCATTCTCTGAGGCAGACCTAGTTTTTGTCCGCCGGGGATTCAGTTCAGTGCCTACAACACCCTTCACCCCGACAACATCATGTATGAACCTTTTAAAACCTCCTCCACACCTTTTCCATGTAGATGTCGAATGAACTTGCAAACTATGTGAATCATGAACATACTAGACAAGTTCAGGCCAAGGGGTTCCCTTGGTCCCTGTGTGGTTGCACGCTTGGTCTTGGTTCCGAAAGCAAGAACTCATGTCCTAGTATCGGCGAGAATGAGTCAAATGACCACATCCCCATGAGTGGAGGCCCATCCAAGCCTTTAAGCATGTTTAAATATCATCACTGATCATATCATGTCATCATGTCATACTAGATTCATTCGCAGATCTGATTCATTAACTGTATGGATCGGAATTCGTCAATTAAGCATGGCTAAGCATATGTGATATAACAACTCTATATGCACACATTCTCAAAACTAGTCTTGCTTGAATCAGTGGATTAGGGAATTCATGCTACAAGGATGGAAAATGCAACACACATGATAACTATATCTGCCAATAAAAATACATTAGAATCTTATGCAATCTGAAGTAACTAGAAGATAAAATGCTTCGAAAGGACATAAAAGAAGTTATGCTTGCCTTGTCGTTGATAAACGAATATGGTTTTTTTGGAGATCTTGTCACTACTGGGAAAAGAGGCTTATAGCCACAACTGCTCACATGGAGCGAAAATGGAAGTCCGCCGGTGGTAAGCCAAACCACTGATAGGCAAAAAAAATCCTTCATTGGTTCTTCCTTCCGGACCCAACCTGGGGGCTGGAAAAAGCGGTGACAGTTGACTATTTACGGGCGTTATGGGTCTACGACGAAGCAGTGACAATGTGCCACATACTTGTTCGTCGTGTTTGTCACTGGTTATACGACTAGCTTATATATTTATACGTTGTTTTGTTTAGTCGTTGTTTTGCGATGGTTATATTATCGCCTTCATCACGCATACATGATATAACATTGACAAACTGAATATAAGAAGTCGTCACTAGTTTTTTAGCACGTAGTGTCAAGTCCAAAACACTAGCTAGCGGAGAGACCAACGGCTAGCTTCTTTCTATATATATCACTGAATCAGAACGCAATTCTAAAAACTAGTACATACATCCCGAAAGCATTAAGAATATTGGATCATATTCATAAGAATAACATCAAGTCATAAGTACATTAACCGAGTGATAAATCATACTGTTCAGTACAGTATAAAACATAGAACGATTAAACTAACAACTACGCAGAATTTGGCATTGCGTGCAACAGAAGATCAATAAGGGTAGGCTTGGCTCGTATTTATCACTCTAGCAAAGTGATCAGCCACTGATAGGTCATGTACGTTGAACCTATTAACAACTCCCTCGCCGAACTTATGTAAGCATGGTAAATATCCAAACTAAAATCAGCTTCTCTAGAAGCGTTGTTCTTCAGGTCTAGGTTCTTGAACTAGGTATCCCACCAGATCTTGTTGTGATAATTCTTGATGCCAGATCTCATTACTTTGAGCACTCTTGCTTTCTGAATAAAGAACTCAGATGAGTTGAATCATGTGTGAATTGAGAACCGTGAAACAACATAGTCCCCTTACAAGTTCCTATTACCTTCAAAGTATGATAGATGCATTATTTTTACAACTATTATTGTCATTTTAAAGTTAGGGACAAGTTAATGAAATAATATAACTCCATTGCGGATGTTCTTCTACCAAATATTGTTCAACTAATCTAGGCTAATAACAGTTTAACTCCATGTAACTCTACAATAGTGGTAAATATTTAACAGCAACAAATTTACCTCGATGCATACCTTATTCATGCAAGGAAAGCATCTAAGGAATCTAGATAGTGGATCCAGATCAGGGCCGATGGAATTTGGAACCAAGTTCTTCACTGCTCATGCAGAGACTGCTCCGCTACATATGTCAAGAAAAATAACAAAAATGTGAGTTAATTTAACAAAATGAACGTTGTTCTACCAAAAAGTTTATGGATCCAATAACAAGTTGGCAGCCAATGTTCGACGCAAAGCCCAACACCGTCAATTTTGGTGCGTTGATGATCCTGGTTAGTTGTTGACCATCTCGAACACATATGATCAATCTCTCGTGGCAAGATGCATCCATAATTATTAGCTCCTTTAACGAAATAAGGTTGTCGCGCTTCCAAAAGCTAGACAGACCAATCGTACGTAGATTAGTCATGGCAATGCTGAGGATGCTGAACCCATGGATCCCCTCAAGGTGAAGTCCCTCGAGAGTAATACAACGGGTGAGCAGGCGTGGATGTTCACCGCCTTCGAGATGTAGAAGACATAGAGCATGAGCTCCTTGAGTTGGGGGAAAATAAGCATGGAAGTGGCATAAATCTTGGGTAAATAGCAGGATATAATGCTGACAATGCACTGTGTGGGCGCGCATCAAAACGCAGACAGCGGCAGCGAGCACCTCATTGTTCCACCTTTGAACCTAAGGTCTTCGACGCAAGATAGGATACTGGACCAGAACCAGTTGACGATTGTGGTGTCGATATTGTATGTGCTTCTGAAGGGGCCGATGGATATGCATCAGACGAGGCCTGGGTGGGCGGTGAGGATATTGGAGATCGCAGTGACGCGTTTGCGGTCCTGTTCGGAGAGGTTATCATCGATGAGGAGGTTAAGTGGGACGGAGCGACATAGGGGCGCCATTGTTTGGAGACCAAGATTGTCCTTATAGCAGACTTCGTGGGCGGGAGGGAGATGATGATGTGCAACATCTCGTTGGGGGGCGGCCAGTTGATGAGGTCGATGCTTGACGTATATTCTTCCCAATTCGGCTCGACCCACCTTCGGGAGTTGACCGGCTCGGCCTCCATCTCAGACTGTGTTGAAACACGCAACGCTGCAGTCGCCTCCTTGTTGAAATGGGAGCGGTGGTGGCGCTGTCTTGAAGTGTGTAGCAGGTAGCGGAGGGGATCTGCTGGAAAGGGGAATAGGCGCGACGGTGGTGTTGGCTGCGGGGTGAAATGATGGGACGGAGGGAGAAGCGATGTTGAAGTGTGCTCTTGTTGGTCCTAAAAATCGCCAAAAATTATGTGGAGCCACCCAAATAGGATATATCCACCTGTAGCCACAAAGTGTGTTGCAATACTTTTAGTTCCATGATGTGGATAGCCATGCCAACTATTTTGACCCCATTTTAACCAAAAAAAAATAGTGGAACAAGCTCCGGTGTAGTGGTGTGATGGGAAGAATATTGTTTCAACGTGTGTGGCGGATAGCGTTGGCTTGCAGCGGGGTTGTTGCGGTACATGTGGTCCAAACTATCATATAACACACACACACACACACACACACACACACACACACACACACACACACACACACACACACACAAGCATCGAACATATATAGATAACATAAAACTAAGTTTCAACACACAATGTTTTTACCTGTTGGACGGCGCCCCCCAAAGGAGGGGGCTGGGAGGCGCACTGAGGGTCCACCACGGGGGCCGCGGGTGCCAGGCGACGCCCTCGGCAGCCTCCTTGTCCCCGTGTAAATCACTCGGAGAGGTGCCAAGGAAACAACTCCTTTAGGACTCAGCGGCGGCTCACGGTGTATCCCTCTTCAGCTTGGATGTGCTCGTCGATGAAGAAAAATAGCCTGTTGGCGGGGGTGAATTTGCGGCATGCCAGCGCTTCGCCCACCCCGAGGTGAGAGGTTCGAGCAAAGAAGGCACTTGTGATGTCCTTGCTGAAGATGTTTGGGATCCGGTCTAAGACCGAGCGGAAGCGCCGACTGTAGTCCCGCAAAGTCTCTCAGGGCCCCTGAACCACAACTCTCAAATCCTTCTTCGAGGGTAGACGCTTGTGGTTCCCCGCGAAGCGAGCAATGAAGCGTTCGCAGAGATTACCCCACAAGGACACGGACATCTCCGTGAGGCTCTCCAACCATTGGCGGGTTGCTTCGTTCAGGGCCCCCGGCCCCGGGGAAATCGTGCGCTAGGACGTGGTGGTCTTCCCTTGCCGCGAGGAACGCCGTGGTGTAGTGTTTCAAGAAATTGAGTGGGTCAGCGAGGCCGTCGTAGCGCGGGAGTGTTCCCGGGTCGAAACCCCTGGTCCATGCACGTAACGCAAGCTCTGACGCAGGAACGGGCAGGTGACGTGTAGGCCCGCTGGCCTTTCACCTATACCATGCGCCCAACCGTGGCGACGATCCTGACCGCGTGCTCGCGACGCCTCTGTTGGCAGTCCCACTAGTAGGAAACTACCTATAGGCGGGATGCTATTCTGTGGCGCACATGCGCCACAGAAATAAGGTGTGCCCCACGCCCTGTCAGCCCCAATCATTGGTTTCACTATGTTTGTGGCGCACAGAACCACGTGCGTCACAAAATTAAGTCATTTTGTGGCGCATCTTGGTTAGTGCGCCATATAAATAAGGCATTTTTTGGCGCACCTCTTAAGGTTCCCCATAGAAATAGGACCAATAATTGGAGTTTCGACGGCCGTATATCCCCCTATCCCTCGCCCCTTCCCTCGCCCGTACGCAGCCGCCTCCCCTCCTCCTCCATGCCACCGTCATCGTCTCCCCTCCTCGCCGCGTGCCGGCCTTCTCCCCTCCTCCACGCCGCCATCTCCCCTCCTCCACACCGAAGCCGCGCGCCGGCCGTCTCCCCTCCTCCACGTCGAGGCTGCCGCCTCCCCTCCTCCTCCTCCTCCACGCCGAGGCCGCCGTCTCCCCTCCTCCACGCCAACGCTGCCGTCTCCCATCTCATATACGCTGATGCCGCATCACGGCACCGGCCGCCACCGACGCAGGTATACCCCCTGGACAACATCAACATAGCACTATGTTAGCATTTTATGTTAGTATCCCCTGGAGAACATCAACATAACACTTCTAAGATCTCATACTAATTGATTTCATTAGCAACCATTATGTGGATTGTGTTGCATATTTCTCCCTCCGGTTCATATTAATTGACTCTAATATGGATGTATCTACACACATTTAATTCAAAATACATTTCAAAATACATTCATAGTGGAGTCAATTAATATGAATCGGAGGGAGTACTTAAAATGGTGTGAACTTGGATATTGGTTAGTGTTAAAATGTTGGACTCACCAATAGAATTTACAGCCATATAGGAATGAATATTGGTTAGTGTTAAAATTTTGGCGGTTGCGCGACGGCGTCGTGTGTGTTGCCCGTTTGGGTTCAGAGGCGATGTCGAATATCAAGATTCCTAAGTAGGCGCCAACCCGATATGCTTGTGCGGATTTTGGTTGCATACCGGGGATTCTATTATTTTATGTGGGGTCTTCAATTGCTAATGCCTTGGGAACATAATACTTTCAAATGTCTAATGGTGAAACCACAAATTGTATTCATTTTTATTTCTATTGCTATTTAACTAGGAACTAATCCTAATTTAACTAGGAACAACTAGGAACTAGGAACTAATTCATTTTTATTGTTATTGCTATTTAACTAGGAACTAATCCTAATTGTCTTGGTTACTAACTAAAATTCAAACTGTGAATATGTTTGTGAACTTATATATATGGCTCTTTAGTTTCGACAGTCGTTTTCCGCATTTCATTTGTTCCATCATATGATGGTCTATTACTGACACTGAATTAAAATGAATTGGGTGCAAGTTCATAAGGATTTGGTCTTTAATTTTATTTGCACTTGCCGATGATTAGAATGTTTGGTCACTACACTCTGGGGTGGGGTGAGTGAACGTGGTGTGATGGCACAAATATCAATCTGTTGTGCATCCTACTTGGCTTCTCTTATCTCATCCCTGAATGTTACTATTTGTTTCGACCAACAAAGTATGAGGCATATGCTATCTAGTTGATACTACTTGGCTCGTATTTGAGTTGGCATTCTTCCTTTATTTTGGTCTTTCTTCCATTTTAGTGTCAATGATTAAAATGTTTGGTCACTACACTCGGGAGTGGTGCTAGCGACCCTGGTTTGATTGCATAAATATCAATCTCTTGTGCATCCTACCTGGCCTCGCCAACACCATCCCTGAATGTTAATATTTGTTTCGACCAACAAAGTATGAGGCATGTGCTATCTAGTTGATACTACTTGGCTTGTATTAGAGTTGACATTCTTCATTAACTTTGGTCTTTCTTCCATTTTAGTGTCGATGATTAGAATGTTTGGTCACCTATACACTCGGGGGTGGTGCAACTGAGCCTGGTGTGATGGCACAACTATCAATCTCTTGTGCATCCTACCTGGCCTCGCTTACACCATCCTTGAATGTTAATTTTTTTTTTGACCGACAAAGTATGAGGCATATGCTATCTAGTTGATACTACTTGTCTCGTATTTGAGTTGGCTTTCTTCATTAACTTTGGTCTTTCTTCCATTTTAGTGTCGTTGATTAAAATGTTTGGTCACCCGTACACTATGGGGTAGAGCCAGTGAGCCTGGTGTGATGGCACAAATATCAATCTCTTGTGCACCCTACCTGGCCCCACTGACTCCATCCCTGAATGTTAATATTTGTTTCGACCAACAAAGTATGAGGCATGCTATTTAGTTGATCCTACTTGGCTCGTTTTTGTGGACTTATTCGTTTATTTTGGTCTTTCTTCGAGATAGTGCCGATGATTACAATATTTGGTCACCGTACACTCTAGGGTGACGTAAGTGAGCATGGTAAGATGGCCCAAATATCAATCTCTTGTGCATCGGACTTGGCCTCACTTACGCCATACCTGAATGTCAATATTTTTTTTGACCAACAATGTATGAGGCATTTATTTATTCTATCCTAGTTGGCTCTTATTTGTGTTGGCCTTCTTCATTTATTTTGGTCTTTCTTCCATTTTAGTCACTACACACTCGGGGGCGGTGCAAGCGAGCCTGACGGGAGAGAGGAGGGAGCAGAGGAGGAACCGGATGAAGACCAAAAAAGACTTTCATCGCGATGATGCTCGTAGTGACTCTCGTCTATTTGTATCTCGAGATGATGAACTTTGTATGAATTAAGACTTGTATGTAAATAAATTGACACTTGGCACTATATGTGTATCTTGATCGGGCTCTAAGTAATGTGATGATGATGTTTATATTATATCTGTGCAATGTACATCTATTTATATTATCTGCATACTGATGTACAGAATCTGTATAATATATGTATATTGTTGTATATAACCTGTATGTGTATAGTAGGCAGTATAAAATCGTGTATACAGATAACTAATTCTGTGGTGCACCTAATCTTAATTCTGTGGCGCACCTATTTCTGTGGCGCACCGCGGCAACAATGCGCCACAAAAGACAATATTTTGTGGCGCATGGGCTGGTGCGCCATAGAAATCTAATTTTCTATGGCGAGGATTCGGTGCCGCACCGCTCGTGCGCCACATAATATGCATTTATGTGCGTCATAGATGACCCTGTGTAACATCCCTGTTTTAGTTAAACCTAATTACGAGTCGTAATGGGCATCATGAGCATGCATGCATCATTTTATTTAACTGTTCTCGCGACCGGAGCGCCCCCTGCTCTCGCGACCCTCCCCAAACCCTAGCCGCCGCCGCCGCCTCCCTCCCCCGGCGCCCTCAGCTTCCTCCCCCGCGCCCCCAGGCCCGAGCGCCTCCTCCCTCCTCGCCGCCGCCGGGAGGCTCCTCTGGGCAAAGCCCAGTTGGGGACGGCGGCGGCGGGGCGTCTCCCCCCCGGGCGGCGACCCCTGGTCAACGACGGCGGCGCTCCTCCTCGTCCGGATCCGGCAGCGCGGAGCAGCGGGATCCTGGCGGCCGGCGGCTCGACGACGACGGAGATGAGGGGCTCGACCCCCGCTCTGGGGTGGTGACCCTGCTGCTGGGGACGGCGGCGCCGGGCTCGCTCGGGCCTGGTCGACCGAGTCCTCGGCGGCAGCGTGGCGGCGGCTGGCTGCGTCCTGGCACCATGGTGGTGCTGGTGACCGGCCAGGCGACGGCGGCAGGCTGGACCTCCACCATCCAGGTCCGTCCGGTGGTCGTGGTGGCACGGCGGTCTCACGTGGCCGTGGTGATGCCGGTGGTAGCCGACACCCCTCTCCTTCTTCGGTGTTCCTCGCTTCTCGGTGGCGGTGGCTCAAGACGACGGCTTTCATCCTCGTTCTCCTTCTCCAGCCCAGCTCTGGCTATCGAGGTCACGGTGTTTGGCCGGGGTGAAAACCCTGCTCGGCGGTGACCGATGCTGGCCACGGCGACGCTTGCGGGCGCCGTTCCCTTCTTGGAGGCGTGGTCATGGCCCTCACCGTGCCTCCTCTCCCCTCGGATGCCGGGGGAAACCCTTAGTCCGGTTCACCGGACTAGGCGGCAGCGGCGCCACGGCGTCGTTATCTTCTTGAAGATGTCGTCTTGGCCATCATGAGGGAGGCCGGTGTAGCTTTTGGAGTCTGGGGGCGATGTGTTGTAATGCCGGCGTTGGCCACCGGCCGAGGCTTGGGCTCCTGGGGCGCTATGTACGACATGGTGGACGCAGCTTGGTCGGCGTCTTTCTCTAGTCTGCCGGGACCCTGCCTTCTTCTCGCCGTCTCTTCTAAGCGCATGGGAGGAGGTACGTTGGTCCTGGCAGCCTCGGAGTGGAGGTCGGGCTTCGGCGGTGTCCTGCTTGGTTCGTGACGCGGCCCGGAGGCTTTGTGCTCCTTCTCCTCGCCACTTGTGGCTGGATTTTGGGCAGAGCGGGTCGTTTATCATCGAGTCTGTAGAGGTTGTGTTGTTTGCCGCTCGGCAATGTATCGTGGTGTTGGTGTTGAGTGGTAGTTTTCCTGACGTTGTATCGTGGTGTGTGTGGAGTTCTGTAGCCTTCTTGGCGTGGTTTCGGCCATCTTGGTCTTTCTTCTATATGATTGATACACCTTCCAGGGTGTATTCTCGAAAAAAAATTTTATTTAACTCTCGAGACATACATTGCGGAAAATTTGAAACACCCGGGCTATTTTCTACATGTTTTGAATGTCCACCAAAAATGTCTGGAACATAGCTGGTCGAGTCGAACAGTTAATCTGCAACTGTGACCAGTGACCAAGTCTCAGTAAAAGAGCTAAATATCTAGTAGCTTTCAGATTTACGTTCATTAGGTACAGTACCCATCCAAGATATTCAGAGGGAGCACCGCTCTTGACCTCACTTGACGTGACCAACTAGTATTACTACTCCACCCCTGCCCCAACGTAGCACATAACAAATTAGAGACGTCCCTTATCCATCGAGATGCCTCTGACGGGAGAAGCCAAGAACCAATGCCATGGCTGTGATCTAACACGGAGATGAACTAGTTGAGGGATCAGAGAAGTAGTAGTAGTAGGAGGAAACGGGGCCAGAGAGGAGAAGGATAGATAGTCGCTGGAGAGGATGACGAGTCCGCGACCGGCCACAGGAAAAGACCAACTCATCTCCGATCTGTTTTTTCTTCATCCTTGAGTAAAGGTACAGCTCGTATGCAAGGCCACAAATATTAGTTTTTCCATGTTCAAGTTCCGTTCCCTGTTTTCTCTATGAGATGAGTTGATTCCTCGAAGTGAAAAGAGTTGTTAAGATCGGATGAGAGAAACTTGAGATCTTCTAATCCATGCCAGTAACTTACTTTCTAGACAACATTCCTATAGCATTCCTTATTCTCAGATTTAGCAACCTTTCTAAAGTTCTCTGAAGATGTTTATCACATAAGTATTTAACTAGACCATAGCAGCAACTATTCCTCTTAACTTTATGCAAGAGAGAGAACTGCAGTACGAAGTCCCAGTTTTAGAGCAAGAGAGCTTCAGCTACTTCAGTCTGATAACCTGTTCACTGCTAGGAAAAAGCTTATAGGTGAAGGCAAGTGGTGCCGGCGCACAATCTTGGACGTGCGCCGGTGGAAAGTGTTGCCGACGCACCTAAGGAAAAGACGCGCCGAGGACAAATCCTGGCATGGGCTCGGCCGATTCGGGCCAGGCCTAGGAAACACTGCCGGCGCACCAGTCCAGGAGCGCGCTGGCGGTAATTTTCTGTTGCCGGCGCGCTCCTGGGCTAGTGCGCCGGCAGTGTTTCCTGGGCCTGGCCCGGAGCAATATAGCCGGATGGGATATATACTGCCGGCGCACCCAGATCCTTGTGCGCCGGCAATAACCTGAGAGTTATTTCAGCCACCAACCAGCACTCACACACCCACTACACTCCACTCCTTCACACAACCCGAGCCTTCTCCCAACCCAGCTCATTTTTGTCCATTTGCACCCCCAATTTGGCCAATTTGACAAAACAAAATCATATTTTTTGAGCAAATCTTCTCTTCCTACATGCATCTCCCACATACCCCTATGTAGATCTAGATCTACTATCCCGCATTGACCGCTCAATCTAGATCTAAATCTAGAAAGTCTCCATAAGCCGTGGTCGCGGCGCGACGTCTTGATCTCGTTGACGAATATATCAAACAAATAGGTGATTAATGAACAAATTGATGAATGAAATCAACGTATATTGGACATTTGAAGCAAAGCTCGTGTGTGGCATATATATATATATATGTTGTGTTTGTGCTTGTGTGTGTTGGCGTTGAAAATGAGTTGCCAACGTTGCGCCGAAATATTGATTCGTTAAGTTTCCGTTTCGGCACATTTCTGGCGCTCCTATGTCCTACCGTGTAGGAAGGTCATGCCGAAATTTTCCGTGAAAACTACCGACGGATGCATGGTTCTAATCAATTATGTAATCTTACCGTGCAGGCGATATTGGTTATCGAGATGAGTGAAAGCGTCATGATGAGATATCTGAAACACGTGATCATCGATATGTATGAAAATAACCGCACGGAGGTATTGTGTCCGTGCAGAAGATGCAAACGAGTGAAATGGTTTGACCCCTATTCAGGCAAATTGCAGGGCACCTGCTCACTAATGGTTTCATGCATGGACACACTCAATGTGGATGAGTGATGATGGCGCGGAGGTCAATGGGACGACGGCAGCAGGTGGTAATGGCCGGCAAGAAGGAGGACATCATGATATTGATGATGATGAAGAGTTTGTCGCACAGGACGATAACCTTGACGACGACAATAACCTCGACGACAACAATAACCTTGACGACGATGAAGAGGTGCCGCTAGCTTCAGTCGTGCGGGACCCTCATCTTCAAGATCTGCTTCTCGAAAAGACGAAAGGCGCCAAGCGGAAATCAAAGCTTGAGCAACTCGAGATAGACTCGAATACTCCGTTGTACGACTCAGGTCGCGGGTTGGGGGTGTCCCGCTTGAGAGTAGCTCTCGATGTGCTGCAGATGAAGGCGAAACACGGATGGACGGACACAAGCGTCGATGACATTCTGGAATACGTGAAAGATCTCCTTCCTGCCGGGAACACGTGTCCTGGTAGTCTAGCCGAGGCCAAGAGAATCACGTGCCCTCTCGACTTACCCCACGAAAAGTTTCACGCCTGCATCAACGACTGTATCATGTATCGCAAGGAGCACGTGGACAAGACCAAATGTCCTGTGTGTGACGCTGAACGGTACAAGAAAGGGAAGAAGAAAGCTCCTCGGAAAGTTGTGTGGTACTTCCCGCTCGCCCCCCGGCTTCAACGATTCTACGCGGACCGCAAGGAAGCAAAGCTCATGCGCTGGCACGCTGAAACATCAGGTTGGGTGCGAGCACGGACGGATTCAATCCATTCGGAAACCAGAGCAGCACACATAGCACATGGCCCGTGTTTGTATGGATCTACAACCTCCCGCCCTGGCTGTGCATGAAGAGGAAGTACATACAGATGAGTATGCTAATTCAAGGGCCGACACAGCCAGGAAACGATATCAACATGTATCTCGAACTATTAAAGGAGGAGCTTGAAACGTTGTGGGCGGAGGAAGGCGTAGATACATGAGACGCCGTCGCGGAAGAATATTTTCCTTTGAGAGCCGCGTTGATCACGACGGTGCAGGACTACCTCGGATACGGTTACATTTCGTGCCAGGTGTGCCATGGACACAAGGCATGTGTTAGGTGCATGGAAGAGACGATGTTTTTGCAGCTTGGTAAGGATCCCGGCTCTTCGAAAACAGTTTACATGGGGCATCAAAGGTGGCTACACAAGACTGACCTGTGGAGAAAACGTGGAGATTTGTTCGATGGTACAAATGAACCCCGAGGACCTCCACGTAAGAAGAGCGGCGAAGAGATCGATACATTACTGAAAGGTTGGAAGGAGTGCCCTGCGCCGGGAAAGATTCGTCAAAAGCCTGGAGAGAAGAAGAAAAAGGAAACGACGCCGCTCATTGGTGTATGGAAAAGGACGTCCGTGTTTTGGAACTTGCCGTACTGGAAAATTCTCGATACACCTCACTTCCTTGATGTCATGCATATTACAAAGAATGTGTGCGAGAGCTTGCTTGGCACTCTTCTCAACATGCCGGACCGGACCAAAGATGGGGCGAAAGCAAGACACGACCTGAAGGTTTTGGGCATCAGGGAAGAGCTTCAGATCCCGTCGACTGAAGACGGACATTCGGAGGAGGATACGGACGGCGGTCAGAAGCGCAAAAGGATTAAGCAACCAGACTATTACTGCCCCCCCTCTTGCTTCACTTTTAGTCCGGCTGAGGTCGATCAATTTTTCAATTGCCTTCTAGGAGTCAGAGTGCCCTTCGGTTACTACGGGCTAATAAGCAGATACATGGACCCCAAGAAACGAAACTTCAGTGGCATGAAGTCTCATGACTGTCACGTGATGATGACGCAGATACTTCCGGCTGCAATCTGAGGTATAATGGATGACCATGTCCGTGCAATGCTGACTGGGCTCTGTAACTTCTTCGACGTCAAAACTCAGAAGTCAATAAGCGTGAAGAAACTCGCAAGGCTCCAGGAAGAGATCGTGGTGATCCTATGTGAGCTTGAGATGTACTTCCCGCCTGCATTCTTTGACGTGATGGTCCATCTGTTGGTCCATATCATGGATGATATCATCAGTCTAGGGCCGGCATTCCTACACAACATGATGCCGTTTGAAAGAATGAATGAGGTCATTAAAGGATACGTTCGTAACCGGTCACATCCGGATGGAAGCATCGTCCAGGGCTGGCTCACCGAAGAGTGCATCTCTTTTCGCACGAATTATCTAGACATCGAGGACCCCGTTGGTTTGCCTCAAAACAAGCACCTCCGCAGGTTCGAGGGAGTAGGCCACAAAAATGGAAGGAAGGAACCGCACGTGCACATGTCCGGTCGGACTTCCGACTTTGACAGGGCCAACTTAGTAGCGCTACAACACATTGACTTGATCGATCCTTGGTTGAAAGAGCACAAAACCATGATAGAGAACAGTGGCAAGCGGATGATGACGGAAGCAGAAATATTCAGAGAGCACAACTCCTCTTTCGCGCGCTGGTTCAAAGACCACATTGATGCTAATCCCCCACCAATGGATTCTGACAAGGATAAACTAGTATTGGCCTTGTCACATGTCCCTGCGCCCAACATCATGACTTACCAAGCGTATGATATCAACGGGTACACATTCTACATGGAAGAAAAAGACAAGAACAGTGTTTACCAGAACTCAGGGGTAACGATGGATTCCTGGACGGGTGACGTAAAGAATAGATACTATGGAAGGATCGAGGAAATCTGGGAGCTTAGCTACGCTGGGGAGAAAGTGTCGATGTTCCATATCAGATGGGCTAAGAGCGTCACAAAAGAAGACCGTTATTTCACCACCATGTTTCTACCCGAAGCCAACAAATCAAAGTCCACGAATGGCACCACGCAGAATGAGCCATGGGTACTGGCAGGACACGTGCACCAATGCTTCTTCATAATCGACCCATCCAGGCCTAGCCGTGTTATCGTGAGGAGATGCAAGAGGACCATCGTCGGAATGGATGGAGTCACCAACGAGGAAGACTTCGAAGGACAAGTCGGAGACCCAATGATGGAAGAATCCGAGGACGAAGACACAACATACACCACAAGAAGAAGCAGGACCACGCTACCGAGGTCAGGTCGACCCTTCAAAAGAAGAAGTCACAACACGGGGCTAAATTATTCAACGACGAGCAAGAAAAGCAAGAAGAAAGTGAAACACTCTTCACAATCGATGATGTAAAACTTGATTTCCAATGTATTACTCATATTTTGTGTAATTCATAACTACTCATATGGTCATGGCCAATATTTTATGTATAACTAATTAATATGGTGTTGGTCAATATTTTGTGTATATGTAACTCACATATCTTTTTGTTTTTGCATAATAACACTCATGCATATTTGCTTTGTTTTCCTATAACTCAAATATAATAGTCATGTATGTATAACTGACATATCTGAATAAAGAAACATAAAATAAAGAAAAAGAAAAGAAAAAGGAATCAAAAAAATAACCAGGGCCTATAGCTATCTGTGAATTTGGTTAAGTCGCAGCTATAGCAGACTAGTCTTATTGCCGGCGCACCAGGGCATTGGTTCGCCGGGGACAACCTCATATGACTTAGTCGTTTCGGCCGAACCCCCATCTTCCCCAAACCATCTCACAACCCTAGCACCGCACCGCCGCCGTCGCGCCACCGCCGCACCCGAGCCGCCGAGAGGAGGAGAGCCACCGAGAGGAGGAGGAGCAGGCGTCGCCACACCGTCGCCTCGGAGAGGAGGATCGAGCAGGCGTCACCACCGTCGCCGCGGAGGAGGAGGGCGTCGCACACGCGCCGGCCACCGTCGCCACCGTCGGTAAGAACCGCCCCTCTCCCTTCCCCTCATCCTTCCCCGATGCCGCCAGGACCTCCTCCACCTTCCCCTCCCCTCCCCCTCTTCCTTCCCCTATCTGTCCCCCTCATCCTTCCCCTCTCCCGAATTCCCCTCTCTGAAGTTTACTGAAATTGCTTGGGAGTTCTTGTTTTTCAGTATTGCCAAAATGCTTGCAGTAGCAGTATTAGTAGGTTTAGTTCCCCTCTCCCGAATTCCCCTCTTGGCAGTAGCAGTACAAGAAATGGGTTCATTCTCTGGTTCATTTAAAAAAATGATGAAATGGGTTCATTGGTTCATGCTATGGTTGAATAGGCAGAGGAAATGAAATGAAAATAAACTTGCAGATGGTATGGTTCATGCTATGGTTCAATTTTAAAATGAAAAAATGATGAAATGGGTTCATTGGTTCATGCTATGGTTTAATTTTAAAATGAAAATTTAAAATGCAGTAGGTTTATTTGGTAGTTGCTATTTGCTTTAAATGATGAAATGCAGTACCAAATGCTTGGTTCATTTAACTTGTTGGTAAATGCTTGCAAGTAGGTTCTCTGGCTATTGCTAAAAAACCATAGAACTAGTATACATTTAAATTCTATAGATGTTCATGCTATTCTATAAATTCTATAGATGTTTGCTGGCTGAAATTCTATAAATGTTTTGCTAGCTGCCCTGTGACTTCTTCTGGTTCAATTCATTCTTTTAAATTCATTCTCTGGTTCAATTCATTTATGCTTGTTTGAGAATTTGAGATATGGTGGTATGGTGGTTCAATTCATTCTCTGGACACTAAACCAATTTTAAAATGAAATGCAAAATGCAAATCTTATGCTACTACCATTTATATAAAATGCTCATGCTTATGCTACTGCAATCAAGTTGAAAATGCAAAATGCAGTAGCTAGCTAGGTTCATTTAGTTGATTTATGTTGGTTTAGATGAAATGCAAAATGCAGTAGCTTGGTTCATATATAGTTGCTGCTATATAGCTGCTGCTACAACTACTGTTGGTTTAGACCATGTGTTTTACACATTCTTGGATGCTGTTTAGTATGTAGGTTATTGTGCATGGTGGATGTTTATTAAATTTTTATCTGTTGAATGTTCTCTTCACTACATAAGGCATTGTGCATGGCTAGTTGATGCCTACTGAAACTATGATTGCAGCTTGAGGTGTCCTGAATCAATAGCTTGAGGTGTTGCCATTTTATGTGATTTAACATATCTGAATCTGGCCATAATCATAAAGTCCTAAGTTTCCTTTTGGCAATCAAGTTGAAAATTAACTTTATATACTTAACTTTATATACTGTAACTATGTTTATTTTACTGTAAAGAGAGGGTATTTAAATTAACTGTAAAGAGAGGGTATTTAAACATTAGGTGGAGTTCACTGTATTGATGTAATGGTGTTGGTTGGAAAAAAATGAAAATGAAGCTGCTGCTCTCTTGCTGCTGGTTGGAAAAGAAATGAAAATGAAGTTTGCTATGTATGATATATGTGAATTGCATTTCTGTTACAGGGATTGAGTTGCTATTGAGTGCCGGAATGTTGATTCATTTCCATGCCGGCAATTCTAGCACTCCGCATGACCAATTTTTAGCAAAGGTCATGCCGAATTTTTCCGTGAATTCTAACTCTTTTTCATCTTCTATTAGTGCAAGCCACCATGGCGTCTCAAGAACAATTAGAGGAGCACTACAATAGGCACTTATTTAGGACGGAGGAGGATGCCGAGGCCGCTGGTGTTGGCGGCGACGAGGACCATGAGATGGAGGATGCCGCTGGGGGTAGTGCCGACGAGCCAAGCGGCGATGAGGCAACCGGCGCCGCCGGCGGTAGTACCTACGAGCCAAGCGGGGACGAGGCAACCGGCGCCGCCGGGGGTGGCGGCGAGACAAGCGGCGACGATCCTAGCGGCGCCGCCGGGAGTAGTGGCACCGGGACAAGTGGTTCCAAGAGGCCGCGGAAGGCAAGGCGCCAAAACACGGTCGCCACCGGCAGAGACACAATCAAAGAGGTGGACCCTGCCAGTGGTTTGCCGGTGGAGCCTAAGGATGTTGCCAAGGGGTACGGCAACCAACTGGCATGTATCCTCCGAGAGGTCGTCAATCTCAACGAGACGGACCTTCGAGCTGAGAACAAAGCGCATTTGCGAGCCCAGCTCATTGTGAGGCTGCACTCACGATACAAGTTCCTAGGCGACTATGCCTCCACTCATGAAACCAAGAACATTGTGAACTCACAAGCCCTCCTGAAGTTCACCAAACACCTCAGCAGCTATAAGTACATGGTGCGGAAGCTGATTGCTGAGGGCAAAGGTTTCGAAGAGGTCCACTCCGCCTTTCCGCATGTCTCCCAGGCGTACTTTGATGCTTTTGTGGCCAATGAAGAGCTACAAGCGACCAAGAATCGCAAGTTGTGGGGGAAGGAAATGCGGGAGCTTAACATCGGCAACCACAACATTGGGAGCCGTGGGTACGAGGGAAAGGAGCCCTATTGGGTGAAGGAGGACGAGGCGTATGTAAATGCCGGCATTGAGAACCCCTGGCTCAAGTGCAAGGACCCGCTTGAAAGAAGATTCATCAGGTCCCGGTACCATAAGAAGAAACTAACCGGGGAACTTGTCACGGACCCCAAGGTCGTAACCGACATAATTTGGTTCACGAACGACAAGAAGGTCCTGTCATTGGAGAAAAAACTGGTAAGCAATTTGCCGGTTTAATTAGATCAAGTATCGTTCATATAATAGTAGCAACATTTCTAAATGGTTCACGTTTCTACCGCAGGAAGAAGAAAGGCAAAAACTTTCTCAATGTGACGAAGGCTCCTCGTCCCAGGCGTCGACGGGCAGGGTAGCCTGGGACAAGCCTCTCGTGCGGGTGCTAAACATCGTTAATGAGCATTCACCTACGAGAAGGCCGCATAGAGGCTGTGTGGCTGGCGCCGGTACAGGCTACAAGCATGGTCACTACGGCTTGTCGTCTGCGGCCGATAAAAATGCGCGCAATGAGAGGAAGCAGTGGGAGGCGGAGGAAATGAGGGACTCGATCCTAGCCCAAGTCCAAGCTGGTTTGGTACCGCAACTCAAAGCTTCACTCGTACCTGATATCACAGCTGAAGTCACCGCTTCAGTCCAAGCTGATTTCAATGCTGTCGTCGCGTGGTATGAGGGTGGAAAACAAGCCCCCCCCCCCCCCGCAAATGCAAGTGGTTAGCTTCGACGGCAGCAACTCGATGGCGCCTCCGGCCGTCGGCAATGCTGATGTTATAATGGAGACTCCTCCGGCCGCCGGCGATGTCGCAGGTGCTAGGGATTCACCGTCCATGCCGGGTAGCAGCCCCTCCGTCACTTGCACGCCCGCCGCCGCATGTGCTGGCCCATCGACATTAGACGAGCTCAACGCCCTCACGTTAATTAACTAATGTGTACATCAAGTTAATATATTAGTTTCGTCATCCTTGCCCTCTCTCTAACGCCATACACATGTTCTCGCAGGCGCTCTCAACGCCATGCACCTTCCTGATGAGAGTAAACGGCGAACTCAAAGACGTCGCGAGGGGGTCCATCCTTCGGCCCCTGGATAAGAAGTGGCACACACGAGATATGGAGGATGACGTTTACTGGGTTGAAGTGGATCGGGCGTTACCGGGCTATGAGGATTTGTTTCCTCCTAATCAACCGCATGGTGCCGATGACGATAGCCCGTTGAATCTGGCCTCACTGAAGGGTTGGGTACTGCTATGGCCGAAGACCCTAATTCGGATCAACACCTACTCGGGGTCGACGGCAAGCAAAGACAAGAACCTTGCGGCGCCACAGGTCAGCGTCCCTCCACGACAGCCAGCGGCGCCGGTGGTCATCGCCCCACCACAGCGGCCAGTGGCGCCAGAGGTCAGCGCCCCACCACAACAGCCAGCGGCGCCAGAGGCCGAGGAATACGAACGTGAGAACTTCCAATGGGATATTCCTACGTCTTCACAAGTTGTCCATGAGGATGCGCCGGCCTTGAAATATGTGTGCTCCAAGAAGCTGTTCGATTCTCAAGAAACGGCTGAGGAGGAAAATCCTGAGGAGGTCGCCACCGCCGCCGTCAAAAAGATGCTGAGCCCAAACACACTCTGTGCTACGGCCAATACAGCGATGGATGGTCCAGTAGTACAACCCAAGAAGAGGAAGAGGCCAAATAAGAAGGACGCCAAAGACAAGGCGGCGGCCAAATCCAAGGACAAGGTCCCACTCCTTGACAAGTTGCCAAACAATTGGCGACCTCTGCATCACTTGGGTGAACCGATGCTGCCGGAGCATGTACTCAAGGTACTCACCCCGGATATGAGGAGCTTGCATGAGACTGTCAGACATGTGGAGAAGCAACTTCTCAAATCAAAAGATCCTAGTTACCCTCTCTTCGTGGCGAAGGTGCCAACTGGCATGAACTTCGTCGAGAAGTACCCCGCGGACTTGTGCTTCATCCGGTTCAATGACATCTTCAAGCATTTATCGCATGCAAATGCTCCACTTTAGTGTGGTTCGCCTAGTTGCTCTTAGCTTGTCTTCCCGGATCGTTAAGGAGGGGACGCCGACCATCGCGATAATGGACCCCTTCTATATGCGGGAGAGCATCATCTCGCAACGCCGGGGATCGGGCGATTGCCACCCGGACAGGTCGAGGATTTCATGCTGGCGAACATTAAAAAGGGCGCCATTCTCATCCCTTACTTCCCCGAGTAAGTAACCACTCGCTAGTCCCCCATCACCATTCTATCCTATATCTCCATTTGACGTGGGCATTACCCTTCGGGTAACCGGTATTGCTCTATCCTGTATTATTTACTTGGAGGCCCATGAAGGCACTTAAAGGCAAGACGGGCCACCTGGATGGCGCACCAGAAGATTCCTTGGCGGGCAAGACGAGGAAGCAGCCGAACAAGGAAAGATTAGATTTAAAACTACTGTAAACCTAGTCGTACTCGGTTAGACCTCTTGAGACCTGGCCCCTTATATAAAGGCCAGGAGAGGGGCTGCCGAGGGACAGAATCAATCTTAGCAATCTTAGCCACCAAAAAGTCTGGAGCTAGGTCGCAGCAGCACTTAGCATCTCGACGAGATCTCAGCCGAACTATTCGGCACCCCATTGTAACCCAATATCTTCATAATCAAGAACAGACAGGCAGGACGTAAGGGTTTTACCTCATCGAGGGCCCCGAACCTGGGTAAATCGCTCTCCCCGCTTGTCTGTGAACCGATGTCTCGTGTAAACTTGCAGGATTCCGTCAACCCTCAGCCCCAATCAGAGGGCATTGCCGAGGAGTACCCTCGACAATTGGCGCCGTTCGTGGAAGCTTCGTCGGCACCAGGCAAGTCATTGGCAGTACCAGTCACGTTCGCGGCGTTCTTACTCGAATCACCGACGCCGGCAGAACCAAGAGATTCAATCCGCTGCGGGTCCTTCGAGTTCGTGCCGCACCGCGAAGCGCCTCACCTGATCCCTGTGGGATCATCTGGCGACATGGATGCTACTTTCGGTGGTGTCCACTTCATCATCGACTCCGGAGGTTTCCTTCGCCTCCCTAGGGCCGGCGCATCCGGCCTGAAGGCCGCGGTTTGAGAAGGCGTTCCTCCAATGGCAACCCTGAAAGTTCCACCCAGGAGCATACGAGAGAGCAACCAAGGAAGTTTCGACGTCATGGCAGGGCGAAGGAAGAGACGAAGAGACTCGCTCCGCGAGGAGGAAGGACGAACAGCAGCTCACCTTCGTCAGTTCGAACAAGAATGCCACGACGCGTTATCAATCAAGGGTCGCACCCGTTCACCATATCTATCGGCTACAGAGCAGCTCGAGGCACCATGTTACCTCCATTCCTACATCGATCCGAAGGATGGTCGAGAGAAATCCAGCCACCTGCTAAGAAACTGTCGACATTTTCTGGAAATTCGGCAGTTCTGCGACGACCTCAGAGCCGAGGCCATGTCAAGAGTTCACGCAATGGAGAGAAGGGCAGGGTCCTACAGTTATCCACCAGAACCATACGTACCGGAACCATACGTACCAGCAGGAGCAGGCGAGCATGTACCAACTGAGGTGTTTCCGCAACCATGTGGGCAGGTCAACATGATCCATAAAACCAACTTTTCAAAGAGAGAAATCAAGAAGTTCTCCCGGGAAGTAAAATATGCAGAAGTTTCCATGGTCGATACATCAGATTTCATCGACTGGTCAGATCAGAGTATCTCCTTCAGCAGAGCGGATCACCCGAAAGCTGTCCCGAGGCCTGGCCACGCGGCCCTTGTTCTCGAAGCACAGATTGGAGGGTACAATATGAGCAAAGTATTCATGGATGGAGGAAGTGGCTTGAACCTACTATTCGCCGAAGACAATGAGAGCAATGGGTTTAACAGTCGATATGCTAAGAGAGTCTGACACAGGGTTCTACGGCATTATACCGACTCGACCCGCTTATTCTCTTGGTAAAACATCATTGGATGTAGTCTTCGGCACGCCCAACAATTTCAGGAAAGAGAAGATCGAGTTCGAAGTAGTCGACTAGGAGTCTCAGTATCACGCCATCCTCGGCAGGCCCGCGTTTGCCAAATTCATGGCCGTACCTCATTATGCGTACCTAAAACTGAAGATGCCAGGCAACAACGGGACCCCAATAACCGTTCATGGAAGCTTTGCTCGATCGGACAACTACGACAGGGAGTTCCAGAAGATCGCCTCGAAGTTCGGAGCCAAGGAAGAACTCAACGCAATCGACACCGTTACAGATCACACGCAACCACCAGCCGACAATCGAAACGTAAGATCCGACGAGTTTGACACTGCAAAGGAAGCCAAGAAGCTGCAGGTGCACCCCACTGACCCGAAGAAAACGGTCAATACGTCGGTTGACCTTACTGGCGCATAGGAAGGCGCGTTCATCGAGTTCCTCCGTGAGCGCTGGGAGATATTTGCATGGGAACCATCCGACATGCCAGGTATCCCCAGGGAACTCGCTGAGCACGCCCTTAATGTTGACCCGACAGCCAAACCGGTGCAGCGATCAATGCGCCCGATTTTCCGAACCAAAGAGGAGAGCAATTGGCGAAGAAATCGGTCGACTCCGTAAAGCGGGATTCATTTGGGAGCTCAAGGAAGCTGAGTGGGTGGCCAACCCTGTCATGGTGCCCAAAAGGACACCACCGCTCGCGCATGTGTATCGATTACACCAGCCTTAATAAACACTGTCCGAAAGACCACTTCCCGCTGCCTCGTATTGATCAGATAGTCGACTCCACAGCCGGATGCGATCGCCTCTCCTTCCTTGATGCATACTCCGGGTATAATCAGATCAAGCTGAAGAAAGAAGACCAGGAGCTAACCGCGTTCATCACCCCACACGGCGTTTTCTGTTACAAAGTCATGACCTTCGGGTTGAAAAACGTAGGAGCAACTTATCAACGTTGCATCCAGGCTTGCCTTGGAGAGCAGATTGGGAGGAACATCGAAGTCTACATCGATGATATCCTGGTGAAGACGAAGCACGCCGCCACTCTCATCGATGATTTGCGGGAAACTTTCGACAACCTAGACATGTATAAAATCAAGCTGAATCCCAAAAAAATGTTTCTTCGGAGTGCCAGGGGGACAAGTACTCGGGTACTTCATCTCAGCCAGAGGGAATGAAGCCAACCCTTTGAAGATCAAAGCTATTCTCGACATGGAGCCGCCAAAGAATCTGCACCAAGTGCAGCAGTTGGCAGGACGTTTAGTAGCGCTCAGTAGATTCATCGCCAAGCTAGGAGAGAAAGCTTTGCCCTTCTACAACTTGATGAAAAAGTCAGAAAAGTTCGAGTGGACAAAGGAAGCGCAGGAGTCCTTTGACAACCTGAAGAAAATCCTGTCGACGTCCCCAGTCCTTGTAACTCCGCGCGAGAAAGAAACATTGCTTATGTACATAGCCGCAACAGCACAAGTCTTCAGCAGCGTTTTGGTTGTTGAGCGAGAAGAAGTAGGAAAAGTCCACGGTGTTCAGAGGCCTGTTTATTACCTCAGTGAAGTACTCACACCCGCAAAGCAGAGATACCCTCATCATCAGAAGCTGGCATACGCAGTATGGAAGTCGGCTCGCAAGCTGCGACATTATTTCACGGAGCATCCGATTGTCGTCGTAAGTGAAGCGTCATTGAAGAACATAATGACTAATCCAGAAGCCACGGGTCGAGTGTCCCAATGGGCCATCGAAATAGCGCCACACGACATAACTTACGTTAATCGAACGGCGATAAAATCCCAAGTCCTCCCAGATTTCGTGGCAGATTGGATCCAGTCACAGACACCAGCAGCACCCGACATGTCGGGATCATGGACAATGTATTTCGACGGGTCAAAATGGAGCACCGGCTCAGGAGCAGGGGTGATATTGATATCACCGCAGGGAGATAAGATGAAGTACATACTACGTATGAATTTCTCCCTGCCAACGAACAATGAAGCAGAATACGAAGCACTGCTGCACGGAATGAAGATGGCGAAGGCATGCGGGGCAACTCGCCTAGAAATCTACGGAGACTCAAACTTGGTGGTGCAGCAGTCGATGAACTTATGTGACGCGGTCAGTGACAATATGATCGCCTATCGACAGTTGTATCAAAATATGGAAGCTAAGTTTGAAGGATGTGAGCTCAAACATATCGGCAGAGCCAGCAATGAGGAAGCCGACACCCTGGCGAATATCGGGTCCATGTGCTCCCCCATTCCAGACGGAGTGTTCTACAAAGTCATTACTCAGCGATCGATAAAAGAGAAAACTTCGGCACCCTTAAAATTGTCGACTGATGAATCAGAGGCAAGCCAGCAACAAACTGTCGAAGAACCTTCGCCTCCATCAGTGGAGCAAGTCCTCCTCCTCGAGCCATTATGGACCAAACCATTCCTAGCATACCTAACGAAGCAGGAGTTGCCAGAGGATTCTGTAGAAGCAAGACGAATTGTCAAACGATCAAAAGCTTTCACTGTGGTAAATGGCGAACTTTATAAGCGTAGCATCTCGGGTATCCTCCAAAGGTGTATAGCCATTGACGATGGAAAAGCACTGTTGCGCGAGATACACGAGGGAACTTGCGGACACCATGTAGGAAGTAGGGCCCTTGTGGCAAAAGCCTTCAGGGCAGGATTTTACTGGCCAACGGCGGCGTCGGATGCTCGAGATCTAGTCATGAAATGTGACCCCTGTCAGCGCTTTTCTCCAAAGCCGCACGCCCCTGCGACAAATCTAATGACAATACCCCTGGCATGGCCCTTTGCTCAGTGGGGACTCGACCAAGTTGGACCGCTGCCGAGGTCGTCGCCTGGAGGGCACACGTATTTACTGGTTGCAGTCGACAAGTTCACCAATTGGATTGAGGCAGTACCCGTTCGAAACCAGAAAGCCGAAACAGCAGTTCAGTTTTTCAGAGGAATAACTTGTCGATTTGGTATGCCCCATAGTATAGTCACAGACAATGGATCTAACTTTGATTCCAAGGAGTTTCGAAAATTCTGTGACGACGGAGGAATCAAATTGAAGTTTGCATCAGTGGCCCATCCACAGACCAACGGCCAGGTGGAAAGGATCAACGGTCTCATAGGGGATGGCCTAAAGAAACGCCTTACAGGTGCAGCTGGAGCCTGGGTCGAGGAGTTACCATCCGTACTCTGGAATTTGCGTACTACACCTAACAGGTCAACTCAGTACACTCCATTCTTCTTGGTGCATGGAGCCGAAGCAGTTCTACCAGCCGACGTTCGGTTTGAAGCTCCTCGGGTGACAGCATACACAGAATCCTCTTCCAACATCGCGTTGCAGGATGCTGTGGACCTCCTCGATGAGGCACGAGATATTGCCTTGGCAAGAACAACGGTATACCAACATGCGTTGAGAAATTATCACAGCCGACGAATACGCAGTCGAAGCTTTAATGTCGGGGATATGGTACTTCGGCTGAAGCAAGAAAGACCCTTGAAACTTGAATCCCCATGGGCAGGACCATACATCGTCACTGAAGTGATACCAGGAGGAGCATATCGGCTCAAAAACCCAGCTTCAGGAAAATACGTTGAGAATCCATGGAACATCGCATAGTTGCGACGGTTCTATACATAGGATACAATTGTTTTTAATTACTCGATAGCCCTTAAGGTTGCTTTTGCACTATGAATAAAGTTCTAATCAGTTTTTCTACCTTTTTTCTTAATACATGCCCTATCACCCGAACATATCGTTTGGGGCCCCTACCATTGGCCCTTACTCCCATCGGGAGCGCTGGCCTAAACATTGCGCTTACACAGTGTCATTAATTAAATACTCTCAACGGGAGCTAAGATTAATGACACACAAAAACAACCAATCCAAGCCTCGAGAAAATACGCTAGTGCTGCAGTCGATGGTTACATTATCACAAAATAAGGCTCAAACCGGTGCACCGCGTGACGAAGCCAAGCGTCTAATTCCCTCGACTAAGTCGATGGGTCTCACTCTTACAAAACTTACATATCGACTTCGCAATAACATTGCAAAATTCAACGAAGTCGTCGAGAGAGCAGGTTGAACTGATCACTCAGCCGCCCTCGACAATAAAATACCAATCAAACTAACATAGCGTGCAACACACGCAGTAAATTTGTACAAAACAATCTTATGCAGGTACAAGGTTATTACATTCATGACTGGGCTCCCTGGTTCCCTTGGGCCCTCAGATCCCTCTCAAGGCATGACTCCATCCGAGAAATAATGGTATATGCAGGACCTCTAGCAATATCATAATATTGGCCTAAACTCCTCTCGGTGTTTGCTACGGCTCTCAAGTCTAAAGATGGATGGCATGCCAATACTGAAGCAAAGGCAACTTCGAGCACCGAGCCGAAGTTCTTTCCGCACCAACCGTCGAATCCTTTCGGGACACTTGAATCGGGTGAACAGGGCAGATAAAGTTTCGGGTGCTTGGTCCAGAGGAAACAAAGTCTTCCAAACCATCGTGAGATGAGCGTGGAACTTATCAAAGTAGTAATGCGCCTTCTCCACCTGGTGCTCAAACTTCGCCATGATAACAGCCTTCGGACGATGCAGCTACAAATCGTGCTTCGGGTGAGCAACATCAGTCATCGCTTCGACCTTTTCATGGATCTTCCTGTTCTCCTCGGATTTATCTGAAGATACAACTGAAAAGGAACGAATATCAATTAAAAAGAACATCCGAGCTACGTCAGGAATCAGAAGATGGGGTAACACTTACAGCCCAAACTTTCAGTAGCGACATGAAAACCATCGAGAGCATATTGCTCAATAGCAGTTGCTATTTCACCCTTTTTCTTCACCAACGCTGCCATGGCCCGGAGAGAAGTAATGTCTTTATTTAAACGAGACACTTGGTCACGTAAGCGGCGAACAAGGTCAGATTCATCGTTAGTCGAAGGATTTGGAAAAAACTCGGTACGAGAAGAAGATGAAGGAATTTGCAGTAAAATCTTCGATTCAGAACGACATTAACATAAAACTCCTATCGGGAGCGCTTGGCATATATGTTACATTCAAAAGATTGTTCGAAATTGGCAACAGAGCCGAAATAAAACAGGACTAAGTCAGATTACGATTGGTCTTATTTACAATTAATGAAGCAAAAGTTCAAGGAGGTGCTGACGATGAGCCAGGGGCAGCTTCAGGAGTAGGCTTGGCCTGTGGTTCATCTACCAACTTCAGGAGTTGATTGGCACAAGTTACTCGCCGATCTTTTGAAGGGTTCAAGGTCGACTAAATGGTTGTCGTCATCCGTAGGCAATGCCTTAGATAACTTCTCCAAGTCAGACCCCATCCCATGACCCATTAGCAGCTGGAAAGTAAGAACCGCCCCAAACAAGCGGGAACGGCGTTTCAATACCTCCACAGGATCGGAAGAATCAACAAGAAAAGCATCCGCCATCTCGCCAAGAGTCTTGTCCTGCTTCATCTTCGGGAAGATCATCGAGTACAGCCTCGACAATGCTCCTCTTGTCTTTTGCAGAAGCCCGAGGACTTGGACATTAGACTCAGCAGCGAGCGAAAGGACATCGGATGTGGAGTCCTCCCGAAGCTGATGGCGTCGAGTGACGGTTATATTGGCAGCCTCTGAAAGAAAGACAGATCAGTGGTCAGTAAGGGAATACCAAGAAAGATACTATGTGTCGTGAATTTTACCCAATAAATCCTTGATGGATTCGCGGAGGACGCCTTCCTTCTTATCGACTGCAACCGCTGCCGCATGCCTGGCGTCCTGTTCATCCTTCATCTGCTGCTTCAGCTTCGATAGCTCCTCCTTCAGCAAGGCATTTTCCTTCTTGGCGTCGGTGGCAAGCCTGTTGGCCTCCAGCACTTGATCAGCCCGAAGATTTGACGGTCTTCCGAAGCCGGGCGTTTTCAGCCTCCGGTCGGGTAAACCGCTCGACGAAATCTACCACAACATCGGCCGTTGCATAAATCGGCAGCAGCAAGGGAAATCAAGAAGACTCAGTTGATATGAAGAAAATTCAGCAAAACAAGGCTTGGATTAAATACTTACGTGGTCGCGAGCAGCCGACGAAGTAGGAGCATCGCCGGGAGGAATAACCTTCGACACTCGGAATTTTTTCCACGGCCGTCCTTGTGGGAGGCGTCGACTTGGCAGGAGGAGGATTCGGCTCCTTAGTTGATGTCGTTTTCTCAACAGATAATTTAGCCCTCTTTGCGAGAGGAACATGATCATCATCAGAGCTTCTTGAGAAAAAAGAATGATTAGCATACAAAGTGACAAAGGTCAAATTACGAAGGAGTAAAGATGCTCACAGTTCCAGGTCATCTTCGGCAGCAAAGAAGCCTGACGGCCCCTTGTCGGCAGGAGAAGGCGGAGAAGCTCCAACGGCATAATTATCTTGTTCACTGGGACTTGATTCAGCCTTTGTGATAAAATCCTCGTCTATCTGCAAACGACGTTTGCTCCTAGTGAAAGCGGCCTCCTCGGCAGTGTCGTCCTCTTGGACATCGCTGTCCTCAAAGACCTGCTGGACGTCCTCGGTCTCTTCAGAATCATTGTCGTTGTCCTCTGGTTCCACACCGCTTTCCGATGTAGGAGGATAGCATTGAACGACGGAGGAGGCCTATCAAGAAATAAAAAAGGGGAAGATTGTAAAGCACAACGAAGAAAGAGGAAATAAAAGCAAGCAGGGAGCGGCAAAAGGTTACCTCAGTCGGGAGATGGTCAAAATCATAAGGAAAACGAGCCGATGTCAGAACAATATTATCCTTCATACTGAGGCACGTCAAGCGGCGAACCTCGTCTCGAAGTTCGTCTGCCGACATGTCGGCAGAGCTGACCCTCGACTTGTCGCCCTTGCCAGTATAAAGCCATAATTGGTGGGGTCCAGACATTAGCGGTTGCACTCGACGTTGCAAGAACACTGAAACTACTTCAGTGCCGCACATCGTCAAGCCTCCCGTATTCTTCAGGACGACGATCTGCTCGAACAGCTTGTCGGCTATTGCCCTCTCTTCGGGAGAAAGGGTGTTTCGCCAAGACTTCTTCTGGTGAGCTATCAGGACATCTTCGAAGGGAGGAAGATTCGAGTGCCGCCCAGGCACCACGGGGTCTCGCAGGTAGAACCATTTGTTGCGCCAACCCTGGACGGATTCCTTCATCGGATAGTCGAAGTAGTCGACCTCCTTCCTAACGACAAAGCCAACGCCACCGACGATGGGGGACCATTGCTGTCGTTGTGACGCTTCACGTAGAAGATCTTCCTCCAAAGACCCCAGTGGGGGTCAATGCCAAGGAAGTCCTCACAAACGGTGATGAAGATGGAGAGGTGGAGAATGGAGTTTGGGGTCAGCTGCCAGAGCTGAATCCCGTAGAAGAAAAGAAGGGAACGAAGGAACTCGTGGGACGGAAGAGAGAGACCGCGGAACAAGAAGGCAACGAACATGACGGTGAAGCCCTTCGGGGGCCGTGGGTGAGAAACAGCACCTGGAAGATGAATGTCGTCGTCAGATACGGAGATGAAGCCGAGGTTGCGCAGCCTGTTCACATCACGATTGGAAATGGTGGAGGCGCTCCAGTCGCGACTGACTTTGGCCGCGTCCGAGGTGCTGGTGCTCTTCTTCTTGCCCATGGCGCGCGGAGCTTCTGAAGGAGGAACAGAGGAGGCATGAAAGCTTGAACGAGAAGATGAGCAGTAAGAGGCGTGAAAAGTAAAAACAAGGATGCCCTCTATTTATGCCGTAAGAACTTGAGCGAGATCGTGGCCATACCTCCACAGGCGTCGTGGGAGGTGGAGCAGATCTGGCTGTACACGTGGTGCTTAAAGAAAGAACGGAACCGGCGGCCCATTATTCCCACGTTGTGCGAAAATCGAGGAGACGCCTCGGTCGCCGTGCGTGCACTGGTCAATTCCTAAAAATTGCCCGCGCAGAACTAGGGTGGGCCCGTCAGGTCAAGTCTTGTCAATCAAACCACATCAGCAACACGTCAACAGTGACGTCATAGAGATTGTTATGAGCAGTCAAAGAAAAATGAAAAAGCATCGGATGGTCTTGCGCCCAGACTCGGGGGCTACTCCCATCGGGAGTGCTGGACGCGCACCCGACGGAATGAGGACTCGAAGAAAAAGGATGAAAAAAAAGATGATTGCTCAGCTCGAGTCTGCACCCGGTTGCAAGCACCCGTGCCCAGACTCGGGGGGCTACTCCCATCGGGAGCGCTGGACGCGCACCCGACAGAACTTTTTTGCACTCCAGGATCATGCCCGGGGACTTGATTCTCGTGTAGGGTAACGTTGTTTTACCATCGGTAGTTAACCAGCAAAAGTTGGGCACGTTGCTCATTGTCCCTTGCAT
>NC_061510.1:177676165-177773156 GCF_022539505.1 Lolium rigidum
CAGATGACCTATGAAGACTTGCGGAAAAACTTCGGCGAGCAGCGGAACATTCGAGTGGTACAACTTGAGTCTACGCACGGATTGCGAGCATCCGTACCTAGACTCGGGGGCTACTCCCATCGGGAGCGCTGACGCGCACCCGACAGAAGAAGATGATGCTGATTCAAGATGAACAGGAACAATCAAGGAGAAGAACATTAAAAGGAGGCATGCTTCAGTCTCTACCCAAACTATGTTCGGCTAGACACTCGGGGGCTACTGACGTGGGCATTACCCTTCGGGTAACCGGTATTGCTCTATCCTGTATTATTTACTTGGAGGCCCATGAAGGCACTTAAAGGCAAGACGGGCCACCTGGATGGCGCACCAGAAGATTCCTTGGCGGGCAAGACGAGGAAGCAGCCGAACAAGGAAAGATTAGATTTAAAACTACTGTAAACCTAGTCGTACTCGGTTAGACCTCTTGAGACCTGGCCCCTTATATAAAGGCCAGGAGAGGGGCTACCGAGGGACAGAATCAATCTTAGCAATCTTAGCCACCAAAAAGTCTGGAGCTAGGTCGCAGCAACACTTAGCATCTCGACGAGATCTCAGCCGAACTATTCGGCACCCCATTGTAACCCAATATCTTCATAATCAAAAACAGACAGGCAGGACGTAAGGGTTTTACCTCATCGAGGGCCCCGAACCTGGGTAAATCGCTCTCCCCGCTTGTCTGTGAACCGATGTCTCGTGTCAGCTTGCAGGATTCCGTCAACCCTCAGCCCCAATCGGAGGGCATTGCGGAGGAGTACCCTCGACACCATTTGCATTTCCAAAGGTTAATCCGTGTGTTTTCCGCAGAGACAAGTTCTGCACCCTCATCGTCGTGCAGCCGCAACACTCGCATGCAGTCTATCTCGACTCGGGTAGGGACCACAAGAAAGACTACACCCACATCAGGGCCCTTCTCAATGATGCTCTCACCGGCTTCGCCAACAAGGCAGGTGATGGCGCGTGATGCACACGTCCGTTGGGAGCCCCAAGAGGAAGGTGTGATGCGCACAACAGCAAGTTTTCCCTCAGAAAGAAACCAAGGTTATCGAACCAGTAGGAGATGAAGGCCACGTGAAGGTTGTTGGTGGAGGAGTGTAGTGCGGCGCAACACCGGGGATTCCGGCGCCAACGTGGAACCTGCACAACACAATCAAAATACTTTGCCCCAACTTAACAGTGAGGTTGTCAATCTCACCGGCTTGCTGTAAACAAAGGATTAAACGTATGGTGTGGAGAATGATGTTTCCTTGCGAAGAAAAACAGAGAACAGAGATTGCAGTAGATTGTATTTCAGATGTAAAAAATGGACCGGGGTCCACAGTTCACTAGTGTTGTCTCTCCAATAAGATAAATAGCATGTTGGGTGAACAAATTACAGTTGGGGAAATTGACAAATAGAGAGGGCATAACAATGCACATACATATCATGATGACTAATATGAGTTTTACTTAGGGCATTACGACAAATAACATAGACCGCTATCCAGCATGCATCTATGCCTAAAAAGTCCACCTTCGGGTTAGCATCCGCACCCCTTCCAGTATTAAGTTGCAAACAACAGACAATTGCATTAAGTACTGTGCGTAATGTAATCAACACAAATATCCTTAGACAAAGAATTGATGTTTTATCCCTAGTGGGAACAGCACATCCATAACCTTAGAACTTTCTGTCATTGTCCCAGATTCAATGGAGGCATGAACCCACTATCGAGCATAAATACCCCCTCTTGGAGTTACAAGTATCAACTTGGCCAGAGCCTCTACTAGCAACGGAGAGCATGCAAGATCATAAACAACACATATATGATAGATCAATAATCAACTTGACATAGTATTCCATATTCATCGGATCCCAACAAACACAACATGTAGCATTACAAATAGACGATGTTGATCATGTTAGGCAGCTCACAAGATCTAAACATGATAGCACAAGAGGAGAAGACAACCATCTAGCTACTCGCTATGGACCCATAGTCCAAGGATGAACTACTCACGCATCAATCCGGAGGCGGGCATGATGATGTAGAGTCATCCGGTGATGATTCCCCTCTCCGGCAGGGTGCCGGAGGCGATCTCCTGAATCCCCCGAGATGGGATTGGTGGCGACGGCGTCACAGTATGTTTTCTCGTATCGTGGCTCTCGGTACTAGGGTTTTCGCGACGGAGAGAATAAATAGGCGAAGGGGCAGAGTCGGGGGGCGCCGGAGGGGCCCACCCCATAGGGCGGCGCAGCCAGGGGTGGGGCCGCGCCCCCTAGGGTGTGGCCACCTCGCGTCCCCTCTTCGTTTCTTCTTCGGACTTCTGGAAGCCTCCGTGCAAAATAAGACCGTGGGCTTTTGTTTCGTCCAATTCCGAGAATATTTCCTGTGTAAGATTTCTGAAACCAAAAACAGCAGAAAACAGGAACTGGCGCTTCGGCATCTTGTTAGTAGGTTAGTGCCGGAAAATGCATCAAAATGATATAAAGTGTATATAAAACATGTGAGTATTGTCATAAAACTAGCATGGAACATAAGAAATTATAGATACGTTTGAGACGTATCAAGCATCCCCAAACTTAGTTCCTACTCACCCTCGAGTAGGTAAACGATAACAAGGATAATTTCTGAAGTGACATGCTACCATCATAATCTTGATCAATACTATTGTAAAGCATATGAGATGAATGAAGTGATTCAAAGAAATGGTAAAGATAATGACTAAACAACTGAATCATATAGCAAAGACTTTTCATGAATAGTACTTTCAAGACAAGCATCAATAAGTCTTGCATAAGAGTTAACTCATAAAGCAATAGATTCTTAATAGAAGGTTTTGAAGCAACACAAAGGAAGATATAAGTTTCAGCAGTTGCTTTCAACTTCAACATGTATATCTCATGGATAATTGTCAACACAAAGTAATATGATGAATGCAAATAAGCAAGTATGTAGGAATTAATGCATACAGTTGACACAAGTGTTTGCTTCTAAGATAGAAAGAAGTAGGTAAATTGACTCAACATAAAGTAAAAGAAAGGGCCCTTCGCAGAGGGAAGCAGGGATTACTCTTGTGCTAGACCTTTTTTTTATTTTGAAAACATGGAAACAATTTTGTCAACGGTAGTAATAATTCATATATGTTATGCATAAAACATCCTATAAGTTGCAAGCCTCATCCATCGAATACCAATAGTGCTCGCACCTTGTCCTAATTAGCTCGGATTTCCATGGATTATCATTGCATTACATATGTTTCAACCAAGTGTCACAAAGGGGTACCTCTATGTCACCTGTACAAAGGTCCAAGGAGATAGATCGCATTTGATTTCTCGATTTTGATAGATCTCAACTTGAGGACATCCATACCGGGACAACATAGAAAACGAGATAATGGACTCCTCTTTAATGCTTAAGCATTCAACAACAGATAATATTCTCATAAGAGATTGAGGATTAATGTCCAAACTGAAACTTCCACCATGATACATGGCTTTGGTTGGCGGCCCAATGTTCTTCTCTAAAAATATGCATACTCAAACCATTTGATCATGACAAATCACCCTTACTTCAGACAAGACGAACATGCATAGCAACTCACATGATATTCAACAAAGGTGTAACAGTTGATGGCGTCCCCAGAAACATGGTTACCGCTCAACAAACAACTTATAAGAAATAAGATACATAAGCGACATATTCTTTACCACAATAGTTTTTAAGCTATTTTCCCATGAGCTATGTATTGCAAAGACAAGGAATGAAATTTTAAAGGTAGCACTCAAGCAATTTACTTGGAATGGCAGAGAAATACCACATAGTACGTAGTTATGGTGGACACAAATGGCATAAGTTTTGGCTCAAGGTTTTGGATGCACGAGAAGCATTCCCTCTCAGTACAAGGCTTTGGCTAGCTGATACATCCCAAACGTATCTATAATTTCTTATGTTCCATGCTACTTTTATGATGATACTCACATGTTTTATACACACTTTATGTCATTATTATGCATTTTCCGGCACTAACCTATTGACGAGATGCCGAAGATCCAGTTGTTGTTTTCTGCTGTTTTTGGTTTCAGAAATCCTACAAAGGAAATAATCTCGGAATTGGACGAAATCAACACCCAGGGTCTTATTTTTCCACGAAGCTTCCAGAAGACCGAAAGGGAAACGAAGTGGGGCGACGGGGTGCCGACACCACAGGGTTGCGCGGCCAGGGTGGGCCCCGCGCTGCCCTATGGTGTGGGGCCCCCGTCAGCCCTCCGACTCCGCCCTTCCGCCTACTTAAAGCCTTCGTCGCGAAAACCCCAGTACCGAGAGCCACGATACGGAAAACCTTCCAGAGACGCCGCCGCCGCCAATCCCATCTCGGGGGATTCGGGAGATCGCCTCCGGCACCCCTGCCGGAGAGGGGAATCATCTCCCGGAGGTCTCTTCATCACCATGATCGCCTCCGGATCGATGTGTGAGTAATTCACCCCTGGACTATGGGTCCATAGCAGTAGCTAGATGGTTGTCTTCTCCTCATTGTGCTATCATGTTAGATCTTGTGAGCTGCCTATCATGATCAAGATCATCTATTTGTAATGCTACATGTTGTGTGTGTTGGAATCCGATGAATATGGAATACTATGTCAAGTTGATTATCAATCTATCATATATGTGTTGTTTATGTTCTTGCATGCTCTCCGTTGCTAGTAGAGGCTCTGGCCAAGTTGATACTTGTGACTCCAAGAGGGAGTATTTATGCTCGATAGTGGGTTCATGCCTCCATTGAATCTAGGACGAGTGACGAGAAAGTTCTAAGGTTGTGGATGTGCTTGTTGCCACTAGGGATAAAACATCAATGCTTTGTCTAAGGATATTTGTGTTGATTACATTACGCACCATACTTAATGCAATTGTCTGTTGTTTGCAACTTAATACTGGAAGGGGTTCGGATGATAACCTCGAAGGTGGACTTTTTAGGCATAGATGCATGCTTGGATAGCGGTCTATGTACTTTGTCGTAATGCCCTGATTAAATCTCATAGTAGTCATCGTGATATATGTATGTGCATTGTTATGCCCTCTTTATTTGTCAATTGCCCAACTGTAATTTGTTCACCCAACATGCCATTTATCTAATGGGAGAGACACCACTAGTGAACTGTGGACCCCGGTCCATTCTTTACATCTGAAATACAATCTACTGCAAACTCTGTTCTTTACCAAACAAACATCATCTTCCACACTATACATTTAATCCTTTGTTTACAGCAAGCCGGTGAGATTGACAACCTCACTGTTACGTTGGGGCAAAGTACTTTGATTGTGTTGTGCAGGTTCCACGTTGGCGCCGGAATCCCTGGTGTTGCGCCGCACTACACTCCGCCACCAACAACCTTCACGTGCTCCTTGACTCCTGCTGGTTCGATAACCTTGGTTTCTTACTGATGGAAAACTTGCAATTGTACGCATCACAACTTCCTCTTGGGGTTCCCAACGGACGTGTGCTTCACGCGTATCAAGCTCTTTTTCTGGTGCCGTTGCCGGGGAGATTAAGACACGCTGCAAGCGGAGTCTCCCACATCCAATCTCTTTACTTTGTTTTTGTCTTGCTTTACTTTATTTTATTTACTGCTTTGTTTGTTCTCTATATCAAAAACACAAAAAAATTAGTTGCTAGTTTTACTTTATTTACTGTCTTGTTTGCATTCTCTATATTAAAAACACAAAAAAATTAGTTACTTGCATTTACATTATTTTGTTATCATGACTAGTCCTGTAGTTGATACTCTGTCACCTGAGGAATTGATCTTTACTTTTAAATAAGGGGGTGAGGAGAGTTTTAAAGAAGCTTGGTCTAGAATTTTTGATTCTTATAGTAAAACTGAACCTAAAATGACTCTAAGTTTGCTTCTTAGTAACTTTTATTTTGGGCTTATTTTTCGCTATAGATATGCCTTAGATGCTGTAGTGGGAGGAGATTTCCTTCACTGTGATGGGGATCAAGCTTATAATGCCATAAAAAAATTGGTTGCATCATCTAGCTCCGCTAATAATTTTGATTCATCTCTTGCTAGCATTCATAATAGATTAAACACTCTCGAAACGAATATATCTTGTTTGAAAGAAGGGTACAACCAGATTCATGAGTATTATGTTTATGTTCCAGTAAGCTTTGAACCTTCAATGTGGGTGCCTACTATTAAAGTTGCTATTTGTGGTGAAACTTTTCATGCCCATTGTGATATTATGTCTGAGTTTTGCCTTATGCCCGAAAGAATTTATGAATCTTTGACACTTTGGGAACTTACTGAAGGAGGAGAAGGAATAACCCTTACTGATAACTCTGTTATAATTCCTAAGGGTATAGCTGAAGGGGTGTTCACAAATTTCTTGGAAGAATGGTATCCACTGATTATCTCGTTGTTGAATGTTTAGGGACAGGACAAATCACGCTTGGAAGGTCCCTGCTGAAACTCGTGGGAGCAATCATAGATGTGGGGAAAGGCATTCTAAATTTTACCTCTACGCCCGGATGCGGTCATGTATTTCCTAAACCAAAGAGTAGGAATAAGAGTAAGAAGGGTAAGCGCAAAGCCCCTGGTAAGAATGTTAATGCTTCATCTCTTGATAATACTTGATTCACACTTTTTGCGCCTAGCTGAAAGGCGTTAAAGAAAAGCGCTTATGGGAGACAACCCATTATTTTACTTCTGCACTTTTGTTTTATATTTGAGTCTTGGAAGTTGTTACTACTGTAGCAACCTCTACTTATATTTATTTTATTGCATTGTTGTGCCAAGTAAAGTCTTTGATAGTAAAGTCAATACTAGATTTGGATTACTGCGC
The DNA here is from genome assembly GCF_022539505.1 of Lolium rigidum. NCBI lineage: Eukaryota > Viridiplantae > Streptophyta > Magnoliopsida > Poales > Poaceae > Lolium > Lolium rigidum. The sequence continues at coordinate 177,683,026 of NC_061510.1, forward strand.
AGAAAAAGATTTCTTACTGTCACGAAATTGAGCAGCCCCTTTTGTAGGAAATTTAGAAAAATCTGCCAATTTACGTGCGTGATCCTCAGATATGTACGCAACTTTCATTCAATTTGAGAATTTTCATCTGAGCAAGTTAAGTGCCCCAGAAAAATTCGTCTTTACGGACTGTTCTGTTTTGACAGATTCTGCCTTTTATTTCGCATTGCCTGTTTTACTATGTTTGATGGATTTCTTTGTTCCATTAACTTTCAGTAGCTTTGTGCAATGTCCAGAAGTGTTAAGAATGATTATGTCACCTCTGAATATATGAATTTTCAATTATGCAATAACCCTCTAATGAATTTGTTTTGAGTTTGGTGTGGAGGAAGTTTTCAAGGGTCAAGAGAGGAGGATGATACAATATGATCAAGAAGACTGAAAAGCCTAAGCTTGGGGATGCCCCCGTGGTTCATCCCTGCATATTTTAAGAAGACTCAATCATCTATGCTTGGGGATGCCCAAGGCATCCCTTCTTCATCGACAACTTATCAGGTCACCTCTAGTGAAACTATATTTTTATTCCGTCACATCTTATGTGCTTTACTTGGAGCGTCTGTTTGTTTTTGTTTTTGTTTTTGTTTGAATAAAATCGGATCCTAGTATTCCTTGTGTGGGAGAGAGACACGCTCCGCTGTTTCGTATGAACACATATGTTCTTAGCTTTACTTTTAATGTTCATGGCGAAGGTTGAAACTGCTTCGTTCATTGTTATATGGTTGGAAACAGAAAATGCTGCATGTGGTAAATGGTATAATGTCTTGAATAATTTGATACTTGGCAATTGTTGTGCTCATATAGATCATGTTTAAGCTCTTGCATCATGTACTTTGTAACCATTAATGAAGAACTACATAGAGCTTGTTAAAATTTGGTTTGCATGATTGGTCTCTAGAGTCTATATATTTTCTGGTTAAGGTGTTTAAACAACAAGGAAGACGATGTAAAGTCTTATAATGCTTGCAATATGTTCATATGTAAGTTTTGCTGTACCGTTTTATACTTGAGTTTGCTTCAAACAACCTTGCTAGCCTAAACCTTGTATTGAGAGGGATTACTTCTCATGCACCCAAATCCTTGAGCCAAAAACTATGCCATTTGTGTCCACCATACCTACCTACTACATGGTATTTCTCTGCCATTCCAAAGTAAATTACTTGAGTGCTACCTTTAAAATTCAATTCTTTGTCTTTGCAATATATAGCTCATGGGAAAATAGCCTTAAAAACTATTGTGGTGAAGAATATGTACCTATGTATCTTATTTTTTAATAAGTTTCTTGTTGAGCGGTAACCATGCTTCTGGGGACGCCACCAACTATTACACCTTTGTTGAATATCATGTGAGTTGCTATGCATGTTCGTCTTGTCTTAAGTAAGGGTGATTTATCATGATCAAATGGTTTGAGTATGCATATTGTTAGAGAAGAACATTGGGCCGCTAACTAAAGCCATGATCCATGGTGGAAGTTTCAGTTGGACAATTAATCCTCAATCTCTTATGAGAATATTATCTGTTGTTGAATGCTTATGCATTAAAGAGGAGTCCATTATCTGTTGTCTATGTTGTCCCGGTATGGATGTCTAAGTTGAGAATAATAAAAAACGAGAAATCAAATGCGATCTTTCTCCTTAGATCTTTGTACAGGCGGCATAGAGGTACCCCTTTGTGACACTTGGTTGAAACATATGTTATGCAATGATAATCCATGTAAATCCAAGCTAATTAGGACAAGGTGCGAACACTATTGGTAATCTGTGCATGAGGCTTGCAACTTATAAGATGTCTTATACATAACACATATGATTTATTACTACCGTTGACAAAATTGTTTCTATGTTTTCAAAATGAAAAGCTCTAGCACAAAAATAGTAATCCATGCTTCCCTCTGCGAAGGGCCTATCTTTTACTTTATTGTTGAGTCAGTTTACCTACTTCTTTCTATCTTAGAATCAAAACACTTGTATCAACTGTGTGCATTGATTCTTACATATTTACCTATTGCACTTGTTATATTACTTTGTGTTGACAATTATCCATGAGATATACATGTTGAAGTTGAAAGCAACTGCTGAAACTTATATCTTCCTTTGTGTTGCTTCAAAGCTTTCTACTAAGAATTTATTGCTTTATGAGTTAACTCTTATGCAAGTCTTATTGATGCTTGTCTTGAAAGTATTATTCATGAAAAGTCTTTGCTATATGATTCAGTTGTTTACTCATTGTCTTCACCATTGCTTCGAATCGCTGCATTCATCTCATATGCTTTACAATAGTATTGATCAAGATTATGATAGCATGTCACTTCAGAAATTATCCTTATTATCGTTTACCTACTCGAGGGCGAGTAGGAACTAAGCTTGGGGATGCTTGATACGTCCCAAACGTATCTATAATTTCTTATGTTCCATGCTACTTTTATGATGATACTCACATGCTTTATACACACTTTATGTCATTATTATGCATTTTCCGGCACTAACCTATTGACGAGATGCCGAAGAGCCGATTGTTGTTTTCTCGCTGTTTTTGGTTTCGGAAATCCTACAAAGGAAATATTCTCGGAATTGGACGAAATCAACGCCCGGGGTCTTATTTTTCCACGAAGCTTCCGGAAGACCGAAAGGGAAATGAAGTGGGGCGACGGGGCGCCGACACAACAGGGCCGCGCGGCCGGGGTGGGCCCGCGCCGCCCTATGGTGTGGGGCCCCCGTCAGCCCTCCGACTCCGCCCTTCCGCCTACTTAAATCCTTCGTCGCGAAAACCCCAGTACCGAGAGCCACGATACGGAAAACCTTCCAGAGACGCCGCCGCCGCCAATCCCATCTCGGGGGATTCAGGAGATCGCCTCCGGCACCCTGCCGGAGAGGGGAATCATCTCCCGGAGGTCTCTTCATCACCATGATCGCCTCCGGATCGATGTGTGAGTAGTTCACCCCTGGACTATGGGTCCATAGCAGTAGCTAGATGGTTGTCTTCTCCTCATTGTGCTATCATGTTAGATCTTGTGAGCTACCTATCATGATCAAGATCATCTATTTGTAATGCTACAGTTGTGTTTGTTGGGATCCGATGAATATGGAATACTATGTCAAGTTGATTATCAATCTATCATATATGTGTTGTTTATGTTCTTGCATGCTCTCCGTTGCTAGTAGAGGCTCTGGCCAAGTTGATACTTGCGACTCCAAGAGGGAGTATTTATGCTCGATAGTGGGTTCATGCCTCCACCGAATGCTGGGACAATGACGAAAAGTTCTAAGGTTGTGGATATGCTTGTTGCCACTAGGGATAAAACATCAATGTTTTGTCTAAGGATATTTGTGTTGATTACATTACGCACCATACTTAATGCAATTGTCCGTTGTTTGCAACTTAATACTGGAAGGGGTTCGGATGATAACCCGAAGGTGGACTTTTTAGGCATAGATGCATGTCTGGATAGCGGTCTATGTACTTTGTCGTAATGCCCTGATTAAATCTCATAGTAGTCATCGTGATACATGTATGTGCATTGTTATGCCTTCTTTATTTGTCAATTGCCCAACTGTAATTTGTTCACCCAACATGCCATTTCTCTTATGGGAGAGACACCACTAGTGAACTGTGGACCCCGGTCCATTCTTTACATGTGAAATGCAATCTACTGCAAACTCTGTTCTTTACTGTTCTTCGCAAACAAACATAATCTTCCACACTATACATTTAATCCTTTGTTTACAGCAAGCCGGTGAGATTGACAACCTCACTGTTACGTTGGGGCAAAGTACTTTGATTGTGTTGTGCAGGTTCCACGTTGGCGCCGGAATCCCCGGTATTGCGCCGCGAGACACTCCGCCACCAACAACCTTCACGTGCTCCTTGACTCCTACTGGTTCGATAACCTTGGTTTCTTACTGAGGGAAAACTTGTTGTTGTACGCATCACACCTTCCTCTTGGGGTTCCCAACGGACGTGTGCTTCACGCATATCACTAGCAAGGTTGTTTGAAGAAAACACAAGTATGAACCGGTACAGCAAAACTTACATAAGAACATATTGCAAGCATTATAAGACTCTACTGTCTCCTTGTTGTTCAAACACTTTTACCAGAAAATATCTAGACTTTAGAGAGACCAATCATGCAAACCAAATTTCAACAAGCTCTACAGTAGTTCTCCACTAATAGGTTCAAACTACATGATGCAAGAGCTTAAACATTATTTGGAGAACTCAAAACAATTGCCAAGTATCAAAATATTCAATACCATATACCAATTACCACATGGAGCATTTTCTGTTTCCAACCAAATAGCAATGAACGAAGCGATTTTCAACCTTCACCATGAACATTAAAAGTATAGCTAAGAACACCAGTGTTCAATATGAAATAGCGGAGCATGTCTTTCTCCCACACAAGGATTGCTAGGATCCGAATTTATTCAAACAAAAACAAAAATAAAAGCATACAGATGCTCCAAGTAAAGCACATAAGATGTGACGGAATAAAAATATAGTTTCACTAGAGGTGACCTGATAAGTTGTCGATGAAGAAGGGGATGCCTTGGGCATCCCCAAGCTTAGATGCTTGAGTCTTCTTGAAATATGCAGGGATGAACCACGGGGGCATCCCCAAGCTTAGACTTTTCACTCTTCTTGATCATATTATATCATCCTCCTCTCTTGACCTTTGAAAACTTCCTCCACACCAAACTCAAAACAATCTCATTAGAGGGTTAGTGCATAATCAAAAATTCACATGTTCAGAGAGGACACAATCATTCCTAACACTTCTGTACATTACCCAAAGCTACTGAAAGTTAATGGAGCAAAGAAATCCACTCAACACAATAAAAGAGGCAATGTGAAATAAAAGGCAGAATCTGTCAAAACAGAACAGTCCGTAAAGATGAATTTTTTAGAGGCACTTAACATGCTCAGATGAAGAAGCTCAAATTGAATGAAAGTTGCGTACATATCTGAGGATTACTCATGAATGTTCGCAGATTTTTCTGAGTTTCCTACAGAGAGATCTACTCAAATTCGTGACAGCTAGAAATATGTTTCTGCGCAGAAATCCAAATCTAGTATCAACCTTACTATCAAAGACTTTACTTGGCACAGCAATGCAATAAAATAAAGATAAGGAGATGTTGCTACAGTAGTAACAACTTCCAAGACACAAATATGAAACAAAAATTGCAGAAATAAAATAATGGGTTGTCTCCCATAAGCGCTTTTCTTTAACGCCTTTCAGCTAGGCGCAGAAAGTGTAAATCAAGTAACATCTAGAGATGAAGCATCAACAGAAGAGTTGGGAGTTTTCTCAATAATGCATTGTATCTTATCTATGTAAGTTTCAGAGGCTCCTCTTTCATTACTTTTAGGCTTACTATCCTCCTCAAATAAATTTTTAGGAACAATCCAATCAAAATTCTTTTCTAGTGCATCATGCATTCCTATGAGCTTAAAAGGTATAGGTACTTTAGTCTCTCCCTCACAATTGGTTTTATTAGTGTACTTTAGCTTATCTTTTTCCATCTTTTCAAGGATATTTGCAAAATTGGTATAAAAGCCAAGCATCTTATATTGAATAAAGACTTTTCTAGCCTCTCTAGCTACATCACCAAATTCTTTAAGAAGGGTTTCTAAAAAAATCTTTCTTCTCTCCTTCTTCCGTATCAGAGAGTGTAAGAAACATATGTTGCATTATAGGATTAAGATTAACATATCTAGCTTCCAACATGTGCACTAAAGAGGCAGTAGCAATTTCATAAGTAGGAGCAAGTTCTACCAAGGATCTATCTTCAAAATCTTTAACCGTACTAACATGAGTGAAAAATTCTTCTATATTATCTCTTCCAATGATAGACCCACGCCCTACCGGTATATCTTTCAAAGTGAACTTAGGGGGAAGCATGATGAAATAAACAAAAGGTAAATAAAGTAAATTCAAGTAACTAATTTTTTTTGTGTTTTTGATATTAAGAAAGCAAACAAGACAGAAAATAAAATAAAGTAAAGCAAGACAATAAACAAAATAAAGAGATTGGATGTGAGAGACTCCCCTTGCAGCGTGTCTTGATCTCCCCGGCAAGGGCGGCAGAAAACAGTCTTGATGGCGCATGATGCACACGTCCGTTGGGAACCCCAAGAAGAAGGTGTGATGCGCACAATAGCAAGTTTTCCCTCAGAAAGAAACCAAGGTTATCGAACCAGTAGGAGATGAAGGCCACGTGAAGGTTGTTGGTGGAGGAGTGTAGTGCGGCGCAACACCAGGGATTCCGGCGCCAACGTGGAACCTGCACAACACAATCAAAATACTTTGCCCCAACTTAACAGTGAGGTTGTCAATCTCATCGGCTTGCTGTAAACAAAGGATTAAACGTATGGTGTGGAGAACGATGTTTGCTTGTGAAGAAAAACAGAGAACAGAGATTGCAGTAGATTGTATTTCAGATGTAAAAGAATGGATCGGGGTCCGCAGTTCACTAGTGGTGTCTCTCCAATATGATAAATAGCATGTTGGGTGAACAAATTACAGTTGGGCAATTGACAAATAGAGAGGGCATAACAATGCACATACATATCATGATGGCTAATATGAGTTTTACTTAGGGCATGACGACAAATAACATAGACCGCTATCCAGCATGCATCTATGCCTAAAAAGTCCACCTTCGGGTTAGCATCCGCACCCCTTCCAGTATTAAGTTGCAAACAACAGACAATTGCATTAAGTACTCGTGCGTAATGTAATCAACACAAATATCCTTAGACAAAGCATTGATGTTTTATCCCTACCGGCAACAAGCACATCCATAACCTTAGAACTTTACTGTCACTGTCCCGCATTCAATGGAGGCATGAACCCACTATCGAGCATAAATACCCCCTCTTGGAGTTACAAGTATCAACTTGGCCAGAGCCTCTACTAGCAACGTAGAGCATGCAAGATCATAAACAACACATATATGATAGATCAATAATCAACTTGACATAGTATTTCATATTCATCGGATCCCAACAAACACAACATGTAGCATTACAAATAGACGATCTTGATCATGTTAGGCAGCTCACAAGATCTAAACATGATAGCACAAGAGGAGAAGACAACCATCTAGCTACTGCTATGGACCCATAGTCCAAGGATGAACTACTCACGCATCAATCCGGAGGCGGGCATGATGATGTTGAGTCCTCCGGTGATGATTCCCCTCTCCGGCAGGGTGCCGGAGGCGATCTCCTGAATCCCCCGAGATGGGATTGGCAGCGACGGCGTCACAGTATGTTTTCTCGTATCGTGGCTCTCGGTACTAGGGTTTTCGCGACGGAGAGAATAAATAGGCGAAGGGGCAGAGTCGGGGGCGCCCGAGGGGCCCACCCCATAGGGCGGCGCGGCCAGGGGTGGGGCCGCGCCCCCTAGGGTGTGGCCGCCTCGCGTCCCCTCTTCGTTTCCTCTTCGGACTTCTGGAAGGCTCCGTGCAAAATAAGACCGTGGGCTTTTGTTTCGTCCAATTCCGAGAATATTTCCTGTGTAAGATTTCTGAAACCAAAAACAGTAGAAAAACAGGAACTGGCGCTTCGGCATCTTGTTAATAGGTTAGTGACGGAAAATGCGTCAAAATGATATAAAGTGTATATAAAACATGTGAGTATTGTCATAAAACTAGCATGGAACATAAGAAATTATAGATAGGTTTGAGACGTATCAGCAGGCCCCCTCAAAGTAGAGAGGAAATCCCGAGGAGGCTTGGTCTTAACCCACACAACCAACTTCCCCTGCCTCAGGCAGTCGAAGGAAGACAATGGGATGGACGCGTGGTACGCCATCCTTCGGATGCAGGAGTACATAAAGTACGCAGATGACATGTTGCTGCCGAGATATCGTAAACAGGTTTGCAAACATGGCGGATGCCCACGATAGAGAGATTAGAAAGAACTGGGGTCGCATCCAGCAGTCCATTTGCACGATAATCCTGCAGGATGTCAACAGTAGGTCTGGCGAGTTCTTCTACGGCTACGGTCTACCACCTAATGACGAGATAGATCTCCGCTTGTAGATGTCGCGTGATGAGAGGCCGTTCAACTCGCTTGAGGGCTGCCGTCCATTCCCCCCTAGGCCTACAACCTGATCCTACGACGGGAACTCTATTGCTAAAGCTTGAACGATATGTCCCTGAACTTCCGTATTGTAATAATTGCTATATATTCTGATAGAATCGACTTGTCGCTTTTATTTAGTTGTATGGATATGTGCATGTGAACATGTGTCTATAGTTTCATTTACTTTGCTATATATTTCAAGATTATGGCGTAGATACCTTAATAATTATTTGCATTTACACAACCCCTACTTGCCTCGTATTTGGAGTTCGCCGATGATTAGAATGTTCGGTCACTCGTACACTCGGTGGTGGAGCCAGTGAGCCTTGGTGTGATGGCCACAAATATCAATCTATTGTGCATCCTACCTAGCCTCACTGACTCCATCCCTGGATGTTAATATTTGTTTCAACCGACAAAGTATGAGGCACGCTATTTAATTCGTACTACTTGTCTTTTATTTGAGTGCGAACTTCTTAATTGCGTTGGCCGATGATTAAAATGTTTGGTCACTTGTACACTCCGAGGTGGGGCCAGTGAGGCTTGGTGTGATGGCCACAAATATCAATCTATTGTGCATCCTACCTAGCCTCGCTGACCCCATCCCTGTATGTTAATATTTATTTCGACCAACAAAGTATGAGGCACATGCTATTTAGTTCATACTACTTGTCTCTTATTTGAGTTGGCACTTGTTAATTGCATTGGTACTAACGTTTTACTTGTCTTGTGCATGGAGATGCCCACGACATATGTCGTGTACAAGGGGAGGGTTCCTGGAGTCTACGACGACTGGGAGGATTGTCGGAGACAGGTGCACCGCTTCAGCGGCAACAGCTACAAGGGATACCCCACTAGGGTTGAGGCAGAAGGAAGATACGCCCGATATCTAGCGGGAGAGATGAGGGACATGAGGAGGAACCGGATGAAGACCATGGCCTTCGTGATGATGGTCATCGTGACCATGTTGGTCATGTTCTATGTGATTGTAGTTTAGGTTAGTAGCTACATTGTGAGGTGTATGACGACCGAGACTTCTAACTTTGTGAAACTTCGTCGTTCGGTGTTGCATATGCACATGTGTTGTATGAATCAACATTCCGAAACGAGACTTGCGTATTTGTGTATTGATACCGAAATGAGACTTGGCTCTCTATGTGCTTCTCATATTGCATGTATTGCTGTATAAATTTGCAAATATGCGTTGTAATACGCTGGAAAAAGGCTATAAAATTGTATTTTCGATTACTACTGCCGGCGCACCTACATGACCTACTGCCGGCGCACAGAGCCGCCAGTGCTGGCATCCCTACTGCCGGCGCAGCTACACGTGCGCCAGTGGAACATGGTAGTTGCCGGCGAATCAGGGCCGGTGCGCCGGTAGTAGCTACCTTACCGCCGGCGAACAGACAGACGCGCCAGCAATGGGCAGTTATCACCGGCCCGTTCGCACCGGCGGGCTTAGGTGTGCCGGCAATAAGCCAATTAGGTGCGCCGGCCGTAGGCCTTTCCCTTGTAGTGGTTCGGTAAAACAAATCCTTCTTACTAGCTAGAGGTGGATTCTAGTGTCCATGTTAATCCATGACATACACGTTTCTGAATCTCATATTCCTGCTAGCAAATAACCAATCTGAATACTTGTGAATCCTTCTACTACTGTCGGGTTTATGCGATCTGAAAGTCCCTTCGAGTTTTGTACAAATACACGCCAAACCGAACCATACATATTTCGAAATTTAACTGGCAGCGTGAAAGATATTAGGGCTCGAGTACTAGGTGTAGTTGAGTGCCAATGTTCAGATTTTAGTAGTAGAGCTACAGCCCAGGAAGTCAGCAGCTTGTCCAAATGTTTAAACAAGTTTATGTATCCATGTTTTCAGTTTCAAAGCTACAGTAATAACATCTAAACTCAGTGCTTCCTAACGAAGTTAGTTGAGAATATTTCAGAGAGTTCAAAAGACTAAATTCGTATTCTACTGTTTTTTCATTTTCAGAAAATATCCAAACTTGTAAAAATAATAACTAATTCATATAAAAGTGGGGCCCACTATCCAGTTAATGGGCCGGCCCAAGTAGCCAGTGGGGCCCACCTTGAAGCCAGTGGGCTGGCCCAATAAGCACGTGGGTCCCACTTTCCTGTTACCGGGCCGGCCCAGTTAGTGTGTGGGGTCCACCTTAAGCAATTGGGCTGGCCCAATAAATAAGTGTGCCGGCCCAAAATAAAAGTGGGTCCCACACTACAGTAAGTGGGTCGGCTCACTAAGTTGTAGGGCCCTGATCGTTGACTAGTCAACTTCCATTCTGGACCAGCCAAGTTAGGCTTATGAGAAGGCCAATTAAATTTCACGAGCCTAAAATCTGATATCAATGATATACACAATTATATACACAAATAAAATAACTAGGAAAATTACAAGGCAATTAATGTGCCCAAATAAAAAAATTACATATAATCATGGAGGGCTTCTATTAGCATCATCAATAACACACTGATATTCGGCAATCGCCTTGATTGAATCTTGTGTACACTTTGTCAACATATCGGCTACAGATCTTAAAGCAGCAACCCCATGTCTTTCATACAGTACAGCCTTGAGATATTTACTGTTTGATGAAAGGAATGGTCTAGGTTGACGGCTATGAGAGGATGCATCAGAAGAAAGATCAGAAGTTTTTTGTGGGCCCCTCTACTGATGAAGATTTCTTCATCACAACTGCATTCTGATAACAATGCAAAAACACTTAAACGATGAACTATGCAAACATGTATTAAGCATTGTCGATATGAGATAGTCACAAGTACTAAGCACAAACTTACATTATATCGTTGCATAGGCTCACCACGAAACCTTTTGTGCCCTCTATATTCTACTAAAGACTTATTCATTACAACTGCATTCTAGTAATATTGCAAACATAGTTACAACAGTGAACTATTTAAACATGTATTATGCAATGTAGATATAAGATAATAACAAGTTGCATAAATAAGCACAAGACAATGTGTGAAACTTGTACTAAGCACAGACTTACATCATAATGTTGAACAGGGTCGCTACAGATCCTTTTTTGGCGACTATCTTCTAATGATGACTGATTCATTACAACTGCATTCTGGTAATATTGCAAACATAGTTACAACAATTAACTATTCAAACATGGATTATGCAATGTAGAGATCAGATAACAGCATGTAGCAGAAATAAGCATAAGATAAGATATGATACATGTACTAAACACATACTGGCTCGCTGCAGGTCCTTCTCTTACGTGTACTAGTCGTGGTCGACATGCCTGTCATTTCAGGTTCAGCCATCAGGTGAAATGATAATCCTTCTGCTCCATTGTCCTTAGTCTGTGTTTAAATATCACATTTAAGACCAAGTCAGCTGGTTTCAAATAACAAACAACTTGAGTTGCCAAACGAATAAGCTAATATTTACCAGATATCAGATTAAAACCAACTAGATGTTGCTTTGCATGAGATAAGAATTTCAGATATTCAGATTTAGAGTAGCGAATGAATATAACTGTAATGGCAAATGTCAGGTTCAAATCACATTCGCAGTTGCTCCAAGACAAGCATATCAAATAGGCAGAATCATAATAAAGCGTGAATGGCATTGCTATGGCAGGGTTCTAAGTGTTAATCTCTTGCATAAGGAACAATGCATATAGGTTATAGATAATAACGGAAGTAAACTGCCAAAATTACCAACCAATAACTCAGATTCCAACCTTACCTAGCGTCCCCGCTGTTAATGTTGGATGTTCTAATAAGCTTCGCATGATCAATCCCTAAAAAAATTACATTGACAAGTTAGTCTACGATAATACAAAGACCAGACATGCATGCAACAATAACTATACAAGTTGTGCGATAGGAGCATTCATGGAAAAAAATAGCTATAAGCTAATGACGAGGTATAAGAGCAAGCAGATTGGAACTGCACATAGCATGATTATAAAAGCAGTGTGAGAATAGCAAGCACGAGAAAACAGCTAGCGGCTAGCAGTGAGCTAATGACGTGGTATGAGAACAACCAGATTGGAAATGCCCATAGCATGACTATAAAAGCAGGGCGACAATAGCATGCAGTACAAAAACAGCTGGGAGCAAATGAATGGGTATAAGGCTATATATATGTGGATGCACACATGTGTTAGTAGAATGAACAGGATGGTAGCGACCGGATAATGCTTTTGTACTGTATAATATTTAAACGAACTTCATGCGAAGCAACACATCAAGAAACTTAATGGCATATGAGATCTGCAAATAATTATACAAAACATGGCTACAGAAACACCGCGATCTGATGGGCCAGAGTACTTACCAAGCTGCGGCGGGGTGGACGGGGGCGGCAGCTTGCATTCCAGTGGCGGCGAACGCGGGACACGATGAATCGACCCTGTTTTAGGAGAAGCGGGCGTTAGTGAAACAGATCTGGGTGAAGTTGATACAGCCGCTGCGCCGAGGTAGTCGGTGGAATAGATCAGCTTCTGTGGAGGGGGAGCCGCGGTGAAGTAGACCCGGTTCCGTTGGAGAGGATCCGGTGCGTCGACAGGAAAGGCGTTGATTGCTACGTTGTGGATGAGGTCGGCGGTGAAGCAGGTCCATCAGTGGCGAGGGCGGCGGGGGAGCGGATCCGGTGGGTGGACAGCCAACACGATCAAGGCTACGTTGTGGTGGAGTATGCCGGCGGTAAAGCAGATCTAGTATTGTAGAGAGTCAGAGCTTTGGCGTGTGAGAGTATTTTTGAGCGAATGGGGCGAATGATTGGTGGGTGGGTGTGGGCCTGTGGGGAGGGTTCGGGATCTAGGCAAGATATTTCATTGTTGCCGAATGAGCCCTCCATGGTCAGTGGGTTGTAGCTTCCGGACCAGGGTTAAGAGGGTAAAACTGGTCACGGGATTTTCGAATGGATGCGGTGGGATGCTTTGGTGCGCATCCAAAATTTTCAGTTTCAAGCTACGAGCAGAACGACAAAAATAATGTTCTTCCCCAGGGAGCTCTCATTTCTTCCTCTTCTCTTTCTCTCTCGAGTCTCTCCCACTCCCCCGGCTCCTTTCCCCTTCTCTCCGGCGGCCTCGCCGACCGGAGACGAGGCTGACATCTCTCTGTATATCGTACACCCTCCGATCTAAATTAATTGATTCAACTTTCCCTAGACGTGTATGTATATAGAGTAAAAACATGTGTGGATACATCCATATTTAGATAAGAAAAGTTGAGTCAGCTAATTTGGATCCGAGGGAGTTGGTGTTGTTGTACACTTAGATCTAGTGTTTCCCATGAGGAGAATGGCGCAATGCAGTCGGGATCTCGTCATCGGCTTCAGATCTGGCCAATGGTGAATCTGGTGGATCAGATCTGGCGGATCAGATCTGGCGGATCTTGCCGGCCAAACCCCGATCTGGTGCCATCAAGGTGATGGCGCAAATGGTGAGGCTTGCTTTGGTCAGTGCTTCAGATCTGGCCAATGGGGAAGTCAAGGTCCTAACGTTCACAAGCTCGGGGCATACGACGGCATCATCCGTCTTGTCCGTGCACATCTTTGCCTTTCAGCGGCCCTTCTCAGAGCCAATATGCCGTTGCTGAGGCCCTTCTACTCCTTCGTCCTGGCGACTACCAGCGACACCGTCCCAAGTGGTGCGTCCCCGGCGACGGAGTTGCTGGAAAGGATACGGAGCAGAGATATGATGTGGGGTCGAGAAGGACTCGATTGCTTTTCTTCTATATGTTTTGGGGTCCTTTTTGTAAAGTTGCAGGTCCTATTAGTTATTGTCTAGTTCTTTCGGACCTCTATGTAATATTTTGGAATAGTTTCCATTGGCACCGATAAACTTGAATTTTGACAAGTTCACGTGAAAAAAATTCCTTTGCACATATGGCCTATCATGTATGAACATTCTTGAGATTTAAACTATATGTAATGGCCAACACTTGTGCAAGGCGGCTCGTCTAGTGTGCACTAGTTTCCATTAGCAGCGATAAATTTGAATCTTGACAAGTTCTTGGAAGAAAAAAATGATTCACATATGGCCTATCATGTATGAACATTATTGGGATTCAAACTATACATAGATGGCCAACACGTGTGCAAGGGGGTCCTCTAATGTGCACTAGTTTCCATTAGCACTGATAAATTTGAATCTTGAAAGGTTCTCGGAAAAAAATTGCTTCACACATATGCCCTATCATGTATGAACATTATTGGGATTCAAATTATATATAGATGGCCAACACTTGTGCAAGGGGGTCCTCTAATGTGCACTAGTTTCCATTAGCACCGATAAATTTGAATCTTGACAAGTTCTTGGAAAAAATTGCTTTACACATATGCCCTATCATGTATGAACATTATTGGGATTCAAACTATATATAGTTGGCCAATACTTGCGCAACGGGGTCCTCTAGTGTGCACTAGTTTCCATTAGCACTCATATGCTTGAATTTTGACAATATATTCAAGAGACTTGTTTCGCGATTGTTGGCCTATATCATGCATATATGGACATTTTTGGGACTGAAACTTTATATATGGTCAACACTTGCGAAAGGGCGGGGGTGTCCTCTAATTAATGTGCACTAGCTAGATTCCATTAGCACCGATAAACTTGAATTTTGACAAGTTCTCGAAAAAACTTGCTTCACGATATAATATGGCATACCACATGTGTATAAACATTCTTGTGATTCAATCTATAGATGGTGGCAAACACACTTGCGCAAGGGTCGGGGTCCTGTAATGTGTGCAATAGTAGTTTCGATTAGCATCGATAAAGTTGTATTTAATTTTGAAAGTTCTAAAAAAAACTTGCATATGGCCGATCATGTATGAACATTCATGGGATTCAAACTAAATGGCCAACAATTGCGCATCAAGGGGGTCATCTATAAATATGTGCACTAGTGTACATTTAGCATAGGTAAACTTGAATATATATATATATATATATATTTCGAAGAGTTCTCGAAAAAACTTGCTTCCTGATATATGGCTTATAGCAATATATATACCATGCATGCATACATTTGTATATATATTTGAACATATTAATTCTTGGGGATTTCAATCTCTCTCTCTCTCGATCTATTGTTGGTGGCCAGAACAACACACATATGTATGCACTTTATGCGCAAAGGCGCGGGTGCCTCTAATAATTCATGTGTGTGCGCACTCGATCGATCTAGTTTTGATTAATTGTAGCACACAATTAAAAAAAGTTTTATTTTAATTCAAAACAAGTTAAAATTAAACCCTAATAACCCTAACCCTAAACCCTAAAACCTAACCCTAACCCTTACCCTAACCCTAAACCCTAACTAATTAGCATTGATAAATTAATTAACTTGAATTTTGACAAGTTCTCGAATGAAAACACGTACATTTGATTAAGTTGCGTAGCTGCTTGCCCATTTTTATTACTAGCATTATATATATATATAATTAGTGTGCATGCATGGCCTACCATGCATTCATGCATATATTTTAATATATATTTGAACATATTCTTGGGGATTTCAATCTCTCTCTCGATCTATATATCGTTGGTGGCCAAAACAACATACATATAAATGCATGCACTTTATACGCAAAGGCGCCGGTGCCTCTAATAATGTGAGTGCGCACTCGATCGATGATCCCTAAACCTTAAACCCTAAAACCCTAAAACCCTAATCCCTAATCCCTAAACCCTAAACCCTAAACACCCTAAACACTAAACCCTAAACCCTAAACCCTAAACTCTAAACCCTAACCCTAACCCTAAACCCTAGCTAACCCTAAACCCTACACCCTAATTAAGCCCTATATATAGGCCAACGACACTTTATTGCGCATAAGGCAGGCCAGGGGGCCTTGCGGTCCTCTAATTAAATTAAATGTGCCATGCATTAACCCTAAACCATATATATATATAACTAACCTAAACCATATATATATATATATATAACTAACCATAGCTAACCAAACCCTACTTAGTTAAAACACATAACCCCAACCTATACTAGCTATAACCCGATCTAATAAAAACAAGCTCTATATATAGCAGCTAGCAAACCCAAGATTAACACCAATTAATATATATATATATATATGGCCTATATCGATCATGTTGAATAACATCTCCCTGAGATTCATTAATTAATTATATAATTATCGTTGATAAATTAATTAACTTGAATTTTGACAAGTTCTCTGGAATGAAAACTCATTTTATTAAGTTGCCTCATAATATATATATAATTAGTGTGCATGCATGGCCTACCATGCATTCATGCATATAATTTAATATATATTTGAACATATTCTTGGAGATTTCAATCTCTCTCTCGATCTATATATCGTTGGTGGCCAAGAAACACACACATATATGCGCATGCACTTTATGCGCAAAGGCGCGGGAGCCTCTAATTAATAATGTGTGTGCGCACTCGATCGATGATCCCTAAACCTTAAACCCTAAAACCCTAAACACCCTAATCCCTAAACCCTAAACCCTAAACACCCTAAATACTAAACCCTAAACCCTAAACCCTAACCCTAACCCTAACCCTAAACCCCAGCTAACCATAAACCCTAAACCCTAATTAAACCCTATATATAGGAAAACGACACTTAATTGCGCATCAAGCAGGCCAGGGGCCTCACGGTCCTCTAATTAAATTAAATGTGCCATCCATTAAACCTAAACCATATATATATAACTAACCCTAGCTAATCAAACCCTACTTAATTAAAACACATAACCCCAACCTATACTAGCTATAACCCGATCTAATAAAAACATGCTCTATATGTAGCAGCTAGCAAACCCTAGATTAACACCAATTAATATATATATATATATATATATATATATATATATATATATATATATATGGCCTATATCGATCATGTTGAATAACATCTCCCTAATGAGATTCATTAATTAATTATATAATAATCATTGATAAATTAATTAACTTGAATTTTGACAAGTTCTCTTGAATGAAAACACATTTGATTGAGTTGCCTCATAATATATATATAATTAGTGTGCATGCATGGCCTACCATGCATTCATGCATATATTTTAATATATATTTGAACATATTCTTGGGGATTTCAATCTCTCTCTCGATCTATATATCGTTGGTGGCCAAAACAACACACATATATACGCATGCACTTTATGCGCAAAGGCGCGGGTGCCTCTAATAATGTGAGTGCGCACTCGATCGATGAACCCTAAACCTTAAACCCTAATACCCTAAAACCCTAATCCCTAATCCCTAATCCCTAAGCCCTAAACCCTAAACACCCTAAACACTAAACACTAAACCCTAAACCCTAAACCATAACCCTAAACCTAACCCTAACCCTAAACCCTAGATAACCCTAAACCCTAAACCCTAATTAAACCCTATATATAGGCCAACGACACTTAATTGCGCATCAAGCAGGCCAGGGGGCTCGCGGTCCTCTAATTAAATTAAATGTGCCATGCATTAACCCTAAACCATATATATATAACTAACCCTATGTTATCACCAGATCTTGGCCAGATCAGGAGGTGGGCCATAAGGGAGATGGGCTTGGAAGATTACACGTGGAAGATCTCTGAAGCGGCCTTGCACGAAGAATTTGGGCTAGATTGCCCGTGTATCTTTAATTATAGTAGATTGCATCATAGATTAAAAGTTAGAGTTTATCTCGTACACGGTGGGGATTATTCCCACGTTAGAAGAGTCCCCTGGACTATAAATATGTATCTAGGGTTTATGGAATAAACAACAACCAACGTTCAACACAAACAAATCTCGGCGCATCGCCAACTCCTTCGTCTCGAGGGTTTCTCCGGTAAGCACCATGCTGCCTAGATCGCATCTTGCGATCTAGGCAGCACAAGCCTGCCCACGTTGTTCATGCGTTGCTCGTGCTGAAGCCTTTTTGATGGCGAGCAACGTAGTTATCTTAGATGTGTTAGGGTTTGCATTGTTCTTCGTATCATATGCTCGTCGTAGTGCAACCCTCATGCATCTAGCCGCCCTTACACCTATCTTAGGTGTAGGGGCGGCACCCCGCTTGATCATAGTTTAGTAGATCTGATCCGTTACGGTTGCTCCTTGTTCATCAAGGATTAGTTTAATATCCGCAATAGTTAGGCCTTACAAAGGGTTGGAGGATCCAGCGGCGTGTAGGGTGACGTTTGCTAGCCCTAGAAAGGATGTTCGGGGATCAACCTCGTGTTGGTTTTTAGGCCCTGTCTAGGATCGGCTTACGGTCACCGTGCGCGAGCGCGAGGCCCAATCGTGAGTAGGATGATCCGATTATGCGGTGAAAACCCTAAATCGTCGTAGATCTTATTAGCTTTATCTTGATCAAGCAGGACCACCATATATTCGGACACCTTGTACGAATCATGGGTGGATCGGCTCTTTGAGCCGATTCACGAGATAACCTCGAGAGCCGATCGAGGCTCGTATTTAATGTTTACGTGTATGCCATGCAGGAAACTAAGCGAGGCATCATCCAACACCTTCCTGACCAGGTATAGGTCAGGTGGCACGCCCTTGCGATAGCATCGGACGTGTGACCAGGAGGCCTTGCGGGCCGTCGCTCTGAGGGACTGGGGCCAGCCGCAGCCCTAGTTGTTCCCGGCTCTACTGTGTTGCCCGTCGCTGCCCGCCGGTGGGTTTCGACGTCAACACATTCTCGGCACGCCCGGTGGGACAACCTTCGACATCCACCACATCGCCATCTACATCCGAGATGGCGGAAAGCACTCCGGTCAAGTACGAGGATCCGCCCGATGAGCTCAAGAAGAAACATGACGAGATCAAGGCAACCCTCGAAGCCGAACTCATCGGCTCGTTCCACCGAACCCGCTCCCCATGGCGTCGGGTGGAAGGGGTTCACACTCGAAGGCGCACTCGATGGAGTGGACCTGTCCGCCCCGTCGAAGAACGCACCCGAGTCGCTGCGTCGAGAGATCAACTACATGGTGGCTCATTCGCTGCACCGCCACTCTGAGAGCCTGGTGAACACTTTGGAGCGTGTCGCTCTGCGCGTGGTCCAGGAAATCATGAGCCACCGGTATTCTCCGTCGGGACAAGCTCTGGGGACTTTCAAAGGAGAGATGCCACTCCAGTCCCACCCTCCGTTGCCGTTCGCATGGGCACCACCGGAACTGCCGAACTCATCGGCATACGTCGTCTACAAGATTGGTGGTGATCCTAGTGACTACCAATTCCTACCTGAGGCACCCAAGGAGATCCCGCACGGATACGCGTGCGCATACGTACCAGACTGCAACACCTGGGCACTCTCGAACCAGGTTGCGACAGCAGGGGCCTCTGGAACAGCAGGAGGAACGGCAGGAGCAGATCTTGAGAAGCAAACGTGGCTAGCTAAGTACGCCACTCCGACCAACCTCCGAGCCCAGCTCCCGCAGCTTGGCTTAGAACCGGAAAAGCAAGCATGGCTGGTTAAGTATGCCACCCGGCGAATCTTCAGGGTTCGACACCTTTAGCCATCACCGCGGATCAGATTTGTGCAATCCTCGAAAGATCGGTTCGGCATGATGCCGAAAAGGAAGACGTTCGGCTATACCAAGCCGTACCCCAACGACTACGAACTGATCCCGCTACCACCCAAATATCGGCTCCCGGACTTCACAAAGTTTAGTGGATCGAGATGGTTCCAGCTCCATCGAGCATGTGAGCCGATATTTGGCACAGCTGGGCACGATCTCAGCGTCAGACGAGTTGCGTGTGAGGTTCTTCGCACGGTCCCTCACAGGATCGGCTTTCGGGTGGTATACATCGCTGCCACCGAACTCCATCCGGACTTGGAAGCAGTTGGAAGAGCGGTTCCATGAGCAAGTATCACTCGGAGGCTTCCGAGGTTGGTATTGCCGATCTAGCACAAGTACGACGAAGCGCGGGGAGACAAGTGTCGGAATACGTCCAGCGCTTCAGGACCATTAGGAACCGATGCTTTTCGGCTCATGTAAGTGAAAAAGAAGCGATCGAGTTGGCGGTGGTGGGTCTCTCATCATCGATTAAAGACGTGGCCTCCCAAGCGAGACTACCCTTCATTGGCGCACATGGTGCGTAAGCCGTCGGCATATGAGCGAGCGCCACCCGGATGTCTACCGGGACAAATTCAAGCGTGCGGTGACCCTGGTTGAGGCGGACGAGGATGAAGGTGCCGTGGGAGATCGAGAGGTAGCAGTGGCTGAATGGACTCGAGCGGCAGGCCCCGTGTGCAAATGGGTGAAGCCACAAGGCCCTCCAAAAGGGTTCGACTTCGACGTGACCAAAACTGAGCAGATTTTTGATCTCTTACTCACGGAGAAGCATATAAAGGTACCCGAAGGCCACAAGATCCCCACGGTGCAAGAGCTGAACGGAAAGCCATACTGCAAGTGGCATAACACGTTCACCCACACCACCAATGACTGCAGGGTGTGGCGGCAGCAGATCCAAATGGCGATAGAAAATGGACGGTTAATTTTCAACCAGTACGCCATGAAGGTCGACACACACCCCTTCCCCGCCGTGAACATGGTGGAGTATACTTACCATGGAGGGTGCCAGCCGGATTTCTCGTGCAATATCAACATGGTAGGACTCGGACACCACTCGGTAAGGACGGAGATGAGGGCAGCTGCTCTCATAGCAAAGACACAGAGGAAGCCGCTCCACGCGATCGGCTCCGCCAAGACGGCAAGCGCTACGTCACAGAGGGAGAAGTGAAAAACATAAGGTATCAACGACATCTCTCTGATCACCTCCTCAACAAGTATGTGAGTCAGTATGACCAACGCCGGCGATGCAACGACGATGATGAAGAAGATCGTCTGGCTAGGGACGACAGGAGACGTCGACGGCATGATCGCGAGGAGGAGGAGCACGAGCGCCGTGCCAAGGAAAAGTTGGGGGAGCGAGTCGACGAGGATAGGCACTGGGACTGCCCCTTCTTCAGACACTGCTGGGATTCAGGAATGAGCCGATTGCCCACAATCGGCAATTGCCCAGAATGCAACCAGAAGAAAAGGAGGCAGCCAACGTGTCCGTATTCAAGCGCCTAGGGCCTCTCCCGCCACAAAGCAAACGCGCTGAGTCCCCTCGGTTGAAAGATCTCGAAGATTCAGAAGACGAGGGAGAAGAAGAAGACAGGTACCACCGGCCAAGGTGGTGCCCTGATGAACTCAGCCGTTCCCAAAAGCGCAGGGTTCAGCGATTGCGCGGCTCGGAGGAAGCCGAAAGGTTATACTTGCATACATTGAGGAAGGCAAGACCTGATCTGGCTGCGAAAGTACAGCGAGCCCTGGATGAAGAGGGTCGTCCACGGAAAATGGAGTGGCGTCCCAAGCAAAGGAAAGCCGATGACGAAACATCGGCTGGCACAAACATGGTGCTCGTCCTTCTGACGAAGCTTAGTGCTCCACGGCTACACGATGCACTCGAGGTGGACGACAGCAAGCGCACCAACATGATAAAATCAGAGATTGGGCTGGTTTTATCTACCGGCCTGAACGAGTAGCAAGAGCAAATCAATGAGCAAACATGGCGAGGCTGATCCTTGTGATCGGCCCCAAAAATTTATGGAGGGACATTACAAAACCTTCATCGAGCAAGCAACGTGGAGGCCGATTCCAGCAATCGGCCAAAATTATCCTCACCATCCATTCTGCCTGGGTTCAGCATTTAATCCAACAGGGGATACCTGAAGAGCCGATACCATCAATTTTCTTGACAGAATCGGCTCGGGGGGCACCTAGGTGGATGAAACACGAGGATATGCAGTAGGAATGTCGTGCAAGTGCCCAGCAGCCCAAGATATTCTTTGATGATGGATATTGAGGTATGAGGGCCGATACATAAATCGGCCGAAAAAATTCGAAAAAAATTTAAGCACAGCCGATGCGTGGCCATCGACTTAAGGATATAGCTGTTATGATCAGAGGATCGATGGAGCAGGAACTGGGCAGGAACTGGATCCTCAATGGAGTGGTTTAATGGCTCAGATCCTCTCTGCGAAAACAATGCCGAGAGCAGCATGGATGTACAGATCAGGCCAAGGGTGGGTTGCCTCAGATCCACCGAAGGAAAGGAGCCGATCTAACCAACAAGGCGCAAGGAGTAGACTGGAGAAGCTCGGGGGGCAGCTCACCCTGAAGGTTCTCTGCTCTGGGGAGCCGATTTTGTTGAAATCGGCTGGCTCTGCATTGTGACGTGCGGTCAATGGCGACATGATTGGCTATTTCGCTACCTTTCTCGCCTTGAATAAGGCTCGGGGGGAAACTAACTTGGGAGGTGCTCTGTTTTTGAGGGCCGGTTGGAGTTGCATCGGCTGACCCTGCATCATGATCTTCTCCGAAAGCGGTGAGCTGTCTGCAGAAGAAGATTGTTAAAAGCTACAGGGAGGAGTTAGAGAGAGAAGCCGTCGTTTTGTACGAGGTTGGGACCGTCCTGGTGCTGCAAGAAAAGGGAGGAGACTGGTTTCTCAAATTAGCTGATGAACAGTCATCGGCTATGGGATTACGAAATACCATGGTCAGGGAAGAAATCCGATTCGTTGCTACCGGTCTTGGTGTGGCAAGCGGAAGGATGGAAATTGGATTAGTGGAAAGATAAATTGGAAGAGCAATTCTCATTAATTCAAAGGAGCGGCTTTACAAGAAGAGCCGATGGCTCTCAAAAGAGGGATTTGGTGCCTAGGGCACTGCTACTACTAGTCCTACTCTACTAGTCGTCGCTGTCCTCATCATCGCCGTCGCCGAGGTCGTCGGCGCTGCTCCCAGGAAGCTCCTCGTCACTCGCTGCCCCGGCCTTTGGACGGAGCTTCGTCTTCCTCGTCATCATCATCGTCCTCGCTGTCCGCCCAAGAGCGGAAGCGCTTTGTCGGCGGGTACCCAGCTGAAGAGGAGGAATCATCTTCCTCCTCCTCCTCTTCTCCTTCCTCGTCATCATCTTCATCCTCGCTGTCTGCCCACATGCGGGAACGCTTCTTCGGCGGAAGCGTGGCGGAGGGGGAGGCCTTGGCCTTCGCTACTTCTCCTTCTTTCTTCTCCTTGTCGGAGGAAGTGGGGTTCACCCCGGAGTGAGGGTCGTCCTCATTCTTGCTCTTCGGCGAGGATTGGAGGGGGAGGCCTGAGTGGGAGGAGGAAGAGGAAGACATTGCTACAGGAGGAGAGGGTTTTTTTGGTGCCGACCGCTAGAACAGAGGAGGGGGATAAGGAAGATTGGTCAATCGGCACGGTTAAATAATGGGGAGCCTGGTGGAGATTTAATACCATTGCAGTTTCCGAGGAAGTGATGCTAAAGCTATCGAATTTTACAGTGGAGTTGGGAAGACAAGGCATCATGATGAAGGATTCTGCGGCGGTTTCCGCTCCGCTACGACATGACCCTTCGGAGGAAAAACGAGTGGTTTTGAAATTATCATTACCAAAACCAGGGGGGCATGTGTTATCACCAGATCTTGGCCAGATCAGGAGGTGGGCCATAAGGGAGATGGGCTTGGAAGATTACACGTGGAAGATCTCTGAAGCGGCCTTGCACGAAGAATTTGGGCTAGATTGCCCGTGTATCTTTAATTATAGTAGATTGCATCATAGATTAAAAGTTAGAGTTTATCTCGTACACGGTGGGGATTATTCCCACGTTAGAAGAGTCCCCTGGACTATAAATATGTATCTAGGGTTTATGGAATAAACAACAACCAACGTTCAACACAAACAAATCTCGGCGCATCGCCAACTCCTTCGTCTCGAGGGTTTCTCCGGTAAGCACCATGCTGCCTAGATCGCATCTTGCGATCTAGGCAGCACAAGCCTGCCCACGTTGTTCATGTGTTGCTCGTGCTGAAGCCTTTTTGATGGCGAGCAACGTAGTTATCTTAGATGTGTTAGGGTTTGCATTGTTCTTCGTATCATATGCTGTCGTAGTGCAACCCTCATGCATCTAGCCGCCCTTACACCTATCTTAGGTGTAGGGGCGGCACCCCGCTTGATCATAGTTTAGTAGATCTGATCCGTTACGGTTGCTCCTTGTTCATCAAGGATTAGTTTAATATCCGCAATAGTTAGGCCTTACAAAGGGTTGGAGGATCCAGCGGCGTGTAGGGTGACGTTTGCTAGCCCTAGAAAGGATGTTCCGGGGATCAACCTCGTGTTGGTTTTTAGGCCCTGTCTAGGATCGGCTTACGGTCACCGTGCGCGAGCGCGAGGCCCAATCGTGAGTAGGATGATCCGATTATGCGGTGAAAACCCTAAATCGTCGTAGATCTTATTAGCTTTATCTTGAGCAAGCAGGACCACCATATATTCGGACACCTTGTACGAATCATGGGTGGATCGGCTCTTTGAGCCGATTCACGAGATAACTCGAGAGCCGATCGAGGCTCGTATTTAATGTTTACGTGTATGCCATGCAGGAAACTAAGCGAGGCATAATCCAACACCTTCCCGACCAGGTATAGGTCGGGTGGCACGCCCTTGCGATAGCATCGGACGTGTGACCAGGAGGCTTTGCGGGCCGTCGCTCTGAGGGACTGGGGCCAGCCGCAGCCCTAGTTGTTCCCGGCTCTACTGTGTTGCCCGTCGCTGCCCGCCAGTGGGTTTCTGACGTCAACACCCTAGCAAATCAAACCCTACTTAATTAAAACACATAACCCCAACCTATACTAGCTATAACCCGATCTAATCAAAACATGCTCTATATATAGCAGCTAGCAAACCCTAGATTAACACCAATTAATATATATATGGCCTAATCGATCATGTTGAATAACATCTCCCTGATGAGATTCATTAATTAATTATATAATTATCATTGATAAATTAATTAACTTGAATTTTGACAAGTTCTCTCGAATGAAAACACATTTGATTAAGTTGCCTCATAATATATATAATTAGTGTGCATGCATAGCCTACCATGCATTCATGCATATATTTTAATATATATTTGAATATATTCTTGGGGATTTCAATCTCTCTCTCTCGATCTTAATATCGTTGGTGGCCAAAACAACACACATATATACGCATGCACTTTATGCGCAAAGGTGCGGGTGCCTCTAATAATGTGTGTGCGCACTCGATCGATGATCTCTAAACCTTAAACCCTAATCCCTAAACCCTAAACCCTAAACATTAAACCCTAAACCCTAGCCCTAACCCTAACCCTAAACCCTAGCTAACCCTAAACCCTAATTAAACCCTATATATAGGCCACCGACACTTAATTGTGTATCAAGCAGGCCAAGGGGGGCTCGTGCTCCTCTAATTAAATTAAATGTGCCATGCATTAACCCTAAACCATATATATAACTAACCTTAGCTAATCAAACCCTACTTAAAACACATAACCCCAACCTACTAGCTATAACCCGATCAAATAAAAACATGCTCTATATATAGCAGCTAGCAAACCCTAGATTAACTCCAATAAATAAATAAATAAATATATATGACCTATATCGATCATGTTGAATAACATATCCCTGAGATTCATTAATTAATTATATATTTATTGTTGATAAATTAATTAACTTGAATTTTGACAAGTTCTCTCGAATATGAAAACACATTTGATTAAGTTGCCTCATAATATATATATATAATTAGTGTGCATGCATGGCCTACAATGCATGCATGCATATATTTTTATATATATTTGAACATATATATTCTTGGGGATTTCAATCTCTCTCTCGATCTATCATTGGTGGCCAAAACAACACACATATATATGCATGCACTTTTATGCGTAAAGGCGCAGGTGCATGCCTCTAATAATGTGCGTGTATGCACTCGATCGATGATTCCTAAACCCTTAATCCCTAATCCCTAAACCCTAAACCCTAAACACTAAACCCCTAGCTAACCCCTAAACCCTAACCCTAAACCCTAGCTAACCCTAAACCCTAACCCCTAACCCTAATTAAACCCTATATATAGGCCAACGAGACTTAATTAATTGCGCATCAAGCAGGCTAGCTAGGGGGGCCTCGCGGTCCTCTAAATGTGCCATTAACCCTAATTTAACCAAATAGCTAAACCATATATATATAATTAACTAACCCTAGCTAGCTCATCAAACCCTACTTAAAACACATAACCCCAATATATATAACAACCTGATGTAATAAAACCCTTCTCTATATATAGCTATAGTCGTAAACCCTAGATTAACCCCAATTAATATATATGGCATATATTGATCATGTCGTATGAACATCCCTGAGATGATTCATTAATTGTATAATTAGCATTGATAAATTAATTAACTTGAATTGTGACAAGTTCTCGAATGAGAGAACACACTTTAATTAATTTGCCTCACAATATATACATATATATAATTGGTGTGCATGCATATGGCCTACCATGCATGCATATATTTGTATATATATATTTGAACATTCTTGGGGATTTCAATCTCTCTGATCTCTCTCTCTCTATCTATCATTGGTGGCCAACAACATACATGCATGCACTTTATGCGCAAAGTTGGCGGGTGCCTCTAATAATGCATCGTTATGTGTGCGCACACGATCAATCTAGTTAATTTTGATTAATTGTAGCACACAAATAAAAAAAGTTGCATTTTAATTCACAACAAGTTAAAATTAAACCCTAGCGCTAATAACCCCTAAACCCTGATAACCCTAACCCTAGACCCTAAACACTAAACCCTAAACCCTAAACCCTAAACCCCAACCCTAGCTAACCCTAACCCTAACAACCCTAAACCTAAACCCTAAACCTAATCCCTAAACCCTAAACCCTATAAACCCTAAACCCTAGCTAGCTATATAGGCCCCAAACGACAATTGCACATCACGCAGGCCAGGGGGCCTCGTGGTCCTCTAAATTAAGTTTGACATTAACCCTAACTAAACAATATATATATAACTAACCCGTCCTAGCTAATCAAACCCTAGCTACTTAATTAGTGTGCATGCATGGCCTACCATGCATTCATGCATATATTTTAATACATATTTGAACATATTCTTGCGGATTTCAATCTCTCTCTATCGATCTATATATCGTTGGTGGCCAAAAAACACACACATATATACGCATGCACTTTATGCGCAAAGGCGCGGGTGCCTCTAATTAATAATGTGTGTGCACACTCGATCGATGATCCCTAAACCTTAAACCATAAAACCCTAAAACCCTAATCCCTAAACCCTAAACACCCTAAACACTAAACCCTAAACACTAAACCCTAACCCTAACCCTAACCCTAAACCTAACCCTAAACCCTAGCTAACCATAAACCCTAAACCCTAATTAGACCCTATATATAGGCCAACGACACTTAATTGCGCATCAAGCAGGCCAGGGGGCCTCGCGGTCCTCTAATTAAATTAAATGTGCCATGCATTAACCATAAACCATATATATATAACTAACCCTAGCTAATCAAACCCTACTTAATTAAAACACATAACCCCAACCTATACAAGCTATAACCCGATCTAATAAAAACATGCTCTATATGTAGCAGCTAGCAAACCCTAGATTAACACCAATTAATATATATATATATGGCCTATATCGATCATGTTCAATAACATCTCCCTGATGAGATTCATTAATTAATTATATAATTATCATTGATAAATTAATTAACTTGAATTTTGACAAGTTCTCTTGAATGAAAACACATTTGATTGAGTTGCCTCATAATATATATATATAATTAGTGTGCATGCATGGCCTACCATGCATTCATGCATATATTTTAATATATATTTGAACATATTCTTGGGGATTTCAATCTCTATCTCGATCTATATATCGTTGGTGGCCAAAACAACACACATATATACGCATGCACTTTATGCGCAAAGGCGCGGGTGCCTCTAATAATGTGAGTGCGCACTCGATCGATGATCCCTAAACCTTAAAACCTAAAACCCTAAAACCCTAATCCTTAATCCCTAAACCCTAAACCCTAAACACCCTAAACACTAAACACTAAACCCTAAACCTAAACCGTAACCCTGAACCTAACCCTAACCCTAAACCCTAGATAACCCTAAACCCTAATTAAACCCTATATATAGGCCAACGACACTTAATTGCGCATCAAGCACGCCAGGAGGGCCTCGCGGTCCTCTAATTAAATTAAATGTGCCATGCATTAACCCTAAACCAAATATATATATATATAACTACCCTAGCTAATCAAACCCTACTTAATTAAAACACATAACCCCAACCTATACTAGCTATAACCCGATCTAATCAAACATGCTCTATATATAGCAGCTAGCAAACCCTAGATTAACACCAATTAATATATATATATATATATATATATATATATATATATATATATGGCCTATATCGATCATGTTGAATAACATCTCCCTGATGAGATTCATTAATTAATTATATAATTATCGTTGATAAATTAATTAACTTGAATTTTGACAAGTTCTCTCGAATGAAAACACATTTGATTAAGTTGCCTCATAATATATATAATGAGTGTGCATGCATGGCCTACCATGCATTCATGCATATATTTTAATATATATTTGAACATATTCTTGGGGATTTCAATCTCTCTCTCTCGATCTATATATCGTTGGTGTCGAAAACAATACACATATATACGCATGCACTTTATGCGCAAAGGCGCGGGTGCCTCTAATAATGTGTGTGCGCACTCGATCGATAATCTCTAAACCTTAAACCCTAATCCCTAAACCCTAAACCCTAAACATTAAACCCTAAACCCTAAACCCTAGCCCTAACCCTAAACCCTAGCTAACCCAAAACCCTAATTAAACCCTATATATAGGCCAATGACACTTAATTGTGTATCAAGCAGGCCAGGGGGCTCGCGGTCCTCTAATTAAATTAAATGTGCCATGCATTAACCCTAAACCATATATATAACTAACCTTAGCTAATCAAACCCTACTTAAAACACATAACCCCAACCTACTAGCTATAACCCGATCTAATAAAAACATGCTCTATATATAGTAGCTAGCAAACCCTAGATTAACTCCAATAAATAAATATATATATATATGGCCTATATCAATCATGTTGAATAACATCTCCCTGAGATTCATTAATTAATTATATATTTATTGTTGATAAATTAATTAACTTGAATTTTGACAAGTTCTCTCGAATATGAAAACACATTTGATTAAGTTGCCTCATAATATATATATATATATATATATATATATAGTGTGAATGCATGACCTACAATGCATGCATGCATATATTTTTATATATATTTGAACATATATATTCTTGGGGATTTCAATCTCTCTCTCGATCTATCATTGGTGGCCAAAAGAACACACATATATATGCATGATGTTTAATGCGTAAAGGCGCAGGTGCATGCCTCTAATAATGTGCGTGCATGCTCTCGATCGATGATCCCTAAACCCTTAATCCCTAATCCCTAAACCCTAAACACTAAACCCCTAGCGAACCCTTAAACCCTAACCCTAAACCCTAGCTAACCCTAAACCCTAAACCCTAAACCCTAACCCTAATTAAACCCTATATATAGGCCAACGAGACTTAATTAATTCCGCATCAAGCAGGCTAGCTAGGGGGGCCTCGCGGTCCGCTAAATGTGCCATTAACCCTAATTTAACCCAATAGCTAAACCATATATATATAATTAACTAACCCTAGCTAGCTCATCAAACCCTACTTAAAACACATAACCCCAATATATATAACAACCTGATCTAATAAAACCCTGCTCTAGCTATAGTCGTAAACCCGAGATTAACACCAATTAATATATATGGCATATATTGATCATGTCGTATGAACATCCCTGAGATAGATTCATTAATTGTATAATTAGCATTGATAAATTAATTAACTTGAATTTTGACAAGTTCTCGAATGAGAGAACACACTTTAATTAATTTGCCTCACAATATATATATATATATATATATATATATATATAAATGGTGTGCATGCATATGGCCTACCATGCATGCATATATTTGTATATATATATATATATATATTTGAACATTCTTGGGGATTTCAATCTCTCTGATCTATCTCTCTCTATCTATCATTGGTGGCCAACAACATACATGCATGCACTTTATGCGCAAAGTTGGCGGGTGCCTCTAATAATGCATCGATCTTTGTGCGCACACGATCAATCTAGTTAATTTTGATTAATTGTAGCACACAAATAAAAAAGTTGCATTTTAATTCGCAACAAGTTAAAATTAAACCCTAGCGCTAATAACCCCTAAACCCTGATAACCCTAACCCTAGACCCTAAACACTAAACCCTAAACCCTAAACCCCAACCCTAGCTAACCCTAACCCTAACAACCCTAACCCTAATGTCCCTAGACCCTAAACCTAAACCCTAACCCTAATCCCTAAACCCTAAACCCTATAAACCCTAAACCCTAGCTAGCTATATAGGCCCCAAACGACACTTAATTGCACATCACGCAGGCCAGGGGGTCTCGCGGTCCTCTAAATTAAGTTTGACATTAACCCTAACTAAATCATATATATATATATAACTAACCCGTCCTAGCTAATCAGACCCTAGCTACTTAATTAAAACACATAATCCCAACCTAGCTAATAACCCGATCTAATAAAAACCTGCTATATATATAGCTAGCAAACCCTAGATTAACCGCAATTAATATATATGGCCTATATCGATCATGTATGAACATCCCTGAGATTCATTAACTAATTATATAATTAGCGCTGATAAATTAATTAACTTGAATATTGAAAAGTTCTCGAATGAAAACACACACTTTGATTAAGTTGCCTTACAATATATATATATATAATTAGTGTGCATGCATGCATGGCCTACCATGCATGCATATATTTTTATATATATATATTTGAACATTCTTGGTGATTTCAATAATCTCGCTCTATCTCTCTCTTTATCGATTGGTGGCCAGCAACGACACACATTATGCTTGCACTTTATGCGCAAAGGCGGGTGCCTCTAATAATGCATGTCTGTTGATGCGTGCAGTCAACACGTCCGTTGTGAACCCCAAGAGGAAGGTGTGATGCGTACAGTAGCAAGTTTTCCCTCAGAAAGAAACCAAGGTTTATCGAACCAGGAGGAGCCAAGAAGCACGTTGAAGGTTGATGGCGGAGGAGTGTAGTGCGGCGCAACACCAGGGATTCCGGCGCCAACGTGGAACCTGCACAACACAATCACAGAACTTTGCCCCAACGTAACAGTGAGGTTGTCAATCTCACCGGCTTGCTATAAACAAAGGATTAGATGTATAGTGTGGATGATGATGGTTGTTTGCGAAGAACAGTAAAGAACAATTGCAGTAGATTGTATTTCAGATGTAAAGAATAGGACCGGGGTCCACAGTTCACTAGTGGTGTCTCTCCCATAAGATAGCAAATGTTGGGTGAACAAATTACAGTTGGGCAATTGACAAATAAAGAAGGCATAACAATGCACATACATATATCATGATGAGTACTATGAGATTTAATCGAGCATTACGACAAAGTACATAGACCGCTATCCGAGCATGCATCTATGCCTAAAAGTCCACTTTCGGGTTATCATCCGAACCCCTCCGGTATTAAGTTGTAAACAACGGACAATTGCATTAAGTATGGTGCGTAATGTAATCAACACAAATATCCTTAGACAAAGCATCGATGTTTTATCCCTAGTGGCAACAGCACATCCACAACCTTAGAACTTTCACGTCACTCGTCCCGGATTTAATGGAGGCATGAACCCACTATCGAGCATAAATACTCCCTCTTGGAGTCACAAGTATCAACTTGGCCGGAGCCTCTACTAGCAACGGAGAGCATGCAAGAACATAAATAACATATATGATAGATTGATAATCAACTTGACATAGTATTCAATATTCATCGGATCCCAACAAACACAACATGAAGGATTACAGATAGATGATCTTGATCATGATAGGCAGCTCACAAGATCTAACATGATAGCACAATGAGGAGAAGACAACAATCTAGCTACTTCTATGGACCCATAGTCCAGGGGTGAACTACTCACACATCGATCCGGAGGCGATCATGGCGATGAAGAGACCTCCGGGAGATGATTCCCCTCTCCGGCAGGGTGCCGGAGGCGATCTCCTGAAAACCCCGAGATGGGATTGGCGGCCGCGACGTCTCTGGAAGGTTTTCCGTATCGTGACTCTCGGTACTGGGGGTTTCGCGATGAAGACCTTAAGTAGGCGGAAGGGCAGATCAAGGGGCGTCACGAGGGGCCCACACAACAGGGCCGCGCGGCCAAGGGCCAGGCCGCGCCGCCCTGGCGTGTCGCCACCTCGTGGCCGCACTTCATTTCCTCTCCGGTCTTCTGGAAGCTTCGTGCAAAAATAGGACCCTGGGCGTTGATTTCGTCCAATTCCGAGAATATTTCCTTACTAGGATTTCGAAACCAAAAACAGCGAGAAAACAACAAGCGGCTCTTCGGCATCTCGTCAATAGGTTAGTGCCGAAAAATGCATAATAATGACATATAATGTGTATAAAACATGTGAGTATCATCATAAAAGTAGCATGGAACATAAGAAATTATAGATACGTTTGAGACGTATCAAGCATCCCTAAGCTTAGTTCCTACTCGCCCTCGAGTAGGTAAACGATAACAAAGATAATTTCTGAAGTGACATGCTATCATAATCTTGATCATACTATTGTAAAGCATATGAAATGAATGCAGCGATTCGAAGCAATGATGAAGATAATGAGTAAACTAATGAATCATATAGCAAAGACTTTTCATGAATAATACTTTCAAGACAAGCATTAATAAGACTTGCATAAGAGTTACTCATAAAGCAATAAATTCGAAGTAAAGGCATTGAAGCAACACAAAGGAAGATTAAGTTTCAGCGGTTGCTTTCAACTTCAACATATATATCTCATGGATAATTGTCAACACAAAGTTATATAGCAAGTGCAATAGGTAAACATGTAAGAATCAATGCACACAGTTGATACAAGTGTTTGCTTCTGGGATAGAAAGAATAGGCAAACTGACTCAACAATAAAGTAGAAGATAGGCCCTTCGCAGATGGAAGCATTGATTGCTATATTTGTGCTAGAGCTTTTCATTTTGAAAACAAGAAACAATTTTGTCAACGGTAGTAATAAAACATATGTGTTATGTATAAGATATCCTATAAGTTGCAAGCCTCATGCATAGTATACTAATAGTGCTCGCACCTTGTCCTAATTAGCTTGGATTAACACGGATTATCATTGCATAGCATATGTTTCAACCAAGTGTCACAAAGGGGTACCTCTATGCCGCATGTACAAAGGTCTAAGGAGAAAGCTCGCATTGGATTTATCGCTTTTGATTATTCTCAACTTAGACATCCATACCGGGAAAACATAGACAACAGATAATGGACTCCTCTTTAATGCATAAGCATTCAACAACAGTTAATATTCTCATAATAGATTGAGGATTAATTGTCCACACTGAAACTTCCACCATGAATCATGGCTTTAGTTAGCGGCCCAATGTTCTTCTCTAACAGTATGCATACTCAAACCATTTGATCATGAAAATCGCTCTTACTTCAGACAAGACGAACATGCATAGCAACTCACATGATATTCAACAAAGGTAAAGTTGATGGCGTCCCCAGAAACATGGTTACCGCTCAACAAGCAACTTATTAAGAAATAAGACGCATAATTACATATTCTTCACCACAATAGTTTTTAAGCTATTTGTCCCATGAGCTATATATTGCAAAGGCAAAGAAATAGAAATTTTAAAGGTAGCACTCAAGTAATGTACTTCGGAATGGCGGAGAAATACCATGTGGTAGGTAGGTATGGTGGACACAAATGGCATGGTTATTGGCTCAAGGATTTGGATGCACGAGAAGAATTCCTCTCAATACAAGGCTAGGCTAGCAAGGTTATTTGAAGCAAACTCAAGTATAAAAGGTGCAGCAAAGCTCACATATGAACATATTGTAACTATTATAAGACTTTACATTGTCTCCTTGTTGTTCAAACACCTTAACCGGAAAATATCTAGACTCTAGAGATCAATCATGCAAACCAAATTTTAACAAGCTCTATGTAGTTATTAATTAATGAGTACAAGGTACATGATGCAAGAGCTTAAACAAGATCTATATGAGCACAACAATTGCCAAGTATCATATTATTCAAGACATTAAACCATTTACCACATGCGGCATTTTCCGTTTCCAACCATATAACAATGAATGAAGTAGTTCAAATTTCGCAATGAACATTAAAGATAAAGCTAAGAACATATGTGTTCATACGAAACAACGGAGCGTGTCTCTCTCCCAAACAAAGAATGCTAGGATCCGATTTTATTCAAACAAAAACAAAAACAAAAACAAACAGACGCTCCAAGTAAAGCACATAAGATGTGACGGAATGAAAATATGGTTTCACTAGAGGAACCTGATAAGTTGTCGATGAAGAAGGGATGCCTTGGGCATCCCCAAGCTTAGACGCTTGAGTCTTCTTAAGATATGCAGGGATGAACCACGGGGGCATCCCCAAGCTTTGACTTTTCACTCTTCTTGATCATATTGTATCATCCTCCTCTCTTGACCCTTGAAAACTTCCTCCACACCAAACTCGAAACAAACTCATTAGAGGGTCAGTGCATAATTCATATATTAAGAGGTGACATAATCATTCTTAACACTTCTGGACATTGCACAAAGCTACTGAAAGTTAATGGAACAAAGAAATCCATCAAACATAGCAAAAGAGGCAATGCGGAATAAAAGGCAGGATCTGTCAAAACAGAATAGTTCGTAAAGACGAAATTTAAAGAGGCACCAGACTTGCTCAGATGAAAATTCCCAAATTGAATGAAAGTTGCGTACATATCTGAGGATCACGCACGTAAATTGGCAGATTTTTTTGAATTTTCTACAGAGACTACTGCTCAAATTCGTGACAGCAAGAAATCTGTTCCTGCGCAGCAATCCAAATCTAGTATTGGCTTTACTATCAAAGACTTTACTTGGCACAACAATGCAATAAAATAAAGATAAGTAGAGGTTGCTACTGTAATAACAACTTCCAAGACTCAAATATAAAATAAAGTGCAGAAGTAAAATAATGGGTTGTCTCCCATAAGCGTTTTTCTTTAACGCCTTTCAGCTAGGCGCAGAAAGTGTGTATCAAGTAACATCGAGAGATGAAGCATCAACATCATAATTTGTTCTAATAATAGAATCATAAGGTAACTTCATTATCTTTCTAGGGAAGTGTTCCATACATTTATTGAGAGGAAATTGATATTTAATATTACCTTCCTTCATATCAATGGTAGCACCAACAGTTCGAAGAAAAGGTCTTCCCAATATAATGGGACAAGATGCATTACATTCAATATCCAAGACAACAAAATCAACGGGGACAAGGTTATTGTTAACCATAATACGAACATTATCAATCCTCCCCAAAGGTTTCTTTATAGCATTGTCAACAAGATTAACATCCAAATAACAATTTTTCAATGGTGGCAAGTCAAGCATATCATAAATTTTCTTAGGCATAACAGAAATACTTGCACCAAGATCACATAAAGCATTACAATCAAATCATTGACCCTCATCTTAATGATAGGATCCCAAACATCTTCCAACTTCCTAGGAATAGAGGTTTCAAGTTTTAGTTTTTCTTCTCTATCTTTTATGAGAGCATTTGTAATATGTTTTGTAAAGGCCAAATTTATAGCACTAGCATTGGGACTTTTAGCAAGTTTTTGTAAGAACTTTATAACTTCAGAGATGTGACAATCATCAAAGTCTAAACCATTATGATCTACAGCAATGGGATCATTATCCCCAATATTTTCAAAAATTTCAGCAGTTTTATCAATTTCAGCAGTTTTAGCAGTTTCAGGCAATTTTGCACGCTTTGCACTAGGAGTAGTAACATTGCCAACACCAATTATTTTACCATTGATAGTAGGAGGTGTAGCAACATGTGAATCATTAAAATTACTAGTGGTGGTAAAAGTCCAAACTTTAGCTACATTATTCTCTTTAGCTAGTTTTTCATTTTCTTCTCTTTCCCACCTAGCATGCAATTCGGCCATCAATCTAATATTCTCATTAATTCGGACTTGGATGGCATTTGCTGTAGTAACAATCTTATTATCAATATCCTTATTAGGCATAACTTTCAATTTTAAAAGATCAACATCAGAGGCAAGTCTATCAACCTTAGAAGCAAGAATATCAATTTTATCGAGCCTTTCCTCAACAGATTTGTTAAAAGCAGTTTGTGTACTAATAAATTATTTAAGCATGGCTTCAAGATCAGGGGGTACACTCCTATTATTGTTGTAAGAATTCCCATAAGAATTACCATGACTATTACCATTAGCAGAAGGATATGGCCTATAGTTGTTACCAGAATTATTCCTATAAGCATTGTTGTTGAAATTATTATTTTTAGTGAATTTCACATCAACATGTTCTTCTTGGGCAACCAATGAAGCTAAAGGAACATTATTAGGATCAACATTAGATCTACCATTCACAAGCATAGACATAATAGCATCAATCTTATCACTCAAGGAGGAGGTTTCTTCAACGAGAATTTACCTTCTTACCTTGTGGAGCTCTTTCCGTGTGCCATTCAGAGTAATTTGTCATCATATCATCAAGAAGCTTTGTTGCCACCCCCAAAGTGATGGACATAAAGGTACCTCCAGCAGCTGAATCCAATAGGTTCCACGAAGAAAAATTCAATCATGCATAAAAGGTTTGGATGATCATCCAAGTAGTCGATCCATGGGTAGGGCAATTCTTCACCAAAGATTTCATTCTCTCCCATGCTTGAGCAACATGTTCATTATCTAATTGCTTAAAATTCATTATGCTACTTCTCAAAGATATAATTTTAGCGGCAGGATAATATCTACCAATAAAAGCATCCTTACATTTAGTCCATGAATCAATGCTATTTCTAGGCAGAGATAGCAACCAATCTTTAGCTCTTCCTCTTAAAGAGAAAGGAAACAATTTTAATTTTATAATGTCACCATCTACATCCTTATACTTTTGCATTTCACATAGTTCAACAAAATTATTAAGATGGGCAGCAGCATCATCAGAACTAACACCAGAAAATTGCTCTCTCATAAAAAGATTCAGTAAAGCAGGTTTAATTTCAAAGAATTCTGCTGTAGTAGCAGGTGGAGCAATAGGTGTGCATAGGAAATCATTATTATTTGTGCTAGTGAAGTCACACAACTTAGTATTCTCAACAGTACCCATTTTAGCAGTAGTAAATAAAGCAAACTAAATAAAGTAAATGCAAATAACTAATTTTTTTGTGTTTTTAATATGGAGAACAAGACGGTAAATAAAGTAAAGCTAGCAACTATTTTTTTTGTGTTTTTGATATAAGAATCAAACAAAGCAGTAAAGAAAGTAAAGCAAGACAAAAAAAAAGTAAAGAGATTGGAAGTGGAGACTCCCCTTGCAGCGTGTCTTGATCTCCCCGGCAACGGCGCCAGAAAAAGAGCTTGATGCGTGCAGTCAACACGTCCGTTGGGAACCCCAAGAGGAAGGTGTGATGCGTACAGTAGCAAGTTTTCCCTCAGAAATAAACCAAGGTTTATCGAACCAGGAGGAGCCAAGAAGCACGTTGAAGGTTGATGGCGGAGGAGTGTAGTGCGGCGCAACACCGGGATTTCGGCGCCAACGTGGAACCTGCACAACACAATCACGAACTTTGCCCCAACGTAACGGTGAGGTTGTCAATCTCACCGACTTGCTTGTAAACAAAGGATTAGATGTATAGTGTGGATGATGATGGTTGTTTGCGAATAACGAGTAAAGAACAATTGCGGTAGATTGTATTTCAGATGTAAAGAATAGGACCGGGGTCCACAGTTCACTAGTGGTGTCTCTCCCATAAGATAGCGAGATGTTGGGTGAACAAATTACGGTTGGGCAATTGACAAATAAAGAAGGCATAACAATGCACATACATATATCATGATGAGTACTATGAGATTTAATCGGGGCATTACGACAAAGTACATAGACCGCTATCCAGACATGCATCTATGCCTAAAAAGTCCACTTTCAGAGTTATCATCCGAACCCCTCGAGTATTAAGTTGTAAACAACGAGACAATTGCATTAAGTATGGTGCGTAATGTAATCAACACAAATATCCTTAGATAAAGCATCGATGTTTTATCCCTAGTGGCAACAGCACATCCACAACCTTAGAACTTTCTGTCAATGTCCCAGATTTAATGGAGGCATGAACCCACTATCGAGCATAATTACTCCCTCTTGGAGTCACAAGTATCAACTTGGCCAGAGGCTCTACTAGCAACGGAGAGCATGCAAGAACATAAATAACATATATGATAGATTGATAATCAACTTGACATAGTATTCAATATTCATCGGATCCCAACAAACACAACATGAAGGATTACAGATAGATGATCTTTATCATGATAGGCAGCTCACAAGATCTAACATGATAGCACAATGAGGAGAAGACAACCATCTAGCTACTGCTATGGACCCATAGTCCAGGGGTGAACTACTCACGCATCGATCCGGAGGCGATCATGGCGATGAAGAGACCTCCGGGAGATGATTCCCCTCTCCGGCGGGGTGCCGGAGGCGATCTCTCGAATCCCCGAGATGGGATTGGCGGCGGCGGCGTCTGCGGAAGGTTTTCCGTATCGTGGCTCTCGGTACTGGGGGTTTCGCGACGAAGACCTTAAGTAGGCGGAAGGGCAGGTCAAGGGGCGTCACGAGGGGCCCACACAACAGGGCCGCGCGGCCAAGTGCCAGGCCTTGCCGCCCTGGCGTGTCGCCACCTCGTGGCCCCACTTCATTTCCTCTCCGGTCTTCTGGAAGCTTCGTGCAAAAATAGGACCCTGGGCGTTGATTTCGTCCAATTCCGAGAATATTTCCTTACTAGGATTTCTGAAACCAAAAACAGCAGAAAACGACGAAGCGGCTCTTCGGCATCTCGTCAATAGGTTAGTGCCGGAAAATGCATAATAATGACATATAATGTGTATAAAACATGTGAGTATCATCATAAAAGTAGCATGGAACATAAGAAATTATAGATACGTTTGAGACGTATCATCTGTGCACACTCGATCGATCTAGCTAGAGTTTTGATAAATTGTGTAGCACACTAATAAAAAAGTTTTATTTTAATTCACAACAAGTTATAATTAACCCTAACACATAAACCCTCTAAATAAACCATAAAACCCTATATAGCTAGCTATAGGCCAACGACGACCCTTAATTGCGCATCAAGCAGGCCAGGGGTCCTCGCGGTCCTCTAGATGTGTCATTAACCCTAAACCCTAAACCATATATATAAAACTAACCCTAGCTAAACAAACCCTCCTTAAAACACATAACCCCAAGCTAATAAACTGATCTAATAAAACCCTGCTCTAATATAGCTACTAAACCCTAGCTTAACCCCAATTAATATATATGGCCTATATCGATCATATATATAGACATTACTGCGATTCATTAATTATATAATTAGCACTGATAATTAAATTAATTAACTTGAATTTTGGCAAGGTCTCAAATGAAAACACACTTTAATTAATTTGCCTCACAATATATATATAATTAATATGCATGCATGGCCTAACCATGCATGCATATATATATTTGTTTAATTTGGGGATTTCAATCGCTCTCTCGTCGCTCTCTCTCTCGTTGGTGGCCAACAACACAAATGCACTTTGTGCGCAAAGGCATGTGCCTCTAATAATGTGTGCACAGTCGATCGATCTAGTTTTGATTAATCATAGCACACAAATAAAGAAGTTGTATTTGAATCCACACAACCCTAATCTAAAACACATAACCCCTAACATGGCCTAATTAATTAACCCCTTCTCTCTAGGTAATTAGTGGAAATTGCACAAAATTAAAGGGGTCCCTCACTAATTATACATATCTAGATTGTGATAAACTTTTGCCCCATATTTGGTGGATGGGTGCATCTTGGCATGTAAAACAATTAATGTTTGCAAATGGCGTTGTCAAAATTTATGTACAAATGATTTCTTTCCATCCAAAGTGCATAAAATGGGAGTTTTAATGAAGAAAGTACAAATAAAACAGCTCAACATGCCTCCACACCCCGATTTTCACACGAAGTAGAGCATGTTTAAAGGATAATTCCAGAGTTTTACAAATTTTCAAGCAACTTTGCTAATTTCCCCCCACTCACATGACTTTATGTCGATTTAATAAAAATAGGGCAAATTTAAACTACATGGGCGAGATAGTTTGAATTGTGCGCGCGGCAAAGGGAACCGCCTATTCCTCAACCTTGTGCACGGCAAATTACACACGCAACTCCATTAAACACCACCTATCGACCTTAATTATCACCCCGGCGGCCCGGTCGCATGACCCCCCACCCATCCCTACACAACTTATCCCTGTCCGTGCGAAGAGCTTCCCCTCCCCGTCCTGTCTGTGCGAAGAAGAAGCTTCCCCTGCCCGTCATTCTTCTCGAGACGCACCGACAGTCAAGTTGATCCACGGTAGGGTTGCTATCTCTAGCACAATCATGCATCGGGCAAGACGGCCTAACGATTTGTATTTTCTTGATGCTGCTAAAAAAATTCGTCAGTATGCTCGAACTAATTGGCACTTTATAGTTTTCCGCTCGATTTGTCCTCGATCAATTTGTTCATTTGCGTGGGCATATAGAGTCAGTTCTGCACTCGATCCGTTAATTTGCTGAAATGCCATGGCAGAGTTTTGTACACGATCTATTTGTTAAAATGTCGATGGGTATTTTTAGTTTTGTACTCGACATGATTGCTGAAATGCATAATCATATAGTATAGTTTTGTACTCGATGGATATACATTTCCTACTTCACCTTAAACTAATCACCAACCACTGTATCTCATAATTAAACAGACAGACGGAACTTGGATACTACATGGACACTTATGTTCCCTTTCATATATAAATGGTGTTCAACCCTTTATGGGGTTTGTTAGAGCTCATGAAGGTCACAACCTGGACATGTATTGCCCGCGCTGCACATGTATGAATGGTGAGAAGAGGCCTCACCATGTAGTGGAAGATCATTTACACACTTTTGGGATGGACCGCACATATGTTAGGTGGTTTATCATGGTGAACCATATAATGATCCTTTAGCGGGAGAAGCAGATCTTGCTCACACTGTATGTGTGCTGGCATATGTAGTTAATTATATATATTGATGCTACCGCTATTTCGATCAATAGTTTGCATTGATGTGCAAGATTCTGTACTCAAATTTAACTTGTTGCAGATGGATGGACGGGAAGGAGAGAAAAAGCGCTTGCTTCATGAAACGGGTTTCAGCTCTGGGACATGTGCTATGCGAGATGAGAAGGTAAATATGTAAAACGGCATTTGTTCAGGTTGCATCCCTTAGATCTTTGTCTAATCGGTTGATGTACTAATTGCAGAAGCATAGAGTTGAAGAGGTCTCTCAGTTTGATGGGAGATTTGAAGATGAATCTCAGTTTGATGCACCTGTGGATGGTACTGATGATGAGCCTTTCATAGACGAAGGTCCTGAGATTATCCAGCCTACAAAAGGAGGCCGTGGACTGAGTACACAACTTTGCATTGAAGTGGATGCACGACCGAAGATCATCAGGGGCGTCCGGGTAGTCTCAAGACCACCCAGCGCTGATGCACCTCTGGATGGTACTGATGACGAGTGTTTCATAGACGAAGGTCCTACACCTGAGATTATCCAGCAGAAGGAGGCCTTGGACCGAGTACACATCTTTGCGTTGAAGTGGATGCACACCCGGAGATCATAGGGGTGTCCGGGTAGTCTCAAGACCACCCAGCCCTGATGCACCTGTGGATGGTACTGATGACGAGCCTTTCATAGACGAAGGTCCTACACCTGAG
This sequence comes from Lolium rigidum, assembly GCF_022539505.1. NCBI lineage: Eukaryota > Viridiplantae > Streptophyta > Magnoliopsida > Poales > Poaceae > Lolium > Lolium rigidum. Next base: position 177,725,166 of record NC_061510.1, read on the forward strand.
ATTATCCAGCCTACAGAAGGAGGCCGTAGACCGAGTACACAGCTTTGCGTTGAAGTGGATGCACACTCGGAGATCATCAGGGGCGTCCCGGTAGTCTCAGGACCACCCAGCCCTGATGCAAAATGTTGAGCTACTTTATGATTCGTACTCTTATGTTCTGGTGTTGTAGTATGTAGTATCTATGTTATGATTTGTACGCCTTTGGAGCTAGAACTATAATTAAGCATTCAGTGGATGATCGCGTTGCAAAATTTGACACCCACACAATCAGTTCATCGTATGAGTAGTAGCACAATTACTTCTACAGCGAGTCCTGCCAGCGCGTTAATTGGTAGCATGAAACACTTTCAAGTACTCCCCTCTGATTCATATTAATTGACTCAATTTTGTCTAGATATGGATGTATCTAGATGCATTTGTTAACTAGACTAACAAACTTGAGTCAGTTAATATGAATCGGTGTAAACCGCCCAAGTCCTCGAGCAGCTAGTTTATTGACTCTGGACTCCAAGCCTCTCGCGGCAAGCCATCGACGAAGCTTTGACCAGTTCTTGGCCCACAATGTTTTTTTGCGAATAGAAAAGCTTTGACCAGTTCCTCTCGGGATACAGCACGCCGGTGAGCTTGCACGGTTGCCATGAGCACTTTCCGGTGGAACTTCCTCTGCAGCGCCCTCAAGCCGCTGCTGTGAGACAGCACGCAGTGCCTCGAGGTGGACGGAACTCGGGATCTCAGGGCGGGGGTCCGCCTCGTCCGGGAATGATCTCCAGCGGGTCAACGAGGACATGCATGGCGGCCAGGGGATTTGGGTTTTTTTTTGTTTGAGCTTGGGATTTGGGGTTTTTTCGGATAGGGGAGGAGGAAGAGGAAGGAACAACCCGCGTGCTTGGCGCGTGGCGGTGTGCTTGAATTTCGAATTTTTGTGAAATGTTTAAGTTCCCCGCTACAATTCGGGAGGTTACTTGACGCGCCAATGCGTCCCGCCGGGCAGCTTCAAGTGAATTTGGGGTGCCAAACTATGGGCCCCAGTTTCAGTGAGACATGTAATGACTAGTCACATCAGTAAGTTCACTGTGTAATAAAATATGTTACCCCTCCCATTTATGTAGCCCCCCTTCTCTCCCGATCGAGTGCCGACCGATGCAAGCCGCTAGCTCGATGCCCTCCTTTCGCCTCCATCGTCCAGGCATCCATCTTGGAGGGGCAAGCTGCATCTAGACCAAGAGGATTAGGTAGTACTAGTAATGTTCTTTCCTTTCTCGATATCGGTTCTTTTTGCTCACCTCGAGATCTTGCGCATCTGTTTCCTATTCTGGGCGAAGGGGTGTCTTTGTAGTCACCCTCGCGCTGGGAGTGATTGATGGGGGTGGGGGCGGGGGCTACCTTTGCTTGGATTTGGGTGTTTTTCCTTTATTTCTCGACATTTGCAACCTTTGTAGTTTCTGCTGATCCTCACTGTATCTTTTGGCAGCTTCTACATGAAAGGAAAGACCTCGGGGGGACAATGGAGCGTAAGGCCACCACGCATGTGGCATTTGGCTGAGCCTGAGCTGCGTTCCCATCCCCACAAAGCAGGTACTCCGTTTGCTTATCCACTCTTTTCCTTTTAAGTGTGTGCATCCTCAATCTGTTCCTGTTCTGGAAGATGCTTAAAGTAGCACATGTCTTCAGCTGTTTGTGCGTAAAGCCTTTGTGACACCATGCTCTATATTCTCTGTATCATGTTGGTACCTCCAGGTTCCGTGCTGAGCCTATGGGGAACGAGAATGGGGCCCCACTTGCTGCAGGAGCATAGCCCGATCTGCAGCACAAGAAGCGAAATGCCACTGCCGAGTGATTGCGCGTAGTTAACACGTCCGTTGGGAACCCCAAGAGGAAGGTATGATGCGCACAGCAGCAAGTTTTCCCTCAGTAAGAAACCAAGGTTATCGAACCAGTAGGAGCCAAGAAGCACGTTGAAGGTTGATGGCGGAGGAGTGTAGTGCGGCGCAACACCAAGGATTCCGGCGCCAACGTGGAACCCTGCACAACACAATCACAGAACTTTGCCCCAACGTAACAGCGAGGTTGTCGATCTCACCGGCTTGCTGTAAACAAAGGATTAGATGTATAGTGTGGATGATGATGTTTGTTTGCAAAGAACAGTAAAGAACAATTGCAGTAGATTGTATTTCAGATGTAAAGAATAGGACCGGGGTCAACAGTTCACTAGCGGTGTCTCTCCCATAAGATCGCAGATGTTGGGTGAACAAATTACAGTTGGGCAATTGACAAATAAAGAAGGCATAACAATGCACATACATATATCATGATGAGTACTATGAGATTTAATCGGGGCATTACGACAAAGTACATAGACCGCTATCCAGCATGCATCTATGCCTAAAAAGTCCACCTTCGAGGTTATCATCCGAACCCCCTCCAGTATTAAGTTGTAAACAACAGACAATTGCATTAAGTATGGTGCGTAATGTAATCAACACAAATATCCTTAGACAAAGCATCGATGTTTTATCCCTAGTGGCAACAGCACATCAACAACTTAGAACTTTCTGTCACTGTCCCAGATTTAATGGAGGCATGAACCCACTATCAAGCATAAATACTCCCTCTTGGAGTCACAAGTATCAACTTGGCTAGAGCCTCTACTAGCAACGGAGAGCATCCAAGGACATAAATAACATATATGATTGATTGATAATCAACTTGACATAGTATTCAATATTCATCGGATCCCGAAGGATTACAAATAGATGATCTTGATCATGATAGGCAGCTCACAAGATCTAACATGATAGCACAATGGGGAGAAGACGACCATCTAGCTACTGCTATGGACCCATAGTCCAGGGGTGAACTACTCACACATCGATCCGGAGGCGATCATGGCGATGAAGAGACCTCCGGGAGATGATTCCCCTCTCTGGCAGGGTGCCGGAGGCGATCTCCTGAATCCCCCGAGATGGGATTGGTGGCGGCGGCGTCTTTGTAAGGTTTTTCGTATCGTGGCTCTCGGTACTGGGGGTTTCGCGACGGAGGCTTTAAGTAGGCGGAAGGGCAGGTCAGGAGGCGTCATGAGGGGCCCACACACCAGGGCCGCGCGGCCAGGGCCCAGGCCGCGCCGCCCTGTTGTGTCGCCACCTCGTGGCCCCACTTCGTCTCTCCCTCGAACTTCTGGAAGCTTCGTGCAAAAATAGGACACTGGGCATTGATTTCGTCCAATTCCGAGAATATTTCCTTACTAGGATTTCTGAAACCAAAAACAGTAGAAAACAACAGAATCGGCTCTTCGGCATCTCGTCAATAGGTTAGTGCCGGAAAATGCATAATAATGACATATAATGTGTATAAAACATGTGAGTATCATCATAAAAGTAGCATGGAACATAAGAAATTATAGATACGTTTGGGACGTATCAAGCATCCCCAAGCTTAGTTCCTACTCGCCCTCGAGTAGGTAAACGATAAGAAAGATAATTTCTGAAGTGACATGCTATCATAATCTTGATCATACTATTGTAAGCATATGAGATGAATGCAGCGATTCGAAGCAATGATGAAGATAATGAGTAAACTAATGAATCATATAACAAAGACTTTTCATGAATAATACTTTCAAGACAAGCATCAATAAGACTTGCATAAGAGTTACTCATAAAGCAATAAATTCGAAGTAAAAGCATTGAAGCAACACAAAGGAAGATAAAGTTTCAGCGGTTGCTTTCAACTTCAACATGTATATCTCATGGATAATTGTCAACACAAAGTAATATAACAAGTGCAATAGGTAAACATGTAAGAATCAATGCACACAGTTGATACAAGTGTTTGCTTCTAAGATAGAAAGAATAGGCAAACTGACTCAACAATAAAGTAGAAGATAGGCCCTTCGCAGAGGGAAGCATTGATTACTATATTTTTGCTAGAGCTTTTCATTTTGAAAACAAGAAACAATTTTGTCAACGGTAGTAATAAAGCATATGTGTTATGTATAAGATATCTTATAAGTTGCAAGCCTCATGCATAGTATACTAATAGTGCTCGCACCTTGTCCTAATTGGCTTGGGTTAACACTGATTATCATTGCATAGCATATGTTTCAACCAAGTGTCACAAAGGGGTACCTCTATGCCGCCTGTACAAAGGTCTAAGGAGAAAACTCGCATTGGATTTCTCGCTTTTGATTATTCTCAACTTAGACATCCATACCGGGACAACATAGACAACAGATAATGGACTCCTCTTTAATGCATAAGCATTCAACAACAGTTATAATTCTCATAAGAGATTGAGGATTAGCTGTCCAAATTGAAACTTTCACCATGAATCATGGCTTTAGTTAGCGGCCCAATGTTCTTCTCTAACAGTATGCATACTCAAACCATTTGATTGTGAAAACCGCCCTTACTTCAGACAAGACGAACATGCATAGCTACTCACATGATATTCAACAAAGGTAAAAGAGTTGATGGCGTCCCCAGAAAACATGGCTACCGCTCAACAAGCAACTTACTAAGAAATAAGACACATACGTACATATTCTTCACCACGATAGTTTTAAAGCTATTTGTCCCATGAGCTATATATTGCAAAGGTAAAGAATAGAAATTTTAAAGGTAGCACTCAAGTAATTTACTTTGGAATGGCGGAGAAATACCATGTGGTAGGTAGGTATGGTGGACACAAATGGCATGGTTATTGGCTCAAGGATTTGGATGCATGAGAAGAATTCCTCTCAATACAAGGCTAGGCTAGCAAGGTTGTTTGAAGCAAACTCAAGTATAAAAGGTGCAGCAAAGCTCACATATGAACATATTGTAGCTATTATAAGACTTTACATTGTCTCCTTGTTGTTCAAACACCTCAACCAGAAAATATCTAGACTCTAGAGATCAATCATGCAAACCAAATTTTAACAAGCTCTATGTAGTTATTCATTAATGAGTACAAGATACATGATGCAAGAGCTTAAACATGATCTATATGAGCACAAAAATTGCCAAGTATCGCATTATTCAAGACATTAAACCATTTACCACATGCGGCATTTTCCGTTCCCAACCATATAACAATGAATGAAATAGTTCAACTTTCGCAATGAACATTAAAGATGAAGCTAAGAACATATGTGTTCATACGAAATAGCGGAGCGTGTCTCTCTCCCAAACAAAGAATGCTAGGATCCGATTTATTCAAACAAAACCAAAAATAAAAACAAACAGATGCTCCAAGTAAAGCACATAAGATGTGACGGAATAAAAATATAGTTTCACTAGAGGAACCTGATAAGTTGTCGATGAAGAAGGGATGCCTTGGGCATCCCCAAGCTTAGACGCTTGAGTCTTCTTAAAATATGCAGGGATGAACCACGGGGGCATCCCCAAGCTTTGACTTTTCACTCTTCTTGATCATATTGTATCATCCTCCTCTCTTGACCCTTGAAAACTTCCTCCACACCAAACTTGAAACAAACTCATTAGAGGGTCGGTGCATAATTCATATATTCAGAGGTGACATAATCATTCTTAACACTTCTGGACATTGCACAAAGCTACTGAAAGTTAATGGAACAAAGAAATCCATCTAACATAGCAAAACAGGCAATGCGAAATAAAAGGCAGAATCTGTCAAAATGTAATAGTTCGTAAAGACGAATTTTAAAGTGGCACCAGACTTGCTCAGATGAAAATTCCCAAATTGAATGAAAGTTGCGTACATATCTGCGGATCACGCACATAAATTGGCAGATTTTTTTGATTTTTCTACAGGGACTACTGACCAAATTCGTGACAGCAAGAAATCTGTTCCTGCGCAGTAATCCAAATCTAGTATTGGCTTTACTATCAAAGACTTTACTTGGCACAACAATGCGATAAAATAAAGATAAGGAGAGGTTTCTACAGTAGTAAACAACTTCCAAGACTCAAATATAAAATAAAGTGCAGAAGTAAAATAATGGGTTGTCTCCCATAAGCGCTTTTCTTTAACGCCTTTCAGCCTAGGCGCAAAAGTGTGTATCAAGTAACATCAAGAGACGAAGCATCAACATCATAATTTGTTCTAATAATAGAATCATAAGGTAACTTAATTCTCTTTCTAGGGAAGTGTTCCATACCTTTCTTGAGAGGAAATTGATATTTAATATTACCTTCCTTCATATCAATGGTGGCACCAACAGTTCAAGAAAAGGTCTTCCCAATATAATGGGACAAGATGCATTGCATTCAATATCCAAGACAACAAAATCAACGGGGACAAGGTTATTGTTAACCATAATACGAACATTATCAATCCTCCCCAAAGGTTTCTTTATAGCATTATCAACAAGATTAACATCCAAATAACAATTCTTCAATGGTGGCAAGTCAAGCATATCATAAATTTTCTTAGGCATAACGTAAATACTTGCACCAAGATCACATAAAGCATTACAATCAAAATCATTGACCCTCATCTTAATGATGGGCTCCCAACCATCTTCTAACTTTCTAGGAATAGAAGTTTCAAGTTTTAGTTTCTCCTCTCTAGCTTTTATGAGAGCATTTGTAATATGTTTTGTAAAGGCCAAATTTATAGCACTAGCGTTGGGACTTTTAGCAAGATTTTGTAAGAACTTTATAACTTCAGAGATGTGACAATCATCAAAGTCTAAACCATTATGATCTACATCAATGGGATCATTATCCCCAATATTTTGAAAAATTTCAGCAGTTTTATCAATTTCAACAGTTTTAGCAGTTTCAGGCAATTTTGCACGCTTTGCACTAGGAGTAGTAACATTGCCAACACCAATTATTTTACCATTGATAGTAGGAGGTGTTGCAACATGTTAATCATTAACATTACTAGTGGTAATAATAGTCCAAAGTTTAGCTACATTATTCTCTTTAGCAAGTTTTTCATTTTCTTCTCTTTCCCACCTAGCATGCAATTCAGCCATCAATCTAATATTCTCATTAATTCAAACTTGGATGGAATTTGCTGTAGTAACAATCTTATTATCAATATCCCTATTAGGCATAACTTTCAATTTTAAAATATCAACATCAGAGGCAAGACTATCAACCTTAGAAGCGAGAATATCAATTTTATCGAGCTTTTCATCAACAGATTTGTTAAAAGCAGTTTGTGTACTAATAAATTCTTTAAGCATGGCTTCAAGACCAGGGGGTACACTCCTATTATTGTTGTAAGAATTCCCATAAGAATTACCATAACTATTACCATTAGCAGTAGGATATGGCCTATAGTTGTTACCAGAATTATTCCTATAAGCATTGTTGTTGAAATTATTATTTTTAATGAAGTTCACATCAACATGTTCTTCTTGGGAAACCAATGAAGCTAAAGGAACATTATTAGGATCAACATTAGGTCTACCATTCACAAGCATAGACATAATAGCATCAATCTTATCACTCAAGGAGGAGGTTTCTTCAACAGAATTTACCTTCTTACCTTGTGGAGCTCTTTCCGTGTGCCATTCAGAGTAATTTGTCATCATATCATCAAGAAGATTTGTTGCCGCCCCCAAAGTGATGGACATAAAGGTACCTCCAGCAGCTGAATCCAATAGGTTCCGCAAAGAAAAATTCAATCCTGCATAAAAGGTTTGGATGGGATCATCCAAGTAGTCAGTCCATGGGTTGGGCAATTCTTTACCAAAGATTTCATTCTCTCCCATGCTTGAGCAACATGTTCATTATCTAATTGCTTAAAATTCATTATGCTACTTCTCAAAGATATAATTTTAGCGGGAGGATAATATCTACCAATAAAAGCATCCTTACATTTAGTCCAAGAATCAATACTATTTCTAGGCAGAGATAGCAACCAATCTTTAGCTCTTCCTCTTAAGGAGAAAGGAAACAATTTTAATTTTATAATGTCACCATCTACATCCTTATACTTTTGCATTTCACATAGTTCAACAAAATTATTAAGATGGGCAGCAAGCATCATCGGAACTAACACCGTAAAATTGCTCTCTCATAACAAGATTCAGTAAAGCAGGTTTAATTTCAAAGAATTCTGCTGTAGTAGCAGGTGGAGCAATAGGTGTGCATAGGAAATCATTATTATTTGTGCTAGTGAAGTCATACAACTTAGTATTCTCAACCGTACCCATTTTAGCAGTAGTAAATAAAGCAAAGTAAATAAAGTAAATGCAAGTAACTAATTTTTTTGTGTTTTTGATATAGAGAACAAGACAGTAAATAAAGTAAAACTAGCAACTAATTTTTTTTGTGTTTTGATGTAAGTGCAGCAAACAAAGTAGTAAATAAAATAAAGCAAGACAAAAACAAAGTAAAGAGATTGGAAGTGGAGACTCCCCTTGCAGCATGTCTTGATCTCCCCGGCAACGGCGCCAGAAAAAGAGCTTGATTGCGCGTAGTTAACACGTCCGTTGGGAACCCCAAGAGGAAGGTATGATGCGCACAGCAGCAAGTTTTCCCTCAGTAAGAAACCAAGGTTATCGAACCAGTAGGAGCCAAGAAGCACGTTGAAGGTTGATGGCGGAGGAGTGTAGTGCGGCGCAACACCAGGGATTCCGGCGCCAACGTGGAACCTGCACAACACAATCACAGAACTTTGCCCCAACGTAACAGCGAGGTTGTAAATCTCACCGGCTTGCTGTAAACAAAGGATTAGATGTATAGTGTGAATGATGATGTTTGTTTGCAAAGAACAGTAAAGAATAATTGCAGTAGATTGTATTTCAGATGTAAAGAATAGGACCGGGATCCACAGTTCACTAGCGGTGTCTCTCCCATAAGATAGCAGATGTTGGGTGAACAAATTACAGTTGGGCAATTGACAAATAAAGAAGGCATAACAATGCACATACATATATCATGATGAGTACTATGAGATTTAATCAGGGCATTACGACAAAGTACATAGACCGCTATCCAAGCATGCATCTATGCCTAAAAAGTCCACCTTCAGGTTATCATCCGAACCCCTCCAGTATTAAGTTGTAAACAACGAGACAATTGCATTAAGTATGGTGCGTAATGTAATCAACACAAATATCCTTAGACAAAGCATCGATGTTTTATCCCTAGTGGCAACAACACATCCACAACCTTAGAACTTTCCGTCACTCGTCCCGCATTTAATGGAGGCATGAACCCACTATCGAGCATAAATACTCCCTCTTGGAGTCACAAGTATCAACTTGGCCAGAGCCTCTACTAGCAACGGAGAGCATGCAAGAACATAAATAACATATATGATAGATTGATAATCAACTTGACATAGTATTCAATATTCATCGGATCCTAACAAACACAACATGAAGGATTACAAATAGATGATCTTGATCATGATAGGCAGCTCACAAGATCTAACATGATAGCACAATGGGGAGAAGACGACCATCTAGCTACTGCTATGGACCCATAGTCCAGGGGTGAACTACTCACACATCGATCCGGAGGCGATCATGGCGATGAAGAGACCTCCGGGAGATGATTCCCCTCTCCGGCAGGGTGCCGGAGGCGATCTCCTGAATCCCCCAAGATGGGATTGGCGGCGGCGGCGTCTCTGTAAGGTTTTCCGTATCGTGGCTCTCGGTACTGGGGGTTTCGCGACGGAGGCTTTAAGTAGGCGGAAGGGCAGGTCGAGAGGCGTCACGAGGGGCCCACACACCAGGGCCGCGCGGCCAGGGCCCAGGCCGCGCCGCCCTGTTGTGTCGCCACCTCGTGGCCCCACTTCGTCTCTCCCTCGGACTTCTGGAAGCTTCGTGCAAAAATATGACCCCGGGCGTTGATTTCGTCCAATTCCGAGAATATTTCCTTACTAGGATTTCTGAAACCAAAAACAGCAGAAAACAACGAATCGGCTCTTCGGCATCTCGTCAATAGGTTAGTGCCGGAAAATGCATAATAATGACATATAATGTGTATAAAACATGTGAGTATCATCATAAAAGTAGCATGGAACATAAGAAATTATAGATATGTTTGGGACGTATCACCGAGCTGGGCAGGGACCGCCCAGGGGTAATTTTTTTAACCAATTTACCATGATGTAGTCTGAATCTGATACTCCCTCAGATCCAAATTAATTGACTCAACTATCTGTAGATACGGATGTATCTAGATGTGTTTTAGCTCTAGATACTACTACTTCCATCCCAAAGCTTAGGGCTTATATTATTTTTAAAAAGTCAAACAATACCATGTTTTACTAAGCTTTTACCAAAAATCATTAACATGCAAAATACAAAATTAATATTATTAAATAGATAATGAAATATATTTTCCTACGGTATCTACACAATATTATATTTTTTAATAGAATGTTCTAAAATTCTGGTCAAACTTTACTTGTTTTGACTTCTCAAAAATAAATAAGCCTTAAGCTTTGGGATGGAGGTAGTACATGCATATCTAGACAAAGCTGAGTCAACTTTTTTTTTTTTGTCTATCCATAGCTAGTGTTCATGGTGCAAAAGGCTAAGAGCATCCACTATATGCATCAGTCTATCTCATACAGTAATTCACTATCACTGTTGAGTTCTGCCTTTTGTTATTCATATGCAGACTGAAATTTTAGGGCCTTTACTCAAAAGGAAGATCAAAACTGCGGCTGATCAGGCTGCCAGTATGTTGATGTCGCCCACATCTTCTAAATGCCTCTACAAGCACAAGGCCACGCGCCAGCTGGGTGGTGACCTTTTAATGAATATGGTATATTTTCTTAATCCACACAACATGCCTTGATTTTTGTCTGTTTATTGTCGGTTTTTTTAATGCTTGCCAAAAGTTTAGAAACACAAAATTCGTTTGCTTAGAATCATCATTCAGTAATGTTCATCTACTCTGCAGTTCCCCTAACCCAACAAAAAATGATGTTAATTACGATTTTTAGATTAAAAGAGGACCATTAGGCGCTGTTAATTACGACTTGAGATTAAAATGTCATTTGCAATTGTTAATTACAATTTTGAGACAAATGATTAGTTTAACCTCGATCTCTTCTGCTCTCCATTTTTCCCAACCGAACAAAAATGTAACCATTCCATTCCACGATATTTCAGAACCGAACACACCCTTGCATTGTTGTGAACTGTTGTCCATACACAGCCATACCCTTTGACTTACATCCAACACTATATGCATCAGTCTGTCTCAGAGTCATTCAATATCACTGCTGAGATCTGTTCCCATTCTTATGCAGGCTGAAACTGCTGCACCTTTACTCAAGTGGATACAAAATGAGGCTGATGAGGCTGCTGTGAGGACGATGGTGCCGGCACCACCTTCCGAAAACCTCTACAAGCACGAGGCCATGGGCCAGCTGGGTGGTGACCTTTTAATGAATCTGGTATATTTTCTTAATCCACATACATGATTTTATTATTATCTGTTTAATTACTGTTGGCTTTGTCTAATGCTTACCAAAAGTTAAGAAACACCGCATTTGCTTACAATCATCATACACTAATTTTTCACTTTTCAGTCTGTCTCATCCAGTATATAAACTGTTAAGTTCCGTTGGCTTCTTTTGTAACCATTTGCATTGTTGTCAACTATTTTCTATGCACAACCCTATTCTTCCACTTACATCCCGCACTATATGCATCAGTCTGTCTCATAGATTTATTAAATATCAATGATGAGTTCTATTGCTATTCATATGCAGGATGAAACTTCTGTGCCTCTACTCAAATGGATAAAAAATGATCCTGATGAGGCTGCTGTGAATACGATGGTGCCGCCATCATCTTCTGAAAACCTCCTCAAGCACAAGACCACGGGCTAGCTGGGTGGTATCCTTTTCAGGAAGCGGGTATATTTTCTTAATCCTCATACATGATTTGATTTTTGTCTGTTTATTGCCGGCTTTGTCTAATTCTTACCAAAAGTTCAGAAACACACACAACCCTATTCTTCCACTTACATCCAGCACTATATGCATCAGTGTCTCATAGATTCATTTAATATAACTGTTGATGTATGTTGCTCTTCAATTTTCATATGCAGACTGAAACTGCTAAGCCTTCATTGGTCAAAAGGATTGCAACTGCTGCTGATGAGGCATCTGCAGAGGCTGCCACCAAGTTACTGTCAGCCCCACCTTCTGGATGCATATATAAGTTCAAGTCCAAGGACCAGCCGGGCCGTAACCATCCAAGGGTTCGAGTATATTTTCTTAAGCCACATATACATGCCATGATTTATGTCTGATATTATCACCGGCTCTGTCTAATGCTTTTTGGAATTCGGAAACACCAAATTAACATGCTTATATTCATCATACACTAAATTTTCACTGTTAAGTTTGTAACATAGTGTTATGGACTCGCTTGTCAACATTTGCATTGCTCTAAACTATGCACTTTACACAACCTAATTCTTCCACTTACATTCAGCGCTACGCACCAGTAGTACCTCCCATGTTTCCATCATCATCCCGATGCCGAGCTTGCGGGAATATGGCAGGCCCATGTACATACCCCGCATATAACACCTCCTATGGCTCTATCTACCTTTCTAATAACTCCTTCAAAGAATTACAGGTATGTATTCTCAGTGGTTTAGCATGAATTGGCATATAGTAAAGTCTTATTTTTAGTCTTCCTGCTTCTTACATTAGTATCAATTTTCACATGCAGACTGTACCTTGTGAACTTCGTCCAATGATTAACCAGATGTGTCCGCATGAAGGGTCTTTCACTATGCATGGCAATGGAAAATTGATGAACACCTACACGGTCTATGAGGTGTATGTCTACAAGACGCAGGCCATCACATATTTGTATGGACATGATTGGAGAAAGTTTGCTTTTGACTACGGTCTGAAGAAGGGCGACGAGCTGAGGATCAGAAACTCAAACGGGCAGATATACGTAACTGCTTACAGAGTTGGAGACACTTCCAAATATATAATATGTAACTTTTTTGTTCTCATATCCTTTGATTACTGCATTCCGAGCAGTTGTTCTAAACCCTTCTCTTTGTTCTATCATGCTGGGTTTAACATGATCAAAGCTGTAGATCCCCTGATGGAACAGGAGCGGATGTCACAAAGGGCACCCACACCAGCACCGGCACCGGTTTCCCACCTCTCCTGCATCAGCACCGGTTCCTGTACCAGCTCCGTTTACTGCATCTACCCAGCAGCCCCCTACATCAGCATTGGTTCATGTAGAGGCCCCATATACTACACCTGCCCAGCAGGCTCCTGCATCAGCACTGGGTTCCTCTAGAGGCACCGCTATCGCACCTCGCCCAACAGCCTCCTCGCATCGGCACCGGTTTCTCTAGAGGCACCGTTTACTGCACCTGCCCAGCAGTCTCCTGCATCAGCACCAGCTCGTGTACCAGCCCAGACTCCTACACCTGCCCCAGCCAGATCACCAAGGTCTCAGCTCATTGCTGTGGCTACCCGTGTGGTGACCAAGACGCATCTGAAGGCTATGTTCGTGAGTATATGTCAGTATAACTGCTCATATCTTGATCTCTTCTCTACTCAAAGTCTCACATGGTTCAGTGCATTGGTGCCATTGACTAATTTTTGGTGGTATCTCTTGCTTTGAATCAGAAATTGCCTAAAAGTATCTCAAAGGATCTCAATGCTGGCCGAAGGGGCAAGATATCCCTCGTCATGGAGAGTGAAGGTCTCACCGTGGAGGGACGGTACTCCGTCAGTCCCACAGATGGCCGCTTGGCTGTTACTTCCAGGTGGAAAAAGTTCATTGACGGTGCCAAACTTCGCATTGGATCAAAGTTGAAGGTCAAAATCTTTTGATGCCGCTGTGACATGCTGGTCATAAAGTTCGTTGTCTAGTTCTATTGTCCCATGAGCCCTTAGCAAATGCATTTGTAGTTATACTTATATAAGGTTATCTTATCTGAACTGCTAATTAATTGTATGGGTGGTAAAACTCTGGCAAGCTTTTGCTCTTAGCAAGTATGTATGTATGATCAGCTATTATGATAACTAATGTTTATGTTCATCTTAATTTGCATTTCCGTTTTAGAAAAAAACTTAATTTATATTTTGGCTGACCTGTTAGAGAACTATCAGATTGAACCCACAACATGATTCAAATAGATTCATTACACCGAGCCACATGTCTTGACCTTGCTATACACTACTTCCATTAATTAGTGCAAGAAGGCTTACCTGAGCTGCCTGAACCACGGCAGATTCGAATCCACCTGAGCTATCTAAAAATACAACCTTTGCAGAAAGAGGATTTGTAGTACGAGGAGGCTGACATTGGGGACCCATGAGCCAGCAGCGCCGTCAACTTTTTAAAGGCGGCAGGAGATCGAAAGAAAAAATAAGCCAAAAATTAGTTGGTAAACAAAATCCAAGAAAAGAAACATTTACCTTTCTGAGAGGATGACATGTGGGACCCATGAGGCAGCAGCATCCTCAACTATTCCAAGGCGGCAGGGGATCAAAAGAAAAAAGGAAATAGCCAAAAATTAATTAGGGTAAAAAATAAATCCATCAAAGGAAACTTGTATTGTTCATAGAGGATGACATGTGGGACTGACCTACCAGCTGCGTCGTCATCGTTTCAAAGGGGGCAGGGGATCAAAAGAAAAAGGCAAAGGCAAATAGCCAGAAATTAGGGGTAAACAATAAATCCAACAAAGGAAACTTTTATTGTTCATAGAGGATGACATGCGAGACCCATGAGCCAGCAGCTTCCTCAACGTTTCAAAGTCGGCATGTGATCGACAGAAAAAGGCAAGTGACCAAATCTCAGGAGCCAAAAATAATCCAAGAAAAGAAACTTTATGATACATAGAGGATGACATGCAGGTCCCATTTTGCAGCAGTGGTCTCAACGTTTCCAAGGCGGCACAGAACCAAAAGAAAAATGAAGTAGCCAGAAATCAGGGGGTGAAAAAAATCCAAGAAAAGAAAGATTTCAATTGGACTGTATCTGGACATCTGGGCCTTCGAACTATCCTGCTGGGCCTTTTCACTCGTACAATTTCAGCCCACTCCAAAACAGGAAAGTTCAGATTTTTTTCTCGAAAGAAAACACTATGCTTCGCAAAAACAAAAAACAAGGAGATTCAACATATAATTTGTTTATGTAAAAATAAAGATTTAATTTATCCGTTTGCAATAGCTCAGAGTGAAATACAGTGTTTTTTGTCTGCAAAATAATCAAGATATCACATGTTTCTTGTACGGGGAGGCTGACATCGGGGACCCATGAGCCAGCAGCGTCGTCAACGTTTTAAAGGCGGCAGGGGATCAAAAATAGAAAAACCAAAAATCAGTTGGTAAAAAAATCCAAGAAAAGAAAACATTTATCGTTCTGAGAGGATGACATGCGGGACCCATGAGGCAACAGCATCCTCAAAGTTTATTGTTTATAGAAGCTGACATGTGGGACACGTGAGCCAGCAGCGTCGTCAACGTTTTAAAGGTGGCAAGAGATCGAAAGAAAAAATAATCCAAAAATTAGTTGGTAAAAAGATCCAAGAAAAGAAATTTTTACCGTTCTGAGAGGATGACATGCGGAACCCATGAGGCAGCAGCATCCTCAACGATTCCAAGGCGGCAGGGGATCAAAAGAAAAAAAGGAAATAACCAGAAATTAATTAGGGGTCAAAAATAAATCCATCAATGGAAGCTTTTATTGTTCATAGAGGATGACATGTGGGACCGACCTACCAACAGCGTCCTCACCGTTTCAAAGGGGGCAGCAGATCAAAAGAAAAAGTCAAATAGCCAGAAATTAGGGGTAAAAAATAAATCCAACAAAGGAAACTTTTATTGTTCATAGAGGATGACATGCGGCACCAATGAGCCAGCAGCTTCCTCAACGTTTCAAAGATGGTATGAGAAGAAAAAGGCAAGTGACCAAATATCAGGAGCCAAAAATAATTCAAGAAAAAGAAACTTTATTGTACATAGAGGATGACATGCGGGCCCCATTTTGCAGCAGCGGTCTCAACGTTTCAAATGCGGCTTGAGATCAAAAGAAAAAAAAAGTTGATTGTACATAGAGGATGACATGCGGGTCCCATGAGTCAGTAGCTTACTCAATGTTTCCAAGACGGCAGGGGATCAAAAGAAGAAGGAAAATAGCCAAAAATCAGAGGGTAAAAAAATCCAAGAAAAGAAACTTTTATAGTACATAGAGGATGACATGCGGGTCCCATGAGCCAGCAGGTTCCTCAACGTTTTCAAAGGCGACACGAGATCGAAAGAAAAAACCAAGTGAACAAAAATCAGAGGGTGAAAAATAATTCAAGAAAAGAAACTTTTATTGTACATAAAGGATGACATGCGGGTCCCATTTTGCAGCAGCGGTCCCAACGTTTCAAATGCGGCTTGAGATCAAAAGAAAAAGAAAGTAGCCATAATTTAGGGGGTCAAAAAAACTCCAAGAAAGGAAAGCTTTATCGTTCATACAGGCTGACATGTGGGACCTATGAGCCAGCAGAGTCCTCAACGTTTCAAAGGCGGCAGGGGATCAAAAGAAAAAGGAAATAGCTAAAAATCAGAGGGTGAAAAATCTCCAAGAAAAGAAACTTTTATTGTACATAGAGGATGACATGCGGGTCCCATTTAGCAGCAGCGGTATCACCGTTTAAGAGGCGGCACGGGATCAAAATAAAAAGGCAAGTGACCAAATATCAGGTGCCAAAAATAACTCTAAGAAAAAAGTCTCATTTAGCAACAACGGTATCACAGTTTGAGAGGTGGCACGGGATCAAAAGAAAAAGGCAAGTGACCAAATATCAGGTGCCAAAAATAACTCCAAGAAAAGAAAGTTGATTGCACATAGAGGATGACATGTGGTTCCCATTTAGCAGTAGCGATATCACCGTTTGAGAGGCGACACGAGACCGAAAGAAAAAGGCAAGTGACCAAATATGAGGTGCCAAAAATAACTCCAAGAAAAGAAACTTGATTGCACATAGAAGATGACATGCGGGTCTCATTTTGTAGCAGCGGTCTCAATGTTTCCAAGGCGGCACGGGATCAAAAGAAAAAGGAAGTAGCCAGAAATCAGGGGGTAAAAAAAATCCAAGAAAAGAAAGAATTTTCGTTCATAGAGGATGACATGAGGGACCCATGATCCTGCATCGTAAACGGCTCGATCGGAGAGCGTTGAACAAGATGGCGCGATCAAGAAAAAAACAATGCTAGAGGGACTGCCATCTGGGCCCTACATCCCTGGGCGGTGCAGATTTGCGTTGACTCAGCCGGTGAACCCGAGAATTCGTGATGCACCACGTCCGGGCCACCATACGCGACGTTTTGGACGTTTTCGTCGGGCTAGGTGGCCTCAAAAACGAGAAAAAAAAAGTTTTGACATGCACCACGAAGAGACCAAAAATCGTCGGCCATGGTGCAGCAGCAACCACGGCGCGACTTCAACTTCGTCGGCTATGGCAACTTTTCTTGTAGTGAAAGAGTCAAGAAATGTTTGGCCACAGAACTCACCCATGTGAGCAACAATTTGGAGATTTCCTGATCTTGACATCTGGCCATAATCTCTACTACTTATAAAGGCACGAAGTGCCGTAGGAAAATTAAATCTAAACCGTCTATCTAAATGCATCAAACGGTTGAGGCTCATTTGTTCTCCCCTCCACAGATCCCGTATCCTTCCATCTCGGCCGTATCGCACGCATCTGCCCTTCCCTTGCCTGTGAGGAAACATAATCCATTCATCAGACCCAAAAGCACCGGAGTTACCGCGATCTCCTCCTCCTCTTTCGCCTTTTCCAGTCCTCCCGCGATCTCCTCCTCGCTGGCTGCCGCCGCCGGAGTTACCGCCTCCGCCTTCAATCACCGTCCACCACACTGCCCATATCTCCATCCTCCCGGCGCATCTCCATCACTACCCCGCCAATCCCCACGCCTCGCCGGCGGGTCATCTCGCAGCTCTCCTCACCGGCTCGCCGCGCTCCAAGGCCCGTCGCGCTCCTCACCGGCTCGCCGCGCTCCAAGGCCCGTCGCGCTCCTCACCGGCCTGCCACGCTCCTCACATCACAGGCCCTCCTCACTCCCCCACCAGACCATGTTCAGTCAGGTGCCTGCATGATCCGCTACCGTGGCCCCTCCTCGCGCGGAGGCATCAGCCTGGACGCCGCTGCCAAACTCGCCTAGCTCGCTCCGCTCGCCTAGCCTGCAAGAACAAGGTTGCGCCTCTCTTCTTTTCTTTTTCATGTGTTTTGCTGTTAGTTTCTAGGCGTGGATGGATGGTACCTCAAATTTAAAGCATGGAGATTCCGATGTATTGTTTGGTCTGTGCGTAAAATTCAAATGAATGTGTAGATGTTGATAATTGCATGTCATGCTACTTTGATCTACTTTCCTCGGTATTCGATGCTGGACAAATATTCATCCGGTTTTGTCTGCATGATTATCATGTACTGTATTTTTCTCCGCACAGGTTACTGCATTTTCAGAAGTATCCTCTTCACATCCCTCAAGCTGAACTCAAGATATGGTAAAACGTTTTATGGTCAGCTTAAGAATGTTTATGCTGAATATGAGCTTCCAATTTTCATTTAAAAATAAAACGAACCAATTTGCTGACTTTTGATTTAGTTATTCACAAGAAAAACATTGTAACAAGGGTTAGTTAACTTGATTCAGTGGCATGATTGCATCAGGCTGAGAGGCACTAGCTTATAATTACTATTCTCTTTCTCACTCAGATTATTGGGAAATTAGGGTTCATATTGTCAGTTCACTATTTTGATTTGTATAAAATAACTTACACGTAAGGTAGCTTAGCCAAGCTCATAGCATATGATATGGTAAGGATCCTTTGGTTAATTGTTGAAGCAAATTTGTTCATTCAAGTTTAAGTCTGTTATACTTTTGATAATCATGTCAGCAACACAAGGTACAATGAACAAAATGATTATTCATGCCATCTGGTAAACATGTATACTGTGTGCTTTTCTTATGTTGGTCAATCAGTAGCCATCCACCTTTTCTGTTATGGCCTTTATGAATGAAATAATTAACCACCAATCAGAAGGATATATTGCAGTTTACAGTCCATTTTGTCCTCTTTCAGACTTACCATGAACTATTTCTCAGTCACCACGCATATTCAACTACGAACATCCACTTCCGATATTTTTCGTTAAATTATTTGATGAATAATTTGATGTGAAGAAGATATTTCATAAAAGTGTGCATTGTTCTGTTCTGATTTCAGATTGCCGTGCTAATTTATTAGGAGATGCCAATTACAGAATTTGTAGACCACTTGTGTTATTGTACTGATGAGCGGGTGATCATTGATATCTTATTATTTTTGTTCTTAATATGGTGACTCAGTTTAGAATTTGGGGCTTCCTTACATGTCCTCTTCAGCCTAAGTGATTGGGGAATGACATAATAATGAGTAATTGCAGTATTGCAAATGGCTGTGAACATCTAGAGCCGTTTTTCATTACCACTTTCGGTAGAGTCTTCTTGCTTCTTGAACACCCGACGTATAGAGCTCCTGATGGTCCCTATATTGTTCTTTCTTGATTTGTGTGGCAACATACAAAGGTTAGTAATTATTGTACACAAGCCAGAGGTCTTTGATATGAACTTACCATACTATTGGACTGCTACTACTGTTCTTGAAATGCAACAGGTTAATTTTTTATATGTTTCCCTCTATCAGATATGCAGCTCTTGCAAGAACAGAAGTCATGCAAGTTTTTAATAAATAAGTAGTTATGTTGCCTAATGTGATTTTATTGTAATATTATGAGAATTCTTATTTTTTTATATAGTAGAGATGTATGTCTTTAACAACTTTTCATAGCTGAATCAACTAGGGGTAAGAAAAGAGTTAATGAGCAGGATATTTTGTAATTACTAGAGGAGTTAGAATTGCATAAAATTGTGCAGTATAAGAGGTTCTTTGTTTTATGCTCTTAACAGGATTATGTCCTTATTTGTTTAAAGGACATCGAGACCATGGTTTGATGAGGTTTTTGTGCTAACGTGGAGAACAGATTATATGGTACTTCTTTGTCATATAGGCAAAAATTATTGAGCCGTGCATATGGAACTATAGAATACTGCAAGAGACTTTTTTTTTATCTTAGTTTTATGTTATTCACACTGAATACTTAGGAAAAAATGTTTCTCTATTTGAATCAGATTGTACAGTGATTGATTTGACTTAAAAACTATCTGTTGGAGCACGTGCATGATTCGTTTAGAATCTGAATTTATTTTGATTATTGGAGTTACCTGATGCATTAAACAAAGCTTCATTTATTGAGTAAATATTGGCATCTTTAGAAGGCCCAAAATTACAATTTTTGACTTAAAATATGATACTCTACAAGAACAAAAGCTGTGGAAAAACAACTCATTGAAAAAAAGGATTCAAAAATGTTGTATCACAGAGACGTGCGTTGCACGTGCACGCTAACTAGTTACCTCAGTCAAATGAAGTGGTGCGCGAGAAAGAAATCATATACCCTTTACCACCTGCCCTTTAATTTTATACATGAGACCGTTACCCACTTTTCAGGGCCATTTAAGTTACGGTTTTGCTATGTCTCAGTCAACTGAGATTTTCTTAAGTCTAAGTCAATTACAAAAAAAGTGGTTGAGTTGCACTTTTCTGTTAAAAAAGTGCAATTGCACTTTTCTGCCAGAAATGTGCAACTGAACCGAGTTGCACTTTTTTTTAAACTGCAGTTGCACTTTTCTGAGTTGACTGAGACTTAAGAAAATCTCAGTCAACTTAGACATAGACACACCCTTTAAGTTACATGAGAAATTGACCTGATTGACTGTAAAATGCAAATAAGAAGTTAGCATTGACAGGTGGTAGATAATATTCGACGAACTAATGAAAAATTACTCTAGAACACTCTAGAACACTTTATAAGAGAAATATGTGATAATGTGTTCTGGTTACATCCTAAAATATGCAATTAGCACAAGTATAGTCTAGCTCAATATAGCTATATGGAGAAAATACTACAACAGAGGAGCCTTTTTAAAAAATTGGTTAAGTGAAAACATTTCTATCTTTAGATAATGATGATCATGGAGTATGATCGGTTTTTAGTGGATACTAGCTCTACACATTTACAGACAATCAGATATTCTAATATGCATTCCCCACACTCCTAAGTCATCCAGGCATTTAGCTGATCCACAAAACTCCGAACAAACGGTAAATGCCTATCTGACAAATTTCCAATTTTCAAAGGTGCAAAAAAACAACCATACCTATATTATATAGGGATGTGACAAGCAAACATTCCACATGAACAAAATCCTTTCGCTTCTATTAAAAATGAATCCGCTTTGTTTAATATCTGCCAATAGGTGGAGTGGTGAACTAAGTTCTATTGGGTTGGGAATACTCACTTTCTTATGGGCAGGATGAACATCCTCTTGCCAAGACTAAACACCAGAGAAGTAACTGAAAGTTCAAGAAAACAGACATCAGATCGACCATGATAAAAATAGAGGCTAGGTTCATGAGCACCGAAAATAATTTAATAGAATCATCCTAACATACATGAGTGGAATCAGTGATCTTGCCCTTAATTCAACAAGAGCCTGCCGTTAGCTCCCAGATCAAATAAGCATCAGGCCGACCCTTTGCTGTCTACTTAGATATCGACAGCCTCAACACCACTGACCATACTGGGATGGATGAAAGTTAGATGGAAGAACGAATAAGGGTAGGAACATACACTTTCTTGTCAACGAAACATTTACATGATCTTCCCTTCGAGCTCTCAAGCTACTCCAGCACAGGAAATGATTTCCATCAGGTGCATGGAAGAGGGGAAACCCGTGGACTGACTTCTCCAACATACGATGAACGTGGCTTGCCAATAGAGCATCTCAACAAGCGTCGCCCGGCACAAACTGCAAAATCGCAAAACCACTGCCCGCAATCCTCCTAATCCAGCAATCCAACCACAATAGAAACCACTGCATGCATTTATCTGTACGAAGGACAAGATAACTGTAATTTCAACAATTTGTTCCAGAAAAGAGATAAGCTGCAGTATATTCCACATGGCATTTCAAGTATCAGCAAGCTTTGTATCCTTGTTAATTTAATTACACAACTAACTTGATACTCCATCGCATAAAAAAACTCAATGTTACCTGATTTTGAGGTCTTTGACACAGAGAACATGCATTCTTCTGGCCAAATCAAAGTCATGCGCTTGCTTCTACTCTCCGAAATCTGCATCTGGCCGTTGCTGCCTATGTATCTATCCTTACAAACTCAGCTTTACATCAGACATAGATAGAATCAGAAAAGAAGCTCGTCTTATCTTTCGAAATATCGCCATGCTATAGAAGCAAATCATAAAGTATCCCTAACCAGCTATGCACTAGATCTATTACCCTAGACAAATGCACTCCTATATGCTTGTTTTTCTCCTACAAAAAACATCACTCATATGTAAGAGAAATCCCTAGCCTGCACTATGGTTCAGATCTGAAAATGTCCCATCCATTACCCAACCCCGCGTCACTTTGCCCCATCCCTGCCATAATCAAGTTAATTAAGAAACAAATTGTTGATTAGGCTAGGATGGCTATGAATCAGTATCCAAGATAAGATTCCATTCTTTTGCTACCTATTGGTTCGATGGAGAGCTTCGACGTGGGGAGAGGCACTTCCAGCTCCTCTGTGGTTGTCCTCCTAAAATCCTAAGCCAAGCAAGCAACTGGAAAAAGATCTCATGAACTGTACCTGCACTCGTTGTCTTATCGGACATGGGGAAGGGATGGGGAGGAACAATTCGAGGAGGAGCACCCCAGTGCCCTGGTTGTGCACCGCGGCGCCGCCGCGCTCGTGGTCTTGGTCGAGGAGCCCCGCCGCTGACGTTGCAGTACATAGCTCCACCATGACTGGGGCCGATGTAGACAAGGGAGTTGCCGCGCCCGGACGCCGGTGAGATCCTCATGGCCGCTCCGAACGGCCTGGGATGCTCGACGCCGCCGCCCACGAGGCAGACTCGCTTGGAGGGCACGAGGCCCTCCTTGACGGTTGGCAGCACGCGGTGGTCGGGCTCGTGGTTGGGGGAGAGACCATGGCGGCGGCCCCGCGCCCCCGCGCGCCTGGCGGCCTCCCCGCTTCCGCTGGCGTCCCGGTGCAGCGGCAGTGTCGGCGGCGATCTGCGCCGGCCCATCCTCCGGCGGCTAGGACTTTTTTGGGGGAGGAGAAGAAAGAGACAAGAAGACGTGGGAGTTGGTGGCTGCCTCTCTCCAGGCCCCTCCCTCCATAGCCAACGAGGGGCAGGTGCCCTCCATCGCCGGCGAGGAAGGGAGCCCCCGTACCCGGCGACGAACGCCCGATTGCCACGCAGGTACGAGCCGCCCTCTCCACAGCGAAATGAAATGCGAAATTATGGATTGCAAGGAAAACAACAGGCCAACCACCGCGCTCCAGAGGAAGTCCGTCCAACCGTGACGGTTTCGTGGCGCTTCTGGCATCTTCGTGGCGACTCCAGCTTTCGCCTAAAATTCACAAATCCCAAATTCTGATTCCACCCAAATCTCCACTGATTCCAGTCAAAATCGAATCACAAATTCGTCCCCAACTAGATCCCTGCAGATCCGCACCTCCTAGCGTGGTAGTGATTCGCAGTGCTGCGTTTCCTGAGGCAGGCACTAAGCTCAGTTGGGCTGACGCTGCTGAAAGCCGCCGCCAGAACTACTTCCACCACCCGCCCCATCCCCTGATCTATTCTAGACCCTCTTTCTATACACTCTCAACACATAGCTAGTACCTGAGTGTAGGAGAGCACATCTGAGCTTCCCCATCCCCTTATCGGAAGGAAGCTTTTCCGCCTGGGGCAGGAAGCAATGGAGAAGGTTGAGGGGCTGATGAGAAATCTGAAGCTCTCAGATGCGGAGAGAAAGGGCCTGAAGATCCCCAGTGGCGGTAGAAGCAAATCAGCATCAGCGGATCCCAAGGCTATGGAAAAAGTGTTCTCGGAGAAACCGGCGAATGCGGAAGGTGTTGCAAATGCTCTTGGAAGGATTTGGTGCTCCCTGCGAGGAATACACTGCAAAAAAGTTGGTGAGAACATATTCCTTATCACTTTCTATCAAGCTAGCGGTAAGAGGAAAGCATTAGATGAGGGGCCTTGGATGTTTGGAAATGATATGTTTGTCATAGAGGACTCTGATGAGAATAAGGATCCAGAAGAATATGAATTTGCGAGTGTTCCAATCTGGGTCCGTGTTTTTAAGCTACCGTTGGGAATGATGAATAGAGAAAC
Organism: Lolium rigidum; assembly: GCF_022539505.1. Taxonomy (NCBI): domain Eukaryota; kingdom Viridiplantae; phylum Streptophyta; class Magnoliopsida; order Poales; family Poaceae; genus Lolium; species Lolium rigidum. The sequence goes on from NC_061510.1 coordinate 177,749,402, forward strand.
AACAATAGCTCTTGGTGCAGAGATTGGAGAATTCATTGAAGCATACGCGGATCAGAAAGGAATGGCCTATGGACAATATTTGTGTATAAAAGTCAGAATGGAGATCACAAAGCCCCTTATGAGAGGAAAGATGGTACAAATAGGAGATGAAGGGAAACTGAAATGATGCCCCTTTGAATATGAATTCTTGCCAGATTTTTGCTTCACTTGCGGCAAAATTGGGCATATAGATAAGAGTTGCACTATTCAGCTGAAGGAAGGAGAGGTACAACAATATGGTAAATGGCTAAAAAGAGTTCCACAACAAAGAGGATCAGGAAACTATGAGAGGCCACAAAGAAGTAACAGCAATAGTGGAGAGACAAGATTTCCTGGAAGCACGGGTAGCAAAGGGAGCAGTACAAGAAGTGATAGTATATCATGGAGAAAAGAGAGACCGTTCTTATTGAGAGAGGCTGATAAAAAGGGTGAAGATAGAGAAATCAATAGTCCCCATAAGGATAAGAAAGAGACCGATACTCAAACCGATTGGAGGGAGAAGAATATGAGCTCAGGCAAAAAGATTGTGCAGGAAAAGAATGAAGTGGAGCTGATGCCTACAGAAAAAGATGAAAATCCGCAACTCTCTGAAATAAGAAAGAAGGGAAACATGACGAGTGGGAATACTGGCACAGGAAGTCTGATTAATATCCCAGTAAAGAGTGAATGGAAGCAAAATAAATCAAACATGGAGGAAAAGAAAAAAGAGAGTAAGCAGCAAACTTTCAGAAGGAGAGAAAGGAAGAGTATGGAGAGCAAGAAAGGAAACTCTGGGGAGGTTGCAACTATTGTGGGGATAAAAAGGACAAATATGATAGAGGAGATGGAAGTGGACACTGAAACAGTAACAAAAAATTCAAGAAGGATGAGAACCAGGAAAATACGCCACAGATGAATGTGGGGCTATCGAAACAGCCCTGCGGGGACCAATGAAGATAGGAAGCCTGAATTGCCGGGGATTGGGCAATGGCCCGGCAATTCGTAGTCTTCTGGAGTTCCAGAAGAAGGAGGACCCTGGTGTGCTCTTCTTATCAGAAACAAAACTAGATGAAAAGAGGCTCCAATGGTTCAGATGGAAACTTGGATTACCAAATATGGTGGCAAAAGACTGTGAAGGTCAAAGTGGCGGTTTGGCGCTGTTCTGGAAAAATGATATAAATCTTACAGCTGGTTTGAAATCAAGATATCACATAGATGCAATAATAACTCAACCAAATGGCTCAAAATGGAGATTCACGGGGATTTATGGGGACCCAAAGGCTGAAAGAAGAGAAAATACATGGAGACTGCTTAGGAATATTAAGCATCATAGCAAGCTCCCATGGGTGTGTGCAGGGGACTTCAACGAGATACTTTTTGACTTCGAGAAAGAAGGCGGAGCGGTGAGGCCACAAAGCCAGATGGATAGATTCAGAGACACCTTGGTGGACTGTGGTCTTCATGATCTAGGCTTCCTGGGCGATCCGTTCACATGGAGGAATAATAGCTGCATGAGTCAACACTATATAAAAGAGAGATTAGATAGGGCAGTTGCAACAAAAGAGTGGTGTCAACATTTCCCAGAATACAAGGTGGTGAATGGAGATCCAGGACATTCTGGTCATAGGCCACTAATAATTCATGTACTAGGAAATCACACTCAACGCCCAGCCAAGTGGGACCCAGGTCATTTTCGATTTGAAGCAAGGTGGCTAGAAGAAGAAAATTGTGATGCAGTAGTTCACAACGCTTGGCGGAATTCAGAGGTAGAAGGAAAAAAGCACTGAGGAGCTGGAGTAAGGAATCTATAGGTGACCTGGAAAAAAGTATCTTTAATATAAAGAAGGACTTGGAAAAATGCAAAAGAAGTCCTATTTCCCAAAGCCAAGTAAACCGAGAGCATGTCTTAAAGTATAAGCTGGAGAAATTGGAAACAAAAAGAGACCTATACTGGAAGCAGGCTCATGTCAACTGGCTTCAAAAAGGTGATAAAAATACAAAATTCTTTCACTCTTTTGTTTCCGAAAGAAAGAAGAATAATAGAATTAAAAGCTAATAAAAGAAAATGGAGAAGTGGTGGAAAAAGAAGAAGACATGGCGCATGTTGTTACCCAATATTATAACAATCTTTTTACCTCTACTGCAGGTAAAAACCTAGAAGATACCATTGAGCAGGTGGCACATCGTATAACACCAGCCATGAATGATATGCTTATCCAAGACTTTACCAGAGAAGAAATAAGAGGAGCTCTAAAAAAATATGGGGGATCTTAAGGCTCCAGGTCCAGATGGCATGCCAGCAATCTTCTACAAAAGATACTGGGATCTTATTGGCAAGCAAGTGGAGGATTAGGTACATGCAGTGCTTAATGGCAGCGACATACCTCCAGGCTGGAACGACACCTGGGTTGCATTAATACCAAAGCTAAAAAAATCCTCAATATATGAAAGATTTACGGCCTATTAGCTTATGCAATGTTGTCTACAAACTAGTCTCAAAAGTTCTAGCTAATAGGCTTAAGACCATCCTGGAAGATATTATAGCCCCCAACCAAAGTGCTTTTGTGCCGGGACGGCTCATAACAGACAGTTCCTCCTAGCATATGAAGTAAATCATTTTATGCAAAGTAAAAGGAAAGGTACAGTGGGTTACGCCGCTGTAAAATTAGACATGAGTAAAGCGTACGACAGAGTAGAGTGGGTTTTCTTGGAAAAAATGATGAGAAAAATGGGTTTTCATGATAAATGGATACAATTGCTGATGAAATGCTGCTCTACAGTAAAATACAAGTTCAAAATAAATGGGTCCCTAAATGAAGAAATAATACCAAAAAGAGGCCTCAAACAGCGCGACCCCATCTCCCCTTATCTCTTTCTGATTTGTGATGAGGCCTTTTCTAGCATGCTAAACAAAGCCGACCAAGAAGGAAAATTAGAGGGAATCAGAATTTGTAAGAAAGCCCCGAGCTTTAATCACCTACTGTTTGCAGATGACTCCCTAATTCTTCTAAAAGTGACAAAAGAAAGTGCATATCATCTGCAAAATACCCTAAAATTGTATGAGTAGAGCTCAGGACAGACTATAAATGTTTATAAATCTTCCATTGTGTTTACTAAAAACACAATGGTAAGTGATAAAAAGAAAATGATGGAAACTCTAAAAATCACCAGCGAGGGCAGAAATAGCAAGTATCTTGGCCTGCCAGCTTTTGTAGGAAAATCTAAGAAAAGAATGTTTAATTACATAAAAGAAAATTCTGGAGCAGAATACAAGGCTGGAAAGAGAAATTGTTATCAAGGGCTGGAAAAGAAATTCTGATAAAAGCCTGTGCTCAAGCGATACCAATCTATGCCATGACTTGCTTTGATATAACTAAGAGTCTATGCGAGGAAATCAATAGTGTAATAAGCAGATTTTGGTGGGCACAGCAGGATAAGGATAACAAAATTCATTAGCTCGGATGGGAAAAACTCACCATAACAAAAAGAGAAGGAGGACTGGGATATAAGGACCTATACGCTTTCAACCTAGCTATGTTAGCAAAACAGGGATGACGCCTACTCACTAAGCCAGAGTCTTTATGTGCCAGGGTAATGAAAGCTAGATTTTATCCAGATACCTCAGTCCTACAAGCTGAATATCAAGCTGGAATATCTTATGCTTGGCGGAGTGTATTAAAAGGTATTAACTTACTAAAACAAGGCATAATTAAAAGAGTGGGTGATGGAACGACTATTAATATATGGCAAGACCCATGGCTGCCTAGACTCTGGAATAGAAAACCAATAACTCCTAGGGGAAAAAGATTATCACGAAAGTCTGTGAACTGATGGATCCACTCACAGGCTCCTGGGATAATCATCTGGTGAGAGAACTTTTTTGGCCACAAGATACAAATCTGATACTATCCATCCCTGTTGTTGAGGACATGGAAGATGAATGGGCATGGCATTTTGAAGAAAAAGGCCAGTTTACTGTGAGATCTGCATACAGGCTACAGAGACAGCTGGAAGATTTAGCTAGGAATGGACAGATGGGTTGTCAAGATGCAGGAAAAGGTTTCAATTGGCTTCCCATTTGGAAACTGGAATGCCCTCTCAAGGTCAGAATGCTAGTTTGGAGAATAGCCCATGATAGCCTTCCACACCGAGTCAACTTGGTGAGAAGAGGGATGGATCTAGATCCCATTTGTCCAACCTATAATAGACTTAATGAAGATGGAGCTCATCTTTTCCTAAAATGCAAGAAAATAAAAAAACACTGGACAGATCTCCAGCTAGATAACATTAGAGACAAGCTGCAAAAATGCCAGGACGCCCAGGAATTTGTCAAGGAGATAATCCTGTTAGAAAGAGGACAAAGACTGAAAACGATAAGTCTGATTTGGTGGATTTGGCAAGCTAGAAACAAGGTGGTAGCAGGAGAGAATAAAAATCTGCATGGGTCCATTTCATTCCTGGCTACAAAAATGGCTGCTGAATTCGAACTATTCTTCACAAAAGAAAAGGAAGTTAAAAAACAGAGTGCTCAATCATGGGTTCCTCCAGAAGGAGATATGTTAAAAATCAATATAGATGGCACTTATGCGGCTGAAAAACACAATGGGGATGGGTTTCATCATCTGAAATTCTGATGGGCTTTCTATGGGTGCGGGTGCAGGCCATATCCCATATGCATATGATGCACTCCAAGCTGAAGCTGTTGCATGTCTTGCCAGTTTGCAAAATGCTCAAATGTGGGGCATGATGAAAGTCCAAGTGGAGACGGATTCCCAATTACTTGTCCAGGCGATCAAAGGAAGAAATCAAGACATGACGGTAAATGGGAGCTTATTCAGGGAGATAAAGTTCTTTGCTAGCTTAAATTTTAGTATGTTTGAGATCAAATACTGTCCAAGAAGTTGTAATAAAGTAGCAGACGCCCTAGCAAACTATGGTGCAAAGTTAGGCCAAAGTAACGTTGTAACTTGGCCTGAAGAGGCTCCAGAGTTTGTAAATGTTCTCCTAGACAGCGATTTTGTTGTGCTAGATATGTAATGGAAGTTTCTGTTACAGTTTCAAAAAAAAACCACCGCGCTCCAACCGGGATTTGGTCGACAGAGCATCACGTAGCACTAGCCGCTGACGCTGTCCCCGCAGAAAGTAGGCCTCCTTGTCAGTGACTGGGCTGGTACGGAACGGACGGTGAAAAGGGGACGCTAGGGAATGGACGGCGCGGACCACATAAGAAGTGCTCAGATCGTGATCCGACGGCTAGGAGAGCTCGATCGGGAAACTGGACGGCTGCCAGCGCGCCACCTCCTCAGATCGAACGGTCATGAATCAAGTGCCCTGGATCGAGGTCCTAAGGTGCAAGAATGTTCTAAAGAGATTCTATATTTTTATTACAGAAAGTACATTTTGCCGCCGCCGTCCAATTTGTGATTCGAGGATGATCCTGGAGGTTGACGTCGTCTCCCTTTTGTATCCGTGAGACGAGAAAGTGTGTCTGGTTCACTTGGTCCCTTCAGGCCCGCAGTGGCGTCTACTGGGTCGCGGAATGCGCGTGGGCCGAGCTGGCTTGTTGTCGAGGCTTACATCTCGTTTGTCCCGAGCAGCTTCAAGAGAGCTGCTGACACCCCCTCCTCCTTGAGACATGGCTTGCCCCGAAGCCATTGTTTCGGTAAACTTCTGTTTGAGCTGAAGTTTGTCTTCCCGGGTGACATCTGGACTAGTGCGTGCAGGCCCCTGCACTTGCACTTGTGCTCTGCGCCCAGTAGGAGTTTGGCGCTAGCGATGTTCAAGGAACTTCACAGGAATTGGAACAACATCAATAGACACTGAGAGTTCATGGGATGTGTCATACCTTGGTTGCGCACCTTGCGGAGTTGAGAGACATGAAATACAGAGTGGATCTTATAAGCTGGCGGCAAAGCCACCTCGTAGACCACTGGATTGATGCACTTGCTGATGGTAAATGGGCCAAAGTACCTCAAATCCAACTTATTGTTTGGACGAGATACTACTGAGCTTTGGGCATATGGTTGCAACTTGACAAAAACCTCATCACCCAGTTGAAATGTCCGTTCAGTTCGTTTCTTATCTGCTTGGATTTTCATGTATTACCAAGCATAGTGCAAATTCTCGCTGCGAAGTTGCTGAACTGCTCGCAGCCATTCCACCCATTCCTGTAGAGATGGGGCTGAGGAAGTGCAAATTTCGTCGATGCCCAGTGGCGAGGTTCATGACCATATAAAGCGACAAATGGAGACATCTTGATAGCAGAGTGGTAGCTCGTGTTGTCCCAGTATTCAGCTAGTGCTAGGTATTGACCCCACTTTGATGGACAAGCGTGTGTAAAGCAGCGCAGTCACTGTTCAAAAAATCGTTAAATTCAATGATTAATCGGCCGATTAATCGCTACTTGATGGTCGCCGATTAGCCGATAAACTCATTTATCACCCGATTAACTCATTTATCGCCCGAGTAAACGGCCGATTTGCCTATTAATCGCTAATCGCCAGCCGACCGAGTTGACACCGATAAGAGATTTCCTCAACATTGCGCAGATATATCTCCAACCCCTGGTTCACCCTTTCCGACTGACCATCTATTTGAGGATGGTAAGCAGAGCTCATATGCAAGTCGTTGCCGACAAGAGAGAAGAACTCCTTCCAAAACCGATCGATAAAGATTGGATCCTTGTCTCATACCATTACCTTTGGAAGCTTGTGGAGTTTGAAGATGTTGCTCAGATAAGCGGCCGCAACTTTAGCTGAAGTGAAAGGATGGTGGAGCGGAATAAACTGAGCGTAACGGGTAAATTTATCGACAACCACCATGATACAGTTGGCCGATCAAGAGGTAGGCAATCCCCCGATGAAATCCATCGTCACCATCTGCCAAGCAGCTTCCGGGGTCGGAAGAGGCTCGAGAAGTCCAAGGTACTTGATGCGCTCAGGTTTGGCCTGTTGACAGATCAACCAAGACTGGACGAAGTTCCGTGTTTGCGATTTCATCTTAGGACAAGCAAACAACTTAGGGATGCGAGAGTAAGTCACTCGGAACCCTGAGTATCGTCCCACCGTGCTGGCATGAAACGCCTTGAAGGTTTTCTGCTGCAAGTCCACTGAACCACCCAGCCAGATGCGTTGTCGAAAATATAAGAGGTTATTTTTCAATATAAAACGACCTTTAGGATCAGGTCCTTGTTGGAGTTTCTGAATCCACTTCGAAGCATGAGCATTATTGATGTAACTTGCTCGTACTACTTCTAGCCAAGCCGGTTGGCATTCACTGATGGTGTTGAGTATGAAAGAGTCTGAATGTTGCCTGCGAGAGAGGGCATCTGTTGCGCCATTTTGTTGCCCTTCACTGTAACATATGCGGAGCCGTAACTTCGAGAAGCTTAGTGAAAGTTTTTTTGTTGCCAGACAGTTGTGAGTCACTGCTCCTCTAAGTGTACTAGACTCTTTTGATCTCTCCTTATGGTGAATTCTTGATGTTGTAAGTATGGGCGCCATTTTTCAACAGCCATGAGAATCCCTAGGAAAACACTGTTTTGTGTATTTTTCACGTTCAGAGACCTATATGGAATTGATGTGGGATTTCGAGAGTCATTTTTTCACCGAGAGAAGCAGTATGGACTTTTGGACCAGACCTGGAGAGGTCTGAGACCCAAAAGACGGCAGGTGGGCGCTCCTACCATGCTAGGGTGCGCCACCCAACCTCTTTCAGTCGTCGATCGTCCACGCTTGATTCTTTCGCGAACCGACGTATTTTGACCTAGAAACCACTATATATATGGCCTCTGAGGGTTCTCTGGAAGAGAGCGCTGCAGAAACACAGAAACACGTAAATGGGGGATGCAACAGAGAAGATTGGTGGGGGAAACTCCTTTGGAGCCGCCGCAAGAGCGATCTCCACCTTCTCCAACGTCTTCCGCATCAACACCATGATCAAGGGAAGTAATCCACCTCTGGACTACGGGTTTGTGGCAGTAGCTTGATCTATTTCTCTCATGTTCTTCATAGATCTTAGTACCATATGAGCTGCTCAACATGATTATGGTCAAATATGTAATTCCTATGTGGTGGATCTTTATTCTATGATATTGTGCTATGAGATTTTGACTCTACTTTGTGTGAGTTGTATTGATAGATGCATATTATGTACCCCGTTCTTAAGTATTGGTTCTGATCCAACCTGTATGCGAAAACGTGTGTGGGATGATGTGTGTGTTAAATAGAATAGCATGGTTTTAGTGATTGGATAGTGACAATAAATTCATGATCTATTATGGCTTTGCATTTTCTTTTGCTATCTCACTAGGGATAAAGTGAATACATGTGCTATGTTCGTCACGTGACAAGTGATTGTCTTGTTTGTTCATGGTAGCATATTTGATATTCAAACATCATATCAAAGTACTTATTGCTATACTCCGTTAATTTTTAATACAAGTTTGCATGGAGTTTTTCCTTTCTTGTGGCTAATCTGATACCAGATGTAAGGAGGTGGATGGGTTGTCTCTGGATTACTCTCTATAGTGTCTCATAGAGATCGAATACAAGGAATTCTCACAGGAATGGAAGCTATCCCACTACAGAAAGTAGAGTTCGCCACCACCTTCCAGTTCTTGATCCCGAGGATGATCCTGGAGGTTGACGTCGTCTCCCTTTTGTATCCGTGAGATGGGGAAGCTGTGTCTGGTTCACTTGGTCCATTCGGGCCGGCCTACAGTGGCGTCGGCTTGTTGGCGAGGCCCACATCTTGTTTGTCCCGAGTAGCTTCAAGAGAGTTGCTAATAGTAGGCAGGGCACGTGCTCATGCAGACGATAATGATGGGGTTGGGCGTGTTCGATGGAGGCGCTCCACAGTTCGTCGAGACATGGACGGCGTACGTCCATGATGGTGGCAGCTCCTCCGGTGTTCATCCATGATGATGGTAGCTCCTCCGGTGACGATGGGGGCAACGCTCCGGTGCGAGATAAAAACATAATGAGGACATTAGGTTGTGCGCTTGGGTGATACAAGATATGAGAAGAAAGAAATGGGTACTAGGGCCTCGTATACCTTTTGGACTCGACGATAAGGACGTCATTGCTTCGGTGACCGCAGAGCCAAAACGGCAATGAAATGACCCATCACCATGTCCTGGGCGTAGACCTTGTCAATATGAATCTCTTGGTGTGAGGAATCGCCAAGATGGTCTGTCAACACCCGGATTTTTAAGTCCAGATGCCTATTATGCCATTCATCGCAATCCCAGGAATAATGTTGTTGCGAGACATAACAGTATATATCATAAGTCATCATTCATTACAAACCATAATCGTCTTACGAAAGTAGATCACATGATCCAATATTACAACCATAGTTGACCTATTGATCAACGAACATCACAAATATTACAAAGCGGAAGCGTAGTAGTAGTAGTGGACTATCTAATTCCACAGGCCAACGCTTGACGTTCGAAGAACTCCTAGTTGTTGTAGCCGTCCTGCTGGCCGTCATCTTCATACTGCTGCTCCTCTTCATAGTCTGCCCATTTGAATAGCCAGGGACACAGCCGTGAGTACTTTTAAAGTACTCGCAAACTAATACTAGGGTAAGTAACACTAATTTCCTTAAAGGGGTGGTAAGCTCTAGGTTTATTTGCATAAGCCAATTTTAGTTCATAAACCTTTTAGTAAAAGACTCCTCATTTGCTAACTAACTCAAGTGGGAACATTAGTGTCATTCCCATAACTCAGTTGTGATTCAAGTCAAGTCACCATTCATGTCACCCTTTTAGTTCGTAAAATATCTGACAACGGAACGATATGGCCTTTCCAACCGTCCGTAACCGTGGACACGGCTATTCGAATAGGTTTACACTCTGCAGAGGTTGCACACTTGTGCCACAACATTTGATTACATCCGTCGAGGATAACCCCGAATCATCGTAACTCAGTACGCGGATCATCAACCCTAACCTTTCACTTATATATCCTAGTATAGGCACCTCTCCCCATGAGCTGGGCCTCCCAGTGAAGACAAACCGTCAGCTTGGTAACTGCACAGGGCTTGGCCGGACATTCACCTCTTTTCACGTCATTTCACATCATTTCACTTAAACGGAGGCAGCCTCGGCATAACCCCTATGATTCTTGTTTATAGGGAACCCATACTAAGACACATAAACTTCCAGTTAAGCCCTACCCATAATCAGGTATTGTGGGGGTACTTGTAAATTGGAAAGGTATCGCATCCAAACCCAACCGTCAGTTTTTATCAAGTTCACCAAATCATTCAAGTTACATTCACCTTCCAAAAATCATTCAAGTCACTTCACTTCACCAAGTTCCCATCTAGAGTAGTCAATTTTATTTGTTAGCACTAGCAACTAGTCATGAGGGGTGCTAACTAGCTTTGATTGCTCTAGGCTAAGTTTGAAACTCTTGTGCTACTCTAGACTAAGTGAATCATGAATCAAAAGGTAACTTTGATAAATAAAATTCAATAAAGCTTGTAAAGTAAAAACTTGGGATAGGACCATTAAGCATAAGGCAAAATATGGTGATGCATTGCTCTTGTAGAGCTTTGCACTTTGCAAGTTTATTAGCTTGCCTTGGTTGGTGTATTGATCAAAGTGGTCTTCTTCTCCTTGGAAGTAGACCTCCTCCTCCTCTTGATACTCCTCGGTACTAGCATCCAAAAACGAATAAGATGTATACAATCACCACTCAAGACTTAAAGGCTAGACTAAGCACACACATGAGTCACACATGCTAGGCTAGCATCACTACATCAATCAAAAGGGGTTTGACTTGTGTGCTAAGTAATCTTGTAAGAGAGAAATAATTTCCTCTCATTGAAACTTCTTAAGGCTTAAGTTCCTCAAATAATAATAAGGTATGAATTCATGTTGATCAAGTTCAACAATTCATATCTATCATTTGGGGAAAATGATTTAAATGAGGTGCTAACCTCATACCATTTGATTTTTTACTTTTACAACAACTTAATGTCTCTAAGTAATTCCAAATGAGTGGATGTAGACTAAGTCAACACACCACTTTGAATTTCTTAGGACCATGATTTAAATGAGAGAGAACCTCTCATACTATTTGGAAAATAATTTTGAATGGTTTAAATGAACTAGAAATAGCCACATAGCCATTATTTTGATCTAGTCCATGATCATACAAACAACTATGTGATGTTTTTACATAAACATGTAGAGTATGTGAAATGTGATTTATGAGAGTTGGAATCAACTCAAAATCACTTAGGGTTGATTTTTAATAATTGTTTGAAGTTACAAAAGTCCATGCCTTGTTATTTTTGTCACTTTAATTCTACAAACAATCTAAGGGTGAGACCAGTGGGGTTGGATAGAGCTTTTTGTAAGATTTCCAGCAATACCAAATTCATCAAATTTGGCCCAGTGGATTTGAAACTATGCAATTTTGAAAATGGAACCAGTATTGAATTTTGAACTAAACAGATAAATCCAATTTGAATTTATTGGGCTGGCGGGAAACGTTACTGGGCCCAAACCGTTTAAAAACGCACAGGCCAGCCCATCACGCGTCCAGCACGCGTGGGCTGCCTGACAAGGTGGGGTCCACCAGTCAGCCTAACATAACCAGCGAAACGGTAAGATTCAATTCTAGCCGCAGGATTAGAATGTGATCTAACGGTCGAGGTTCGTCGTCGTCGGCGACGAGAAGAGCTCACTGGCGCGGCGAGGCTAGGGGGTGGGAGGCTCACCGGTGGCACGGCGATGATCGGCGACGAGCTGCGGTGAGGTTGTCGACGACGAGGAAGCAGATGGTAGCAGCGGCGGTTGCTGGGGAGGCTCCAATCGATGGCGGCGTTCTCAGCACCTCCGCGGCTCCAGCGATGAAATTGGTTGGCTATAGAGGTGAATCGAGCAGGGGCATTGGTTGAGGAGCTTGAGAAGAGAGAGGGAAGCAAGGTTGTGTGAAGATTGGAGCGCAGGGGTGGCTCCTTTTATAGCGGCGGATGGTGGCCGTGGTGCTGTGACGATGTCACCCATGGCGACGGTGCTAAAGCGGCTCTGGGGCACTGGCGATGACGCTCCCGGCTCGGCGATGTCATGGCGGTGACGCAGGGCTTGACGGCGGTGAAAACGATGCAGAGGAGAGGACGGGCGCGTGACGGGAGCTTGCAGTACCGCGGCGGATGGACGTCGTCGATGGCGTCGTCTACAGGCACGGCGCGAGCCAATGATCGTGTCTGGGCGGTTCCTGGTGACGTTGCGGAGCAGTTGGCGCAGAGAGGAGGGCTAGGGGTCAACGGTGCTGGCGGGCGACGTCGTGCTCGTGCGCGTTCTGGAGCGTGCCAGTGCACGCTCTATCGTGCGTGTGCACGTTCTGGGCGTCTCTGGGCGTGCACGGCCTGGCGCGTGTGATGCTCCATTGCGTCGAGGCTGGTGTCTGGCACGACCAGGAGAGTGTGAGGAAGCGTTTTGACAAGGTTGTGCACGATGAGAAGGGCCAGAGAGAGAGATGGCATGGTGAGGCCATGCCATGCCACGGCATGGTGTGTTTAGGTCAAAATGATGATGATGCAAAGGACCAATCCTTGTCTATTGTATTTGGCACTGAGGAGAGAGGTCAGAGAAGGACATTTGATGAGCAAAGCATGATGGTTTAGGCTATGGACTGCTGGTTTGTTGAGTGTGTTGGTTTGGCAGAATTGTGCTCACCACCTGTTTGATGAAATGGCCGCAAGAAAGTTACTTTCAAATTTTTGGATGAATTTTGGTGGGTTGCAAACATATAACATTTGAAGTCTACTGATGGTGGTTGGGGTCAATTTGGAGTTGGTTTGCAAAATCACAATTTGCACATTATCTTAAATTTGTTTCAAAGTCTCAACTTTGCTTGATCACCATTTGAAATTGAGCAAGAATTTGCATTGATGGTTTCGGGCAAAGTTGTTCACTTTGATGTTGTCTAGGATGAGGTGCAAAGATTTGGCAAAGTGTAGTTGATAAATCTCTAAATAACAGGGCTCAAAGAGGGCATCAGGCTAAAATTGTCACAAGTGACCATTAGTGCATGTGAGCTCAAATTTCATTCAATTTTGATTTGATTTGAGTTTCTTTGATTCCAAAAGTGTTTAAGTGTTTAGTAACCATTTACAACCAATGGTGCAAGCCAAAATGGTCTAGGTTAAGAATTTGTAAAAATGGCATAAACCATATGTGTGTGTTGGTTTGATTTTTCTATTTGCCTTTCTCTTTTCTTTTTCCTTTTATTTGGTTGATCAAGTGATTATTGGTTAGGGTTTTAGCACCCTTGAAATCATACAAACAATCATCATGGCAAATGCACACTAACACACATATAAAAGATGAGTTATATGCATAGCACTATATGGAGATAAAAAGTTTTTGTTGGTTCTAAATTTTGCATTTTGGAAACTCTCTTTCCTTCTTTATTGAAAAGTTTGGATGTTACAAACCCTTCCCCCTTAAAAAAGATCTCGTCCCGAGATCTTAAAGAAAACTAGGTACTAAAGAGGTCTGGGTATTCCTTCTTCATATCTTCTTCTCGCTCCCAGGTGGCTTCCTCTTCGGTGTGGTTACTCCATTGAATCTTCGGGAATTTGATACTCCTGGTGCGGGTGGTTCTGTAAGCTTCTTCCAGGATGCGGATAGGTACTTCGCGATACGTCAGGTCCTTGTTGATATCAACCGATCTGTGATCGATGTTCTTGAACAATTCGGTCTTCTCCGGCACTTCCAGGCACTTCCGGAGCAATGAGATGTGAAACACGTTGTGTACAGCTGACATTTCCTCCGGTAGTTCCAGTTGATAAGATACTTCTCCTCGGCGGCTCAGAACCTTGAAGGGTCCGACATATCGGGGTGCAAGCTTGCCTTTCAGCTGGAATCTCTGCATTCCTTTTGAGGGGTGACACTTTTAGATAGACAAAATCTCCGATCTCGAAGGTCATCTCTCGGCGTCTCTTGTCGGCGTAACTCTTCTGTCTTGACTGAGCGGTCTTGAGGTACTCGCGGATCTTGTGCACCTTCTCCTCGGCTTCTCGGAGAACATCTGGTCCAAAGACTTGGCTTTCTCCGACTTCCGACCAATTCAGGGGGGTACGGCACTTCCTTCCGTACAGGGCTTCAAAGGGGACCATTTGTAAGCTGACTTGATAACTGTTGTTGTAAGAGAATTCTGCGTAAGGCAGGCAGTCTTCCCACTTGGATCCATATTCCAGTACACAAGCTCTCAACATGTCTTCGAGTATCTGGTTGACTCTTTCAGTCTGTCCATCAGTTTGCGGGTGGTATGCCGTGCTGAAATTTAGCCGGGTTCCTAGTCCTTCATGTACTTTCTGCCAGAATCTGGAGGTGAATTGTGATCCTCTGTCTGACACTATGGACTTCGGGGTTCCGTGCAGGGCGACTATTCTGGAGATGTATAATTCAGCTAGCTTGGGGCCTTGATAGGTGGTCTTGACGGGGATAAAATGAGCTACCTTGGTCAATCTATCGACCACTACCCAGATAGAATCGTTTCATTTGCTTGATTTGGGCAGTCCAGTTATAAAGTCCATTCCTACCGAGTCCCACTTCCATTCAGGAATCTGCAGGTGGTCTGTAGCAGCTCCGCGGGTCGCCGATGTTCTCGCCTTGACTCTCTGACAGATATCACACTTGGCGATGTAGCTTCCGGTCTCACGCTTCATTCCATGCCACCAAAATTGTTCCTTCAAGTCTTGATACATCTTGGTACCTCTGGGGTGGATGGAGTATAGGGTGTCGTGGGCTTCCTTCAGGATGACTTGCTTCAACTCTGAATCTGATGGCACACATAGGCGTCTGTTGTACCAAAGCACTCCTTCTTCATCTTCGGTGAATCCTGGTGCCTTCCCTGCGGCTATTTGGCTCTTGATTCCGTCAATGCTGGCATTTCCTTTCTGTGCTTCTTTGACCTGACTGATCAAGGTGGGCTTAAGCTCTATGCTGGCTAGGAATCCTTCACTAAGTAGCTCCAGTCTAAAGTGCTCAAACTCTTGATACAAACTAGGCTGTTCTATGGCGATCAGGGAGTTCAACTGCATTGGCTGTCTACTCAGGGCATCCGCTACCACATTGGCCTTGCCGGGGTGGTAGTGAATTTCCATATCATAGTCCTTAATCAACTCTATCCATCTGCGCTGCCTCATATTCAGCTCTTTCTGGGTGAAGATATACTTCAAGCTCTTGTGATCCGAATAGATCTCGCATCGATTACCCATGAGGTAATGACGCCATACTTTCAAACCTAAGACTACGGCTGCTAACTCCAAGTCATGTGTTGGGTAGTTCTGCTCATGCTGCTTCAGTTGCCTTGACAGATATGATATCACCTTGCCTTCTTGCATCAACACACATCCAAGACCAATCTTGGATGCGTCACAATAGACGTCAAATGGCTTGGTGATATCGGGCATGATCAAAATTGGGTCTGTGGTTAATCTACGCTTGAGTTGGTGGAAACTTTCTTCGCACTTGTCAGTCCAGTCAAACTGCTTGTCCTTCTTCAACAGTTGAGTCATTGGTCTAGCTATGCTAGAAAATCCTTCAACGAACCTGCGGTAATATCCCGCTAATCCGAGAAATGCACGGACTTCAGTCTGAGTGGTTGATGTCTACGCACGCTTCTATTCCTGTAGACAGTGTTGGGCCTCCAAGAGCGGAGGTTTGTAGAACAGCAGCAAGTTTCCCTTAAGTGAATCACCCAAGGTTTATCGAACTCAGGGAGGTAGAGGTCAAAGATATCCCTCTCAAGCAACCCTGCAATTACGATACAAGAAGTCTCTTGTGTCCCCAACACACCTAATACACTTGTCAGATGTATAGGTGCACTAGTTCGGCGAAGAGATAGTAAGATGCAAGTGATATGGATGAATATGAGTGGTAATAACAATCTAAAATAAAGATGGCAGCGAGTAAACATGCAGTTGAACAGTAAATAAACGGAGTTTCGATATTCGGAAACAAGGCCTAGGGATCATACTTTCACTAGTGGACACTCTCAACATTGCAATCATAAAGGAATATAAATAAGCACTTCACTATGCGATTCTGAATTACTCTTTGGCAAGATAACGAACACTAATTCATCATGTAGGCAAACCTTAAAGATGTATTCCCAAGTACTAATAAACACCCCAAGCTGTCACTGTGAGCATTCATAGGAGGTACTAACACACCACAATTTCATAGAGACATCCAACTCAAATCATAACTCGGTGAATAATTATTCTGTGAAATATAGCCTAAGAGACCCACACGGTGCACACACTGTCACCTTTACACACGTGGGACAAGGATTCTCCGGAGATCACATAAGTAAAATCCACTTGAATAGCATAATGACATCTAGATTACAAAGCTCATCATATGGATCTCAATCATGCAAAGGAACTCATGAGATCATTGTATTGAAGTACATGAGAGAGAGAGATATGAACCACATAGCTACCGGTACAGCCCTTAGCCTCGGGGGAGAAATACTCCCTCCTCATCATAGGAGACAACACCATCGATGGAGATGGCGGTGGTTTCGATGGAGATGCCTTCTGGCGGCAATTCCCCGTCCCGGCGGCGTGCCGGAACAGAGACTTCTGTCCCCCGAATCTTGGCTTCGCGATGGCGGCGGCTCTGGAAGGCTTTCTGGTGTTTCGTCAATCCGTGTCAAGGATTTAGGTCAGGACGGCTTAAATAGGCGAAGAGTCGGAGCCGGAAGGGCCACGGGGCCCCCTCACGCAGGGCGCGCCCCCCCTAGGCCGCGCCGCCACCATGTGTGGGGCCCCCAGGGCTCCCCTCTTGTCCCACTCTGGCTCTCTGGAAGCTTCCGGGAAAAATAAGGTTCTGGGCGTTGATTTCGTCCAATTCCGAGAATATTTTCTTTGTAGTATTTCTGAAACCAAAAACAGCAAAAAACGGCAACTGGCTCTTCGGCATCTCGTCAATAGTTAGTGCCGGAAAATGCATAGAAATGACATATAATGTGTATAAAACATGTGAGTATCATCATAAAAGTAGCATGGAACATAGGAAATTATAGATACGTTTGAGACGTATCAAGCATCCCCAAGCTTAGTTCCTACTCGCCCTCGAGTAGGTAAACGATAACAAGGATAATTTCTGAAGTGACATGCTATCATAATCTTGATCAATACTATTGTAAAGCATATGAGATGAATGCAGCGATTCGAAGCAATGGTGAAGACAATGAGTAAACAATGAATCATATAGCAAAGACTTTTCATGAATAATACTTTCAAGACAAGCATCAATAAGACTTGCATAAGAGTTACTCATAAAGCAATAAATTCTTAGTAGAAAGCTTTGAAACAACACAAAGGAAGATATAAGTTTCAGAAGTTGCTTTCAACTTCAACATATTTATCTCATGGATAATTGTCAACACAAAGTAATATAACAAGTGCAATAGGTAAACATGTAAGAATCAATGCACACAGTTGATACAAGTGTTTGCTTCTGAGATAGAAAGAATAGGTAAACTGACTCAACAATAAGGTAGAAGAATGGCCCTTCGCAGAGGGAAGCATGGAATACTATATTTGTGCTAGAGCTTTTCATTTTGAAAACAAGAAACAATTTTGTCAACGGTAGTAATAAATCATATGTGTTATGTATAAGACATCCTATAAGTTGCAAGCCTCATGCATAGATTACCAATAGTGCTCGCACCTTGTCCTAATTAGCTTGGATTAACATGGATTATCATTGCATAGCATATGTTTCAACCAAGTGTCACAAAGGGGTACCTCTATGCCGCCCGTACAAAGGTCTAAGGAGAAGCTCGCATTGGATTTCTCGCTTTTGACTATTCTCAACTTAGACATCCATACCGGGACAACATAGACAACAGATAATGGACTCGTCTTTAATGCATAAGCATTCAACAACAGTTAAAATTCTCATAAGAGATTGAGGATTAATTGTCCATACTGAAACTTCCACCATGAATCATGGCTTTAGTTAGCGGCCTGTGACGCCCCGGAACCGGTACCATGAGGATTCCAGGGATCCCGCCGAAATCCGCACGATATCGATCCAGAGACGCCCTCCGACACGACGTGCGCGACGAATCACACACGTGATGCCAGAGGAATTACCACGAGCGGTAACATTACAACAGGATTACAATAGAGCCCACAAGAAACATATATTACAACAAAGACTCCACGAGTCAAGATACAAATATACCATACAAAGATCTGAATCATACAGAAAATCGAATACGTCCGAGTACGGACAAGATACAAATTGGACTAAGAGTCCTGAAGATAACCAGTGGCGTCCATAACCCTGCCCAGGCCAAGCCGGAAGGGTAACCTTGCTAACGTCGTCTTCATCGAACATATCTTCATACCTGCCCGGTTATATCCCGTAGAAGCGCAATAAGTACGGGTTCGTACTTAACAAGACTTCAAGACGTATAAGCATTCGTCAACCGCCGTCCTTTGTACTTGAGGCACGCAGGGGACTTAGAGGACGCAAGGGGAACGTCATAGGCAATATGGTGGGGTTAAGCGGCAACGCGCAAGCACTAAAAACCTATAGAGACACTCTACAACATTCGTCTAATCAGAGTAGATGAGAGAGCGCAAAAACTAATAGTTCTAAACTCTGCAAACATAACACAACCAATGCGTTCCCCCTTCGCAAAGAAGTACTTACAAAGGCACTCACACGGTTGTCAAGTTTTAACCATTTATTATTGAAGTTGTGCTATCTTACTATGCAAGTTATTAGTATTGAAACAACAGGTGTAAATTGTCTATGGTCGAGTCATACAGCTCCAAGTCGTCCATAACCGCGGACGCGGCTTATCGATAAGATGTAACCCTGCAGGGGTGCCCAAATGTGCCCACACGCACGATCAACCCACTTACGACAGGTGGATATCACGACACGCACTCTCCTTCACTACAACAATGTCCAGGAAGCCACCTAACTAAGTTAAACCCGTATCGTAGTCCTGGTCGTGCTCCGAAGCGGACTCAGCTATTGCAACCGCGTGCTAGGTGGACAAGGCCCAGCGGGATGACCACTTCGCAGTGGCACCGCAACCTACGAACGTGCAAGAGACAACGAAGTTCAAGGCCCCAAAAGTAACATCATATCATCTGACCACAAAGAAACAAGCTTGCACGCCCGGGAGAAACAAAACATTCGAACTAGTTGTGGCCACTGGACAAAGCTGTAGATTCCGGCGAGGGTCGAGGGAGACCCGGTAAGCATACCCACGTGTGGTTAGAGCGCTCGCCTCGGAACAGATAACAAGAACTCGGGATCCTAAGATATTTAGGAAACACAAGTGAGCCGTCATAAAACGATCAGCTGATCCACCGATGCCTCCGCTAAACAAATGTCAACAACTAAAGTAATCATGATTCTTCCCAACATATAACCCGATAAGATAGCAGTAACGGTAACGAGGTAAAACAGTACTAGCATGCACTACGACTCGCAAGGCAGACTCGATAACCAAACAATAGCCGTAGGAGGTGGTGGTGGCAATATGGTGATGAGATCTGAGATCTAGGGGTTGGCCCGATCTCGCGATTTGACCCAAGGATCGAGGGGAAAAGGTGGGAGAGCGAGAGGAACGCGAAGAACACGAAGAACACCGGTACTCACGCACGCACACCAACCCGATACACCCGATACTTACCCCCGTGGCTCGATGGACCACGCCAATAGAATCACCGGAAGAGGCACGCGGCGTAATCCCGGTGAGAGATTGGTGTTGGAGAAAGGAGATTGGTGAGGGAGAGAGAGTGCCTTGCACTAGAATCTCAATCAACAATACCCAAATCAACAACAAGGATGGCCTTGATTACAGAGGGATGCTTGTCCAAGATGGATGCTAACCCTAGGGAGACTAAGCTCAAAGTTGGTTTAAGCTCAAAATATGTCTAAGGGGTAAAGGAGGGGTCTAGGGTCCTTATATAGGCATACACAGCCAGCAAGGCGAAAAGGTACCAAAACAGAATAACTTAGGCAGTTTGGTGGGGTCTCCTCGTCAGATCCGGTCGTGGGGCCGGTCAGACCGGGCCTGTGACCGGGTGGTCCGGTCCTGGGTCCGGTCGACCGGTCGCCAACCGGAAACCTCGTAGGCTTCCGTCCGGTTGGTGTCCAGTACGAGCTTGAGGGAAACCCGGTTGGCGGCCGGTTGACCGGGTCTGTGACCGGGCTGCCCGGTCATGCGTCCGGTCAGACCGGGTCCTGGACCGGCCGGTGCCTTCTCTTCCTTCAAGCGCTTCGCATGACGTCGGGTCTAGCTTCGTGTTCATCTTCATGACTTGAGGCTCCTCTCCTTCCCTCGACCATGGCTTGTCCTCCTCTCCGGTGTCTTGATGCGCCTTGTACCTAATGACACATAGCACATCGGCATGAGGTAGCATTCCATCCAAAGGGGTATCAAGATCAAGGGTGGTGACGAGCGAGTTCACCTTATCATGTAGCGCTTTAACTCGAGCCCGAGTCATCGGTCCACTTGGGGGACTAGTTGGTCTTGATGTAGTGTCGTCGGTGAGCGGGGCTACATCATCTCCCCCCCCTTGGGGAAGAGTCATCCTCGACTCTTGTTCCTCCTCACCGACGGTGTAGTCCATGATGCTTGTCCCATGTTGTGGTAGAGGGATAAAGTCGCGGTCGAAGAAGAGCTTGGGGAAAAACAACTTGCGAAAGGAAAACTTGTGCATGCCAAATTTTTGATCGACGAACAAAAGGCTCTCAATAAAACACGAAGCATCAAGTCGTTTCTCCAAGAGGCATTTGGCAAAAATGGGAACCAAAAGAGTGTCGATGTATCCAAAATGTGGTAGGGCAAAAATTTGTGCATGTAAGGGTTGTAAGGTGTCAAAAATGTGTGGTGTAGCATTGTCCCAAACAAGTGGAACAAACAAAAGGCAAGTGTCGGTGGCAAAATTTGGGGCAAAATTGTTATGTGCAATGGCAAAGCGGTGGAGACTTCGAACTTGGGAGAGTATGGTTGGCTTGAGCCGAGTATGAATGTCCTCAAGTGTGAACGAATCCATTGCAATTGCCAAAGATAAAATGAGAAATCCAAAGAAGAGCAACTTTTTGTGTGACATGTGGCACAAGATGCATAAGGTGTCTCTCACATGTATGACATGGTCCTTGAGAATCTCGGAGTGTATGATGATATCATCACGACATACAACAACCATTGTGCCAACAAGATGTGTCAAGATGTGTTGCATAAGAAACAAAAGAGGTGACGAGGAATTGGACCAAACCGGAAACTCGACAAGGCAAGTCGGAAACACACGAGGGCGAAGGCTTGTGGGAACATACCCTTTGGTGTGATTCCCGCGGGTTAGGTCCTTGTTGGGGTAGCTCTCAATTGCGCGTTTCGTGAGCTCATGCTCCGTGGCGGTGGAAGTTGTCATTCGGGTATCTATACACACGAAAGAGAAAACAAAAAGCGTGTGTGCATGGTAGAGGAACACATCATCCATCATGATGTTCCATGTCTTGTGCACATCACCATTAGTGTCAAGCAAGATAGTATGAAATGCATGGTGATGGTGCCTATGGCAAGAAGGTGCATTCATGGCATGTGGTAACTCATGATCATCAAAAAGTGAGAAGGCTATGGGGGCCATCTCGTGGACAATGAAATAAGCATTCTTGCATACCAAGCATAAGAAAGAGCAATTGTTCACAATCTTGGATGCAAGGATCATGGAATGGTGCAAACATTTTGGGCAAAGCATGTTCAACATGTTATCATTGTCATTATCATTGCAAGCAATACATGGTAAAGAGCAAGTGGTCGACATATTGCAAGCAATGGTAGAAAAATTGAAGCTCTCATAACATGGCATGGTCATGGTATCTGATGGCGTGTATTTCACACGTTCGTTGGGAACCCCAAGAGGAAGGTATGATGCGCACAGCAACAAGTTTTCCCTCAGAAAGAAACCAAGGTTTATCGAACCAGGAGGAGCCAAGAAGCACGTTGAAGGTTGATGGCGGCGGGATGTAGTGCGGCGCAACACCGTAGATTCCGGCGCCAACGTGGAACCTCGCACAACACAACCAAAGTACTTTGCCCCAACGAAACAAGTGAGGTTGTCAATCTCACCGGCTTGCCGTAACAAAGGATTAACCGTATTGTGTGGAAGATGATTGTTTGCGTAGAAAACAAGAAAAACAAGTATTGCAGACAGATTTGTATTTCAAGTATTAAAAGAATGGACCGGGTCCACAGCTCACTAGAGGTGTCTCTCCCATAAGATAAAAGCATGTTGGGTGAACAAATTACAGTCGGGCAATTGACAAATAGAGAGGGCATAACAATGCACATACATGTCATGATAAGTACAAGGAGATTTAATTGGGCATTACGACAAAGTACATAGACCGCCATCCAACCGCATCTATGCCTAAAAAGTCCACCTTCAAAGTTATCGTCCGAACCCCCTCCAAGATATTAAGTTGCTAAGCAACATGTACAATTGTATTAAGTATGGTGCGTAATGTAATCAACAACTACATCCTCTGGACATAGCGCCAATGTTTTATCCCTAGTGGCAACAAAGACAACACAACCTTAGAACTTTCTCGTCATCGTCCTGTGTGTCAATGCAGCATGAACCCACTATCGAGCATAAATACTCCCTCTTGGAGTTAAGAGCAAAAACTTGGCCGCAGCCTCTACTAATAACGGAGAGCATGCAAGATCATAAACAACACATATGTAATAACTTGATAATTAACATAACATGGTATTCTCTATCCATCGGATCCCGACAAACACAACATAGAGTATTACGTATAGATGATCTTGATCATGTTAGGCAGCTCACAAGATCCAACAATGAAGCACAATGAGGAGAAGACAACCATCTAGCTACCGCTATGGACCCATAGTCCAGGGGTGAACTACTCACTCATCACTCCGGAGGCGACCATGGCGGTGTAGAGTCCTCCGGGAGATGAATCCCCTCTCCGGCAGGGTGCCGGAGGAGATCTCCGTAATCCCCCGAGATGGGATTGGCGGCGGCGGCGTCTCCGGAAGGTTTTCCGTATCGTGGTTTTTCGCCTCGTGGGTTTCGCGACGGAGGCTTTAAGTAGGCGGAAGGGCAGAGTCGGAGGGCCGACGAGGGGCCCACACCATAGGCGGCGCGGCCCCCTCTCCGGCCGCGCGGCCCTATGGTGGCGGCGCCTCGTCGCCCCACTTCGTATCCCTTTCGGTCTTCTCGAAGGTTCGTGGAAAAATAGGACCCCGGGTCTTGATTTCGTCCAATTCCGAGAATATTTCGTTACTAGGATTTCGAAACCAAAAACAGCAGTAAAACAAAGAATCGGCTCTTCGGCATCTTGTTAATAGGTTAGTTCCGTAAAATGCACGAATATGACATAAAGTGTGCATAAAACATGTAGGTATCATCAATAATATGGCATGGAACATAAGAAATTATCGATATGTCGGAGACGTATCAGCGATCCACAAGCTTAGTTCTCGCTCGTCCCGAGCAGGTAAAACGATAACAAAAGATAATTTCGAAGTGACATGCCATCATAACCTTGATCATACTATTTGTAAACATATGTAATGAATGCAGCGATCAAAGCAATGGTAATGACATGAGTAAACAAGTGAATCATAAAGCAAAGACTTTTCATGAATAGTACTTCAAGACAAGCATCAATAAGTCTTGCATAAGAGTTAACTCA
>NC_061510.1:177773256-177787462 GCF_022539505.1 Lolium rigidum
CTTAGTCACTCTAAAATGAAGCTTTTGGGAGGTTTTTGAAATTTCCATGTTTGAAACCCAAAACCACTTCTCTTCGTGCTTGACTTCATAAGACAGAGTTTAGGGTTAGGGGTTAGATACATGATTTGTATGGTTTGAATATGTCCAAACCTTGTTTATCAACTTGAATATGCTTACTATATGACATAAGAAGACTATGTACTTTAGTTTTTCATTTTTTGTTTTTATTTTATTTTTCTGCCCATTTGAATCTTGTTGGTCAAATCCTAGGTTTGACCAAGATTTAGACAAGTTTAACACGTGAAAACGAATAAGTAAGCCTGGATCCTTCTTAGTCACTCCAAAATGTACCAATTGATAGATGTGTTAACTTTGCTTCATGGAAAAAATAATGTCATGTAAATGAGTTAACTTGGATTTCCTAGCCTTGAATCCATAGGAAACTGTGTTCTAATGCACTATAATAATCAACCTAGTTTTTACACCAACAGGTCTGTCACTTACGTGTGGTGCCCACGCGTGAGGTCCCACACTTCAGTGAGCACAAGTCACGTGCAATAGGTACGCAAAATCCCAGCCATCTTCTTTGTCAAGAGAAGACGCATCAGGATGCGTATTGGAAGTCTCTGGGTCCTTCAGGATCCTTCGGTTGTCCCTCTCACACACAAAAAACAAATCTCTCTCATTCTCGGCCTCGCTCGACTCGCTCGCTCGCACCTCCTGCTCACTGACAAACCCTACACAATAGTCAACATCGTCACCCGAAAAAGGGGAGACACCATAATGCTCTCCCTTCTTCTGTCCTTCCGAGTGATCCCTCTTCCTCCGAGTTTCACTAGCTAGACGGGCAAACACACATGTGCTGCATAGTAGTAATAATAAAAAGGTAGAAAAATCGATATACGAATCTATAATTAAATAGGTTAAACTAGGGTTTTGCCCAGTACTACAGATCAAGGTTCAAAAAATCCAACTACGGGGTTCGAACAACACGATTCTAATCCAAGAATTTTTTCTACCTCATCCAAATGGCCTCAAACTATCTAGTGTAGTATGTGTGAAAATGTATGCACTATGTGTGCTATAACTTTTATGTCTTTCAAATTTGAACCAAATTTGAATAAGTTTGAAGTATTTCAAAAAGGGGCTTTTGGCTTAAACGTTTGAAACCCAAAACGGCTTCTCTTCATGCTAGACTTCATAAGACCGAGTTTAGGGTTAGGGGTTGATACATGATTTGTCTGGTTTGAATATGTCTAAACCTTGTTTATCAACTTTAATGCTAACTATATGACATAAGAAGACTATGTGCTTTGGTTTTTCATTTTTCTGTTTTTTTTATTTTATGCCCATATATTTGAATCTTGGTCAAATCCTAGGTTTGACAAAGATTTAAACAAGTTTAAAACATGAAAACGAAAAGGGAAGCCTGTATCCTTCTTAATTAGTCACTCTAATATGAAGTTTTTGGGAGGTTTTTGAAATTTCCATGTTTGAAACCCAAAACCACTTCTCTTCATGCTTGACTTCATAAGACAGAGTTTAGGGTTAGGGGGTAGATACATGATTTTTATGGTTTGAATATGTCCAAACCTTGTTAATTTATCAACTTGAATGCTTACTATATCACATAAGAAGACTATATGCTTTGGTTTTTCATTTTTCTGATTTTTTATGAATTTTATGCCCATTTGAAACTTTTCGTCAAATCCTAGGGTTGACAAATATTTAAACAAGTTTAAAATATCAAAATGAAAAGGTAAGCATGGATCCTTTTTAGTCACTCTAAAATAAAGCTTTTGGGAGGTTCTTGAAATTTCAATGTTTTGAAACCCAAAACCACTTCTCTTCATGATTGACTTCATAAGACAGAGTTTAGGGTTAGGGGCAGATATATACATGAGTTGTCTGGTTTGAATATGTCTAGACCTTGTTTATCAACTTTAATGCTTACTATATATATGACATAAGAATGCTATGTGCATTGGTTTTTCATTCTTTTGATTTTTTTCTGAATTTGTATGCCCATTTGAATCTTGGTCAAATCCTAGGCGATTTGACCAAGATTTAAACAAGTTTAAAACATGAAAATGAAAAGGGAAGTCTGTATCCTTCTTAGTCACTCTAAAATGAAGCTTTTGGGATGTTCTTGAAATTTCCATGTTTGAAACCCAAAACGACTTCTCTTCATGCTAGACTTCATAAGATCGACGGGGGGTAGATACATGATTTGTATGGTTTTTTGTGTCCACCATACCTACCTACCACATGGTATTTCTCCGCCATTCCAAAGTAAATTACTTGAGTGCTACCTTTAAAATTTCTATTCTTTGTCTTTGCAATATATAGCTCATGGGACAAATAGCTTAAAAACTATCGTGGTGAAGAATATGTACTTATGTGTCTTATTTCTTAATAAGTTGCTTGTTGAGCGGTAACCATGTTTACGGGGACGCCATAAACTCTTTTACCTTTGTTGAATATCATGTGAGTTGCTATGCATGTTCGTCTTGTACGAAGTAAGGGCGGTTCTCACAATCAAATGGTTTGAGTATGCATACGTGTTAGAGAAGAACATTGGGCCGCTAACTAAAGCCATGACTCATGGTGGAAGTTTCGAGTGTGGACAATTAATCCTCAATCTCTTATGAGAATATTAATCATTGTCGAATGCTTATGCATTAAAGAGGAGTCCATTATCATGTTGTCTATGTTGTCCCGGTATGGATGTCTAAGTTGAGAATAATCAAAAGCGAGAAATCCAATGCGAGCTTTCTCCTTAGACCTTTGTACGGGCGGCATAGAGGTACCCCTTTGTGACACTTGGTTGAAACATATGCTATGCAATGATAATCGGTGTTAATCCAAGCTAATTAGGACAAGGTGCGAGCACTATTAGTATACTATGCATGAGGCTTGCAACTTATAGGATATCTTATACATAACACATATGCTTTATTACTACCATTGACAAAATTGTTTCTTGTTTTCAAAATGAAAAGCTCTAGCACAAATATAGTAATCAATGCTTCCCTCTGCGAAGGGCCTATCTTTTACTTTATTGTTGAGTCAGTTTGCCTATTCTTTCGATCTTAGAAGCAAACACTTGTGTCAACTGTGTGCATTGATTCTTACATGTTTACTTATTGCACTTGTTATACTGCTTTGTGTTGACAATTATCCATGAGATATATATGTTGAAGTTGAAAGCAACCGCTGAAACTTATATCTCCTTTGTGTTGCTTCAATGCTTTTACTTTGAATTTATTGCTTTATGAGTAACTCTTATGCAAGTCTTATTGATGCTTGTCTTGAAAGTATTATTCATGAAAAGTCTTTGCTATATGATTCATTTGTTTACTCATTATCTTAATCATTGCTTCGAATCGCTGCATTCATCTCATATGCTTACAATAGTATGATCAAGATTATGATAGCATGTCACTTCAGAAATTATCTTTTGTTATCGTTTACCTACTCGAGGGCGAGTAGGAACTAAGCTTGGGGATGCTTGATACGTCCCAAACGTATCTATAATTTCTTATGTTCCATGCTACTTTTATGATGATACTCACATGTTTTATACACATTATATGTCATATTTATGCATTTTACGGCACTAACCTATTGACGAGATGCCGAAGAGACGATTCTTTGTTTTACTGCTGTTTTTGGTTTCAGAAATCCTAGTAAGGAAATATTCTCGGAATTAGACGAAATCAACGCCCAGGGGCCTATTTTTCCACGAAGCTTCCAGAAGTCCGAGGGAGAGACGAAGTGGGGCCACGAGGCGCCGCCACAACAGGGCGGTGCGGCCAGCAAGGGGCCCGCGCGGCCCTGTTGTGTGGGGCCCCCGTGGCACCTCTTGACCTGCCCTTCCGCCTACATATAGTCTTCGTCGCGAAACCCCCAGTACCGAGAGCCACGATACGGAAAACCTTCTAGAGACGCCGCCGCCGCCAATCCCATCTCGGGGGATTCAGGACATCACCTCCGGCACCCTGCCGGAGGGGAATCATCTCCGGAGGTCTCTTCATCGCCATGATCGCCCCGGATCGATGTGTGAGTAGTTCACCCGTGGACTATGGGTCCATAGCAGTAGCTAGATGGTTGTCTTCTCCTCATTGTGCTATCATGTTAGATCTTGTGAGCTGCCTATCATGATCAAGATCATCTATTTGTAATCCTTCATGTTGTGTTTGTTGGGATTCGATGAATATTGAATACTATGTCAAGTTGATTATCAATCTATCATATATGTTATTTATGTTCTTGCATGCTCTCCGTTGCTAGTAGAGGCTCTGGCCAAGTTGATACTTGTGACTCCAAGAGGGGGTATTTATGCTCGATAGTGGGTTCATGCCTCCATTAAATGCGGGACGGTGACGAGAAAGTTCTAAGGTTGTGGATGTCTTTGTTGCCACTAGGAATAAAACATCGATGCTTTGTCTAAGGATATTTGTGTTGATTACATTACGCACCATACTTAATGCAATTGTCATGTTGTTTACAACTTAATGCGGAGGGGTTCGGATGATAACTCTGAAAGTGGACTTTTTAGGCATAGATGCATCTTGGATAGCGGTCTATGTACTTTGTCGTAATGCCACTGATTAAATCTCATAGTACTCATCATGATATATGTATGTGCATTGTTATGCCTTCTTTATTTGTCAATTGCCCAAGCTGTAATTTGTTCACCCAACATCCGCTATCTTATGGGAGAGACACCACTAGTGAGCTGTGGACCCCGGTCCTATTCTTTACATCCGAAATACAATCTGCTGCAATTGTTCTTTCTTGTTCTTCGCAAACAACCATCATCATCCACACTATACATCTAATCCTTTGTTTACGGCAAGCCGGTGAGATTGACAACCTCATCTGTTACGTTGGGGCAAAGTTACGTGATTGTGTTGTGCAGGTTCCACGTTGGCGCCGGAATCCCTGGTGTTGCGCCGCACTACACTCCTCCGCCAACAACCTTCAACGTGCTTCTTGACTCCTACTGGTTCGATAACCTTGGTTTCTTACTGAGGGACAACTTGCTGCTGTGCGCATCACACCTTCCTCTTGGGGTTCCCAACGGACGTGTCATCTACGCGCATCACTCTCCACGGTGCGCCATCCTCCATAGTCGCCGGCCACTACCACATCAGCTGCTCCCATTGTCACTATCGTCCGTCTGGCTTGCTGCCCCACTTCGTTCCCTCTTCCTCGTCATGTTGGGCCGGGGTCGCCGCAAATAATCTCGCGCTCGACTTCCTCCCACGGGCGCCAAACGGCGACCTCGGTTTGGAGCTCGCCGACTCTCGGGGCGGCCTCCTACTCCTTGCGGACTTCGACCACACCGAACACGGAAAGCCTTTCGAGCAGCCTTCACGTCTCGTCGTCTGCGATCCCCTGGCAGGTCAGTACGTGACGGTCCCTCCACCCCTGCTGTTTCGAACACAACATTCCTAAGCTTGTTCCTGGGCGCCGCCCTCCATGGCGAGGACGCTGCGGCGCGCATCAGTCTGTCAAATTACAGGGTAATGTGCCTGGTCTATCATGACGGCATCTGCAAGACCTGCGTGTTCTCGCCTGGCCCTGGTGGCCACGCTTGGACCTCCTCCGGCGCCACCGTGCCTCTCGACGCCACGCACACAGGCCTGTCGGATATCCTCTTTGTGGGGTGCAACGCCCGTTTCTTCCAGTGGTACGTGTTCGGTGCGTGATGCGTGTAGTTGACACGTCCGTTGGGAACCCCAATAGGAAGGTGTGATGCGCATAGTAGCAAGTTTTCCCTCAGAAAGAAACCAAGGTTTATCAAACCAGGAGGAGCCAAGAAGCACGTTGAAGGTTGTTGGTGGCGGAGTGTAGTGCGGCGCAACACCAGGGATTCCGGCGCCAACGTGGAACACCTGCACAACACAATCACAGAACTTTGCCCCAACGTAACAGGCGAGGTTGTCAATCTCACCGGCTTGCTGTAAACAAAGGATTAGATGTATAGTGTGGATGATGATGGTTGTTTGCGAAGAACAGCAAAGAACAATTGCAGCAGTTGTATTTCGGATGTAAAGAATAGGACCGGGGTCCACGGATCACTAGCGGTGTCTCTCCCATAAGATAGCAGATGTTGGGTGAACAAATTACGGTTGTGCAATTGACAAATAAAGAAGGCATAACAATGCACATACATATATCATGATGAGTACTATGAGATTTAATCGGGGCATTACGACAAAGTACATAGACCGCTATCCGGCATGCATCTATGCCTAAAAAGTCCACCTTCGAGGTTATCATCCGAACCCCTCCGGTATTAAGTTGTAAACAACGGACAATTGCATTAAGTATGGTGCGTAACGTAATCAACACAAATATCCTTAGACAAAGCATCGATGTTTTATCCCTAGTGGCAACAACACATCCACAACCTTAGAACTTTACGTCAGCTTGTCCCAGATTTAATGGAGGCATGAACCCACTATCGAGCATAAATACCCCCTCTTGGAGTCACAAGTATCAACTTGGCCAGAGCCTCTACTAGCAACGGAGAGCATGCAAGAACATAAATAACATATATGATAGATTGATAATCAACTTGACATAGTATTCAATATTCATCGGATCCCAACAAACACAACATGAAGGATTACAAATAGATGATCTTGATCATGATAGGCAGCTCACAAGATCTAACATGATAGCACAATGGGGAGAAGACGACCATCTAGCTACTGCTATGGACCCATAGTCCAGGGGTGAACTAATCACACATCGATCCGGAGGCGATCATGGCGATGAAGAGACCTCCGGGAGATGATTCCCCTCTCCGGCAGGGTGCCGGAGGCGATCTCCTGAATCCCCCGAGATGGGATTGGCGGCGGCGGCGTCTCTGGAAGGTTTTCCGTATTGTGGCTCTCGGTACTGGGGGTTTCGCGACGGAGGCTTTAAGTAGGCGGAAGGGCAGGTCAAGAGGAGCCACGGGGGCCCCACACAACAGGGCCGCGTGGGCCCCTTGCTGGCTGCGCCGCCCTGTTGTGGCGGCGCCTTGTGCCCCACTTCGTGACTCCTTCGGTCTTCTGGAAGCTTCGTGCAAAAATAGGACCCTGGGCGTTGATTTCGTCCAATTCTGAGAATATTTCCTTACTAGGATTTCTGAAACCAAAAACAGCAGAAAACAGCAACTGGCTCTTAGGCATCTCGTCAATAGGTTAGTGCCGGAAAATGCATAAATATGACATATAATGTGTATAAAACATGTGAGTATCATCATAAAAGTAGCATGGAACACAAGAAATTATAGATACGTTTGGGACGTATCAAGCATCCCCAAGCTTAGTTCCTACTCGCCCTCGAGTAGGTAAACGATAACAAAGATAATTTCTGAAGTGACATGCTATCATAATCTTGATCATACTATTGTAAAGCATATGAGATGAATGCGGCGATTCGAAGCAATGATGAAGATAATGAGTAAACTAATGAAACATATAACAAAGACTTTTCATGAATAATACTTTCAAGACAAGCATCAATAAGACTTGCATAAGAGTTACTCATAAAGCAATAAATTCGAAGTAAAAGCATTGAAGCAACACAAAGGAAGATAAAGTTTCAGCAGTTGCTTTCAACTTCAACATGTATATCTCATGGATAATTGTCAACACAAAGCAATATAACAAGTGCAATAAGTAAACATGTAAGAATCAATGCACACAGTTGATACAAGTGTTTGCTTCTAAGATAGAAAGAATAGGCAAACTGACTCAACAATAAACTAGAAGACAGGCCCTTCGCGAGAGGAAGCATTGATTACTATATTTGTGCTAGAGCTTTTCATTTTGAAAACAAGAAACAATTTTGTCAACGGTAGTAATAAAGCATATGTGTTATGTATAAGACATCTTATAAGTTGCAAGCCTCATGCATAGTATACTAATAGTGCTCGCACCTTGTCCTAATTAGCTTGGATTAACACTCGATTATCATTGCATAGCATATGTTTCAACCAAGTGTCACAAAGGGGTACCTCTATGCCGCTTGTACAAAGGTCTAAGGAGAAAGCTCGCATTGGATTTCTCGCTTTTGATTATTCTCAACTTAGACATCCATACCGGGACAACATAGACAACAGATAATGGACTCCTCTTTAATGCATAAGCATTCAACAACGATTATTATTCTCATAAGAGATTGAGGATTAGCTGTCCACACTGAAACTTCCACCAAGAATCATGGCTTTAGTTAGCGGCCCAATGTTCTTCTCTAACAGTATGCATACTCAAACCATTTGATTGTGAAAACCGCCCTTACTTCAGACAAGACAAACATGCATAGCAACTCACATGATATTCAACAAAGGTAAAAGAGTTGATGGCGTCCCCAGAAAACATGGTTACCGCTCAACAAGCAACTTACTAAGAAATAAGACACATAAGTACATATTCTTCACCACGATAGTTTTTAAGCTATTTTATCCCATGAGCTATATATTGCAAAGGTAAAGAATAGAAATTTTAAAGGTAGCACTCAAGTAATTTACTTTGGAATGGCGGAGAAATACCATGTAGTAGGTAGGTATGGTGGACACAAATGGCATGGTTATTGGCTCAAGGATTTGGATGCACGAGAAGAATTCCTCTCAATACAAGGCTAGGCTAGCAAGGTTGTTTGAAGCAAACTCAAGTATAAAAGGTGCAGCAAAGCTCACATATGAACATATTGTAGCTATTATAAGACTTTACATTGTCTCCTTGTTGTTCAAACACCTCAACCGAGAAAATATCTAGACTCTAGAGATCAATCATGCAAACCAAATTTTAACAAGCTCTATGTAGTTATTCATTAATGAGTACAAGGTACATGATGCAAGAGCTTAAACAAGATCTATATGAGCACAACAATTGCCAAGTATCACATTATTCAAGACATTTTACCATTTACCACATGCGGCATTTTCCGTTTCCAACCATATAACAATGAATGAAGTAGTTCAACTTTCGCAATGAACATTAAAGATGAAGCTAAGAACACATGTGTTCATACGAAACAGCGGAGCGTGTCTCTCTCCCAAACAAAGAATGCTAGGATCCGATTTATTCAAACAAAAACAAAAATAAAAACAAGCAGACGCTCCAAGTAAAGCACATAAGATGTGACGGAATAAAAATATAGTTTCACTAGAGGAACCTGATAAGTTGTCGATGAAGAAGGGATGCCTTGGGCATCCTCAAGCTTAGACGCTTGAGTCTTCTTAAAATATGCAGGGATGAACCACGGGGGCATCCCCAAGCTTTGACTTTTCACTCTTCTTGATCATATTGTATCATCCTCCTCTCTTGACCCTTGAAAACTTCCTCCACACCAAACTCGAAACAAACTCATTAGAGGGTCAGTGCATAATTCATATATTCAGAGGTGACATAATCATTTTTAACACTTCTGGACATTGCACAAAGCTACCGAAAGTTAATGGAACAAAGAAATCCATCTAACATAGCAAAACAGGCAATGCGAAATAAAAGGCAGAATCTGTCAAAACAGAACAGTTCGTAAAGACGAATTTTAAAGTGGCACCAGACTTGCTCAGATGAAAATGCCCAAATTGAATGAAAGTTGCGTACATATCTGAGGATCACGCACGTAAATTGGAAGATTTTTTTGATTTTTCTACAGGGACTACTGCTCAAATTCGTGACAGCAAGAAATCTGTTCCTGCGCAGTAATCCAAATCTAGTATTGGCTTTACTATCAAAGACTTTACTTGGCACAACAATGCAATAAAATAAAGATAAGGAGAGGTTGCTACAGTAGTAAACAACTTCCAATACTCAAATATAAAAATAAAGTGCAGAAGTAAAATAATGGGTTGTCTCCCATAAGCGCTTTTCTTTAACGCCTTTCAGCTAGGCGCAGAAAGTGTGTATCAAGTATTATCAAGAGATGAAGCATTACCTCGGGCATTGCGCTCACCTTTCTTATTCTTTTTCTTACCCTTTGATTTAGGGAATACATTTCTACCTCCTGGCGTAGAGGTGAATTTTAGGGTGCCTTCTCCCACATCTATGACTGCTCCCAATAGTTTCAGCAGGGATCTTCCGAGCGTGATTTGTCCTGTTCCTACATAATCAATAACAAGATAATCAGTGGATATTGTTCTTCCAAGAGTGGTTGTATGCACACCCTCGGCTATTCCCTTAGGAGTTATAACAGAGTTATCAATAAGAGTTATTCCTTCTCCCCCTTCAACGAGTCCCCAAAGTGTCAAAGATTCATAGATACTCTTAGGCATAAGGCAAAATTCAGACATAATATCACAATTGGCATGAAAAGTTTCACCACCTATAACAATTTTAATAGTAGCATCCCATATTGAAGGTTCAGAGTTCACCAAAACTTGATCAAGACGGTTACGAACATAACTATAATTTTTTTCCACGCAAGATGCACTTGTCTCAAGAGTGTTTAATCTATTATAAATGCTAATAAGAGCTGAATCAAAGTTATTAGCTGAACTATGTGATGCAACCAATTTTTTTATGGCATTAAAAGCTTGATCACCGTCGCAATGAAGGAAATCTCCTCCCACTACAGCATCCAAGGCATATCTATAGCGAATCATAAGCCCAAAATAAAAATTACTAAGGAGCAAACTTAGAGTCATTTGAGGTTCGACTTTACAATAAGAATCAAAAATTCTGGACCGGGCATCTTTAAAACTCTCCTCATCCCCTTGTTTAAAAGTGAAGACTAATTCCTCGGGGTGAAGAAGTAACAGGTGCAGAGCTAGACATGATAATAAAAGTAAAATGCAAGTAACTAATTTTTTTGTGTTTTTAATATGGAGAACAAGACAGTAAATAAAGTAAAACTAGCAACTAATTTTTTTTGTGTTTTGATATAATGCAGCAAACAAAGTAGTAAATAAAGTAAAACAAAGCAAGACAAAAACAAAGTAAAGAGATTGGATGCGGGAGACTCCCCTTGCAGCATGTCTTGATCTCCCCGGCAACGGCGCCAGAAAAAGTGCTTGATGCGTGTAGTTGACACGTCCGTTGGGAACCCCAAGAGGGAGGTGTGATGCGCACAGTAGCAAGTTTTCCCTCAGAAAGAAACAAAGGTTTATCGAACCAGGAGGAGCCAAGAAGGACGTTGAAGGTTGTTGGTGGCGGAGTGTAGTGCGGCGCAACACCAGGGATTCCGGCGCCAACGTGGAACCCGCACAACACAATCACGGAACTTTGCCCCAACGTAACAGCGAGGTTGTCAATCTCACCGGCTTGCTGTAAACAAAGGATTAGATGTATAGTGTGGATGATGATGGTTGTTTGTGAAGAACAGTAAAGAACAATTGCAGCGGATTGTATTTCAGATGTAAAGAATAGGACCGGGGTCCACAGATCACTAGCGGTGTCTCTCCCATAAGATAGCAGATGTTGGGTGAACAAATTACAGTTGGGCAATTGACAAATAAAGAAGGCATAACAATGCACATACATATATCATGATGAGTACTATGAGATTTAATCGAGGCATTACGACAAAGTACATAGACCGCTATCTAGCATGCATCTATGCCTAAAAAGTCCACCTTCAGAGTTATCATCCGAACCCCTCCAGGTATTAAGTTGTAAACAAAAGACAATTGCATTAAGTATGGTGCGTAATATAATCAACACAAATATCCTTAGACAAAGCATCGATGTTTTATCCCTAGTGGCAACAAGCACATCCACAACCTTAGAACTTTCCGTCGGTGTCCCGGATTTAATGGAGGCATGAACCCACTATCGAGCATAAATACCCCTCTTGGAGTCACAAGTATCAACTTGGCCGTAGTCTCTACTAGCAACGGAGAGCATGCAAGAACATAAATAACATATATGATAGATTGATAATCAACTTGACATAGTATTCAATATTCATCGGATCCCAACAAACACAACATGAAGGATTACAAATAGATGATGTTGATCATGATAGGCAGCTCACAAGATCTAGCATGATAGCACAATGGGGAGAAGACGACCATCTAGCTACTGCTATGGACCCATAGTCCAGGGGTGAACTACTCACACATCGATCCGGAGGCGATCATGGCGATGAAGAGACCTCCGGGAGATGATTCCCCTCTCCGGCGGGGTGCCGGAGGCGATCTCCCGAATCCCCCGAGATGGGATTGGCGGCGGCGGCGTCTCTGGAAGGTTTTCCGTATCGTGGCTCTCGGTGCTCGGGGGTTTCGCGACGGAGGCTTTAAGTAGGCGGAAGGGCAGGTCAAGAGGCGCCACGGGGGCCCCACACAACGGGGCCGGGCGGGCCCTTTGCCGGCCACGCCGCCTGTTGTGATGGCGCCTCGTGGCCCCACTTCGTGACTCCTTCGGTCTTCACGGAAGCTTCGTGCAAAAATAGGACCCTGGGCGTTGATTTCGTCCAATTCCGAGAATATTTCCTTACTAGGATTTCTGAAACCAAAAACAGCAGAAAACAGCAACTGGCTCTTCGGCATCTCATCAATAGGTTAGTGCCGTAAAATGCATAAATATGACATATAATATGTATAAAACATGTGAGTATCATCATAAAAGTAGCATGGAACATAAGAAATTATAGCTAGCAATGGAGAGCATGCAAGAACATAAATAACATATATGATAGATTGATAATCAACTTGACATAGTATTCAATATTCATCGGATCCCAACAAACACAACATGAAGGATTACAAATAGATGATCTTGATCATGATAGGCAGCTCACAAGATCTAACATGATAGCACAATGAGGAGAAGACGACCATCTAGCTACCGCTATGGACCCATAGTCCAGGGGTGAACTACTCACACATCGATCCGGAGGCGATCATGGCGATGAAGAGACCTCACGGGAGATGATTCCCCCTCTCGGAAGGGTGCCGGAGGCGATCTCCACGAATCCCCGAGATGGGATTGGCGACGGCGGCGTCTCGGGAAGGTTTTCCGTATCGTGGCTCTCTGCATGCGGGGGTTTCGCGACGGAGGCTTTAAGTAGGCGGAAGGAGCAGGTCGGGGGGCCACACGAGGGCCCCACACGCCGAGCCGCGCGGCCAGCACCACAGGCCGCGCGGCCAGCACCTGGGCCGCGCCGCCCTGTTGTGGCGGCGCCTCGTGGCCCCACTTCGTAAGTCCTCCGGTCTTCTGGAAGCTTTGTGCAAAAATAGGACCCATGGCGTTGATTTCGTCCAATTCCGAGAATATTTCCTTACTAGGATTTCAAACCAAAACAGCGAAAACGGCAATCGGCTCTTCGGCATCTCGTCAATAGGTTAGTGCCGGAAAATGCATAAATATGACATATAATGTGTATAAAACATGTGAGTATCATCATAAAAGTAGCATGGACCATAAGAAATTATAGATACGTTTGGGACGTATCAAGTACTAACATAGCATACACACTGTCAACAATAGCTATGAAAGGGGAAATATATCACTTCAATACTATCATAGTAATAGTTAACTTCATAATCTACAAGAGATTACAATCATAACCTACGCCAAGTACTACATGATGCACACACTGTCAACTTTACATTATGGAGGAGGAATAGACTACTTTAATAACATCACTAGAGTAGCACATAGATTAATAGTGATACAAAGCTCATGATCACATAAAGATCACACCATGGGAGAGAGAGATGAACCACATAGCTACCGTAGATCCCTCGGCCTCGGGGAGAACTACTCCCTCCTCATCATGGGAGACAAGCAACGGCGACGAAGATGGCGGTGGTGTCGATGGAGATGACTCCGGGGGCAATTCCCCGTCCCGGCGGCGTGCCGGAACAGAGACTTCTGTCCCCCGAAACTTGTCTTAGTGATGGCGGCGGCTACGGAACTCTTCGTGGAATATCGTCGGGTTATTTAGGGTTTTCGCATCTAGAGGATTATATAGTAGAAAGGGCGGCGTCGGAGGGGTCCCGAGGGGCCTACCCCATAGCTGGGTGCGCCCCCCCTCTTGGCCGCGCCGCCAGGTGGTGTGGGGCCCCCTTGGCCCCCCTCCGGTACTTCTCTCCGGCACTCTGGGTCCGTCTCGGTAAAATAGAAGGTTTGGCTTTTGTTTCGTCCAATTTCGAGAATATTTCCTCGTGTAGGATTTCTGAAACCAAAAATAGCAGTAAAACAGAGACCGGCGCTTCGGCATTTTGTTAATAGGTTAGTACCGGAAAATGCATCAA
>NC_061510.1:177787562-177955980 GCF_022539505.1 Lolium rigidum
CAAGCTGGCCGCCCCATTGAAGTGGCCGGCCACCCCCTCCCAAACCCTAGCCGCCCCCTCTCCTCCATATCTCCCGCGTAGCTTTAGCGAAGCTCCGCCGGAGTTCTCCACCGCCACCGACACCACGCCGTCGTGCTTTGTCGGATTCAAGAGGAGCTACTACTTCCGCTGCCCGCCGGAACGGGAGGTGGACGTCGTCTTCATCAACAACCGAACGTGTGACCGAGTACGGAGGTGCTACCCATTCGTGGCGCCGGAACCGATCGTGATCAAGATCTTCTACGCGCTTTTGCAAGCGGCAAGTGAACGTCTACCGCAGCAACAAGAGCCTCATCTTGTAGGCTTTGGAATCTCTTCAAGGGTGAGACTCGATACCCCCTCGTTGCTACCGTCTTCTAGATTGCATCTTGGCTTGGATTGCGTGTTCGCGATAGGAATATTTTTGTTTTCTATGCAACGTTATCCTACATTTGCCCCAACGAAACAGTGAGGTTGTCAATCTCACCGGCTTGCTGTAACAAAGGTTTATATGTATAGTGTGGATGATGATTGTTTGCAGAAAACAGTAGAACAAGTATTGCAGTAGATTGTATTCAATGTAGAAGAATGGACCGGGGTCCACAGTTCACTAGAGGTGTCTCTCCCATAAGATAAATAGCATGTTGGGTGAACAAATTACAGTCGGGCAATTGACAAATAGAGAGAGCATGACAATGCACATACATGATATGATAAGTATTGTGAGATTTAATTGGGCATTACGACAAAGTACATAGACCGCTATCCGACATGCATCTATGCCTAAAAGTCCACCTTCGGAGTTATCATCCGAACCCCTTCCGAGTATTAAGTTGCAAACAACGAGACAATTGCATTAAGTATGGTGCGTAATGTAATCAATAACTACATCCTCGGACATAGCATCAATGTTTTATCCCTAGTGGCAACAGCACATCCACAACCTTAGAACTTTCACGTCACTTGTCCCAGATTTAATGGAGGCATGAACACACTATCGAGCATAAATACTCCCTCTTGGAGTTAAGAGTAAAAACTTGGCCAGAGCCTCTACTAATAACGGAGAGCATGCAAGATCATAAACAACACATAGGTAATAGATTGATAATTAACATAACAT
Source organism: Lolium rigidum (assembly GCF_022539505.1). Taxonomy (NCBI): domain Eukaryota; kingdom Viridiplantae; phylum Streptophyta; class Magnoliopsida; order Poales; family Poaceae; genus Lolium; species Lolium rigidum. The sequence continues at coordinate 177,788,701 of NC_061510.1, forward strand.
AGTATGCTCTATCCATCGGATCCCGACAAACACAACATATATAATTACAGATAGATGATCTTGATCATGTTAGGCAGCTCACAAGATCCAACAATGAAGCACATGAGGAGAAGACGACCATCTAGCTACTGCTATGGACCCATAGTCCAGGGGTGACTACTCACTCATCACTCCGGAGGCGACCATGGCGGTGAAGAGTCCTCCGGGAGATGATTCCCCTCTCCGGCGGGGTGCGGGAGGCGATCTCCTGAATCCCCCGAGATGGGATTGGCGGCGGCGGCGTCTCTGGAAGGTTTTCCATATCGTGGCTCTCGGTACTGGGGGTTTCGCGACGAAGACTATATGTAGGTGGAAGGGCAGGTAAAGGGGCGTCACGAGGGGCCCACACAACAGGGCCGCGCGGCCAAGACCTGGGCCGCGCCGCCCTGTGGTGTCGCCACCTCGTGGCCCCACTTCGACTCTCCCTCGGTCTTCCGGAAGCTTCGTGGCAAAATAGGACCCTGGGCGTTGATTTCGTCCAATTCTGAGAATATTTCCTTACTAGGATTTCTGAAACCAAAAACAGCAGAAAACGGCAACTGGCTCTTCGGAATCTCGTTAATAGGTTAGTGCCGGGAAATGCATAAATACGACATATAATGTGTATAAAACATGTAGATATCATCAATAATGTGGCATGGAACATAAGAAATTATCGATACGTCGGAGACGTATCAGCATCCCCAAGCTTAGTTCTGCTCGTCCCGGCGAGTAAACGATAACAAAGATAATTTACGGAGTGACATGCCATCATAACCTTGATCATACTATTGTAAGCATATGTAATGAATGCAGCTATCAAAACAATGGTAATGACATGAGTAAACAAATGAATCATAAAGCAAAGACTTTTCATGAATAGTACTTTCAAGACAAGCATCAATAAGTCTTGCATAAGAGTTAACTCATAAAGCAATAAATCAAAGTAAAGGCATTGAAGCAACACAAAGGAAGATTAAGTTTCAGCGGTTGCTTTCAACTTATAACATGTATATCTCATGGATATTGTCAATGTAAAGTAATATAACAAGTGCAATATGCAAGTATGTAGGAATCAATGCACAATTCACACAAGTGTTTGCTTCTTGAGGTGGAGAGAGATAGGTGAACCGACTCAACATAAAAGTAAAAGAAAGGCCCTTCGCGAGAGGAAGCATTGATTGCTATATTTGTGCTAGAGCTTTGATTTTGAAAACAAGAAACAATTTTGTCAATGGTAGTAATAAAGCATATGTATCATGTAAATTATATCTTACAAGTTGCAAGCCTCATGCATAGTATACTAATAGTGCCCGCACCTTGTCCTAATTAGCTCGGATTACCGGGATTATCGCAATACACATGTTTTAACCAAGTGTCACAAAGGGGTACCTCTATGCCGCCTGTACAAAGGTCTAAGGAGAAAGCTCGCATTTGGATTTCTCGCTTTTGATTATTCTCAACTTAGACATCCATACCGGGACAACATAGACAACGAGATAATGGACTCCTCTTTAATGCATAAGCATGTAGCAACAATTAATGTTCTCATATGAGATTGAGGATATATGTCCAAAACTGAAACTTCCACCATGATTCATGGCTTTAGTTAGCGGCCCAATGTTCTTCTCTAACAATATGCATGCTCTAACCAATAAATGAGTGGTAAATCTCCCTTACTTCGAGACAAGACGGACATGCATAGCAACTCACAAGATATTCAACAAAGAGTAGTTGATGGCGTCCCCGGGAACATGGTTATCGCACAACAAGCAACTTAATAAGAGATAAAGTGCATAAGTACATATTCAATACCACAATAGTTTTTACGACTATTTGTCCCATGAGCTATATATTGCAAAGGTAAAGAATGGAAATTTTAAAGGTAGCACTCAAGCAATTTACTTTGGAATGGCGGAGAAATACCATGTAGTAGGTAGGTATGGTGGACACAAATGGCATAGTGGTTGGCTCAAGGATTTTGGATGCATGAGAAGTATTCCCTCTCGATACAAGTTTTAGGCTAGCAAGGTTATTTGAAACAAACACAAGGATGAACCGGTGCAGCAAAACTCACATAAAAGACATATTGTAAACATTATAAGACTCTACACCGTCTTCCTTGTTGTTCAAAACTCAATACTAGAAATTATCTAGACTTTAGAGAGACCAAATATGCAAACCAAATTTTAGCAAGCTCTAGGTGTTTCTTCATTAATAGGTGCAAAGTATATGATGCAAGAGCTTAAACATGAGCACAACAATTGCCAAGTATCAAATTATTCAAGACATTTTAGAATTACTACATGTAGCATTTCCCGATTCCAACCATATAACAATTTAACGAAGAAGATTCAACCTTCGCCATGAATACTATGAGTAAAGCCTAAGGACATATTTGTCCATATGCAACAACGGAGCGTGTCTCTCTCCCACACAATGAATGCTAGGATCCATTTTATTCAAACAAAAACAAAAACAAAAACAAACCGACGCTCCAAGCAAAGCACATAAGATGTGATGGAATAAAAATATAGTTTCAGGGGAGGAACCTGATAATGTTGTCGATGAAGAAGGGGATGCCTTGGGCATCCCCAAGCTTAGACGCTTGAGTCTTCTTAAAATATGCAGGGGTGAAACACCGGGGCATCCCCAAGCTTAGAGCTTTCACTCTCCTAGATCATATTGTATCATCCTCCTCTCTTGATCCTTGAAAACTTCCTCCACACCAAACTCGAAACAACTCATTAGAGGGTTAGTGCATAATAAAAATTCACATGTTCAGAGGTTACATAATCATTCTTAACACTTCTGGACATTGCACAAAGCTACTTGGACATTAATGGAACAAAGAAATTCATCCACCATAGCAAAAGAGGCAATGCGAAATAAAAGGCAGAATCTGTCAAAACAGAACAGTCCGTAAAGATGGATTTTATTGAGGCACCAGACTTGCTCAAATGAAAATGCCCAAATTAAATGAAAGTTGCGTACATATCTGAGGATCACGCACGTAAACTGGCATATTTTTCTGAGCTACCTACAGAGAGGCAGGTCTAAATTCGTGACAGGAAAGAAATCTGTTTCTGCGCAGTAATCCAAATCTAGTATGAACCTTACTATCAACGAATTTACTTGGCACAACAATGCACAAAACTAAGATAAGGAGAGGTTGCTACAGTAGTAAACAACTTCCAAGACTCAAATATAAAATAAAATTACTGTAGTAAAAACATGGGTTGTCTCCTATAAGCGCTTTTCTTTAACGCCTTTCAGCTAGGCGCAGAAAGTGTATATCAAGTATTATCAAGAGATGATGCATGGACAGCGGGGTTTGGAGTTTTCTCAACTATGCATTGTATCTTATCTATGTAAGTTTCAGAGGCTCCCTTTTCATTAGTCTTAGGCTTGCTATTTTCATCAAACAAATTTTGGGAACAAGCCAAGCATAATTATTTTCTAGTGCCTCGCACATTCCTAAGAGTTTGCACGGTATTGAGGTTTTAATATCCCCCTCATAATTAACTTGATTAGTATACTTTTGTCTATTTTTTTCCATTTTTTCAAGGGTACTGGCAAAATTGGTATAAGAGCCTAACATATTATATTTAGTGAAGACTTTTCTGGCTTCTCTTGCTATTCCCCCAAATTCTTTAAGAAGGGTTTCTAATACAAAATCTTTCTTTTCTCCTTCTTCCATATCACTAAGTGTAAGAAACATATGTTGAATTACAGGATTGAGATTAACAAATCTAGCTTCTAACGCGTGTACTAAAGAAGCAACAGCAATTTCATAAGTAGGAGCAAGTTGTACCAAGTGTCTATCTTCAAAATCTTCAGCCGTACTAATATGAGTGAAAAAAAATTCTATGTTATCTTTCCCGAGGATAGACCCTCGGCCTAGCGGTACATCTTTAAGAATAAACCTAGGAGGAAACATGTTGCAATAAGTAAAGCAAATGCAAGTAACTAATTTTTTGTGTGTTTTTGATATAGAGTGCAAGACAGTAAATAAAGTAAAGCTAGCAACTAATTTGTTTGTGTTTTGATATAATGCAGCAAACAAGAAAGTAAATAAAATAAAGCAAGACAAAAACAAAGTAAAGAGATTGGATTGTGGAGACTCCCCTTGCGGCGTGTCTTGGTCTCCCCGGCAACGGCGCCAGAAAAAGAGCTTGATACGCGTACAACACGCGTCCGTTGGGAACCCCAAGAGGAAGGTGTGATGCGTACGGCAGCAAGTTTTCCCTCGGTAAGAAACCAAGGTTTATCGAACCGGTAGGAGCCAAGAAGCACGTCGAAGGTTGATGGCGGCGGGATGTAGTGCGGCGCAACACCGGGGATTCCGGCGCCAACGTGGAACCTGCACAACACAACCAAAGTACTTTGCCCCAACGAAACAGTGAGGTTGTCAATCTCACCGACTTGCTGTAACAAAGGATTAGATGTATAGTGTGGATGATGATTGTTTGCGAGAAAACGAGTAGAACAAGTATTGCGATAGATTGTATTCAATGTAGAAGAATGGACCGGGGTCCACAGTTCACTAGAGGTGTCTCTCCCATAAGATAAATAGCATGTTGGGTGAACAAATTACGGTCGGGCAATTGACAAATAGAGAGAGCATGACAATGCACATACATGATATGATAAGTATTGTGAGATTTAATTGGGCATTACGACAAAGTACATAGACCGCTATCCGAGCATGCATCTATGCCTAAAAAGTCCACCTTCGAGGTTATCATACGAACCCCTTCCAATATTAAGTTGCAAACAACGAGACAATTGCATTAAGTATGGTGCGTAATGTAATCAATAACTACATCCTCGGACATAGCATCAATGTTTTATCCCTAGTGGCAACAACACATCCACAACCTTAGAACTTTACATCACTCGTCCCGGATTTAATGGAGGCATGAACCCACTATCGAGCATAAATACTCCCTCTTGGAGTTAAGAGTAAAAACTTGGCCGAGCCTCTACTAATAACGGAGAGCATGCAAGATCATAAACAACACATAGGTAATAGATTGATAATTAACATAACATAGTATTCTCTATCCATCGGATCCCGACAAACACAACATATAGAATTACGAGATAGATGATCTTGATCATGTTAGGCAGCTCACAAGATCCGACAATGAAGCACATGAGGAGAAGACGACCATCTAGCTACTGCTATGGACCCATAGTCCAGGGGTGAACTACTCACTCATCACTCCGGAGGCGACCATGGCGGTGAAGAGTCCTCCGGGAGATGATTCCCCTCTCCGGCGGGGTGCGGGAGGCGATCTCCTGAATCCCCGAGATGGCATTGGCGGCGGCGGCGTCTCGGAAGGTTTTCCGTATCGTGGCTCTCGGTGCCGGGGGTTTCGCGACGAAGACTATATGTAGGCGGAAGGGCAGGTAAAGGGGCGTCACGAGGGGCCCACACAACAGGGCCGCGCGGCCAAGACCTGGGCCGCGCCGCCCTGTGGTGTCGCCACCTCGTGGCCCCACTTCGACTCTCCCTCGGTCTTCTGGAAGCTTCGTGGCAAAATAGGACCCTGGGCGTTGATTTCGTCCAATTCCGAGAATATTTCCTTACTAGGATTTCTGAAACCAAAAACAGCAAAAAACAACAACTGGCTCTTCGGCATCTCGTTAATAGGTTAGTGCCGGGAAATGCATAAATACGACATATAATGTGTATAAAACATGTAGATATCATCAATAGTGTGGCATGGAACATAAGAAATTATCGATACGTCGGAGACGTATCAGCAGCAAAGGTGTCGGGCTCCTCTTTCTTCGTGAAGAAGTACGGGAAGAGCCGAGAAAACGCCGACCTAGCATTAGAGATGCTCTGGCGCACTTCGTCTCCATGAATTTCAAGGAGAGAAAGAGCGTCAAGAAGGCGATCATCTTCGGACTTCTCGAGTCCAAAATCCTGGTGCATCCTCCCTGCTGAAACAGATTTCGGATTGACAACAAGTACATGGAAAAGTAAAGGACTATGAAGAATCAACTTGTGTGAGGCACTTACTAACGAAGCGCCGATTTTGCGACTCCAGGCGGGCGATGACTTCCTCCTCGCGAGTAGTTTGTCGAGTTATGTTGTCGCTCAAGGCATTTTCCGCGTCATGGAGTCTTTTCCGAAGATCTTCGACAACGGCAACGTTTAACTCAGCCTTTTCGCGAGCTTTTTCACTTTGCTCCAACTTAAGGGCAAGGTCATCAGCGCGCTTATTAGCCTCAGAAAGGGACTCTAGCAAAATAAAGAACGACAAATGTTATGACAAAATAGCAGAAGAAACTCTACTAAATGAAAGGAGGCAAGAGAGGAATACTTTTAAGCTTATCAGCATAATCCCGGTACCCGATAAATTGGGTACCAAGACGAATAAATTCTTTCATCAAAGGCTGAAAAGTAACACGGATGACAAGATCAACATAGGGAAAAAGTTCGACAGCGAAAAAGGGAATGATTAGGGTACTTACATCGTCCAGAGGAGGAGTCGCCGAACTACCAGTCAAGGGACTTGACTCTTTGCCCAGCTTAATCCTTGCCCTCTTCGGTGACGGGGCACGGGGGCTCCCGACAGGAGTTGGATGTTCTATGTCCTGTTGAGGAGGCGAGGTTTCGTCCGTAATAGGGCGAGACTCGGAGATCACTAAAGTACGAGACGTGCTCGTTAGAGCAGTCACGTTAACAGGAGGATCCTCTTCCTCGTCGCCACTGGGCATCAAGAAAGAGTATAAGAAACGCTTAACAGGCAAAATATCGGGTACAAAAAAGGCGACAGAGACTTACGAGCTGACGAGGGCATCATCGTAAGGGTTGAAGGTTTTCCCCTCTTCTTCGGGTGAAGTCTCCTCGATAGGGGATTTACCCGCTTTGGAGGTGCCAGAGTCTGCGACTTCATCCCTTTTTATTTTGTTTGTCGGAGAAACAGCAGAAGGGAGGGAGTGCGTAGACTCGGAGGCCTCAGATCCAGCTTCTTTTTCAGAGGAAGCCGCGGATTCATGAGAACCCACAACTTCACTCTCAGGGCGAGAAGTGCCCTGGTTATCGTCGGTGACGACGGTTCGTTCTTCGACTTCCCCGCCTTCAGGAAGGGGATGAAGAGAAGATAAAACTTGATGTTTCTACAAGGAGGAAAAGATATGTCGACAATAAGTTATACCAGGGAAGTAAGCAAAAATAGTAGTCGACAAATGTTAAAAACTCGGAAAGGCAAAAATAGTTTACCTTGGGGAGGGCGTTGGTGCCGCTATACGGCTCCACGCGACAAGAAGATGGAATGGCGTCCTTCTTGCTCAGCGACGAAATCTTGCGAACAAGCTTCTCCAAGTCTTTTACTGATAGATCCTTGGAGAAGCGGTCCACGTCTTTGGCGCCAGCATACATCCAGAGAGGGTTCTTGCGAGCCTGAAGAGGCTGCACCCTAATCCTAAGGAAGTACGCGATGATCTGAATACCCGACAGTTCTTTGCCGCGGGTATTCTGGAGTTCGTGGATGCGCTGCATCAGCGCATCTGTCGCCTTTTTCTCTTCATCAGAAGCTTCAGCGTCCCAAGAATGACAACGAAAGATTTTCTCGCCACCATCAAAAGGAGCGACATTGTACTCCTGCGCGTCATTGTGCTCTTCGTGGATATAAAGCCATCTTTTGCGCCACCCTTGAACAGAGTCAGGGAACTTGACATCGAAATATTCGACATCTCGGCGGATGCAAATAACTACACCACCTACATTATAGGCAGTGGTGTGGCAGCTGTTGCGGCGGACAAGGAATATGCGTTTCCACAGGCCCCAGTTGGGAGGGGTCCCGAGAAAGCATTCGCAGAGGGTGATGAAGATCGAGATGTGAAGGATGGAATTGGGGGTGAGATGATGGAGTTGCAGGCCTTAAACAAAGAGTAACCCACGAAGAAATTCGTGGATTGGAGTAGCTAAACCGCGGATGAGGTGGTCGACAAAGGTTACCCGGTATCCAATGCGCGGCGTGGGGTAGCTCTCCTCACCGGGGAAGATCACCGTCTTCTCCTGCTTCATGAACCCGAGCTTCTTGAGCAGGTTCACGTCTTGATTGGAGATCCTAGATCTCTCCCACTCGGAGAAATGCAGGTCTTCCGTCGCCATGGAGGAGGTGTGCTTGGCAAGCCTTGACCGCGGCGGCATTCAGTGGAACTAACTGTGGTAGGGAAGTAAGCACGGGCGCAAGAGCGTTTTTGGCAATGGGGATTTTGGAAAGAGATGGAGCAGAGGTGCGGTGCAGCGAAGGGGAGAACGGAGGAAGAAGAAGGTCCTTTATACACAATTTGCGAATCGACGCACTGTTGGATGCATCAGTAATGGACTTGATGATTTACACGTGGCTCAAGGGGTAAAAAGGTATTTTCAATGTGAAGGAACTGGACAGGCGCTACAGAGCGCGTGCCAGAAAAAGCGTAGGACGTGTGTCCCCCACTTGCGTAACGTGTCAACGTGCCACAGATTTTGGGTCCACAATTCAGTCACAGGGAAGAATTCGCGTGTTCTCGATACAGAGGTCGTGGCTATCGTCAGCATTGATGTCACTTTAACAAAGGAATATTTCGACTGCGGTGTTATGAAGATTGATGATAAGGAAGAAGTGATGATAATTTCGAGAGTTTTTGATCAAATACAAGTTTTTTATCAAATGCTCGGGGGCTACTTTAGAGAGAAGGAAACCTCGAGTATGGCAAGAAAGAAAAGGCGAGAGCCTATGATCAAATGCAAGCATTTGTCCATATGCTCGGGGGCTACTCCCATCGGGAGCGCTGGTCGCGCACCCGAGAAAGATAGGAGAACTCAGAAAAGATGACAATATAGCGACAAAAGTCCGTTAAAATGGTGAGCCTACAACCAAGTCCAAGTACTTGGTTGTAGCCTCGGGGGCTACTCCCATCGGGAACGCTGTTCGCGTGCCCGATGAAAATATAAAGAGTGCGATGAGCATATTTCGAGTTATACAAATAACTCTTCATATACTCCCATCGGGATGTCAAGATAAAAATATACAAGTCATTTGATGAGTCGAACAAATGTGTTATTCCAGCAGCCGAAAAAGTACTCGACAATATATTCTCAGAGTGCCTCAGTCGCAAATTAATCTCTGAATGCCGCAATACTTTGCGAAGGTAAGTCCCCGGGATCCGTCTTGTGCGGTGTAGCATCGTCTCTGACGACGTTTTGCTACTTTTTTCCGTGTCAACAGATACGAAGAAAAATCCTAACGGACGCGTTAGGTACCCGATAAAACATGACTGGAATTCGACATTTGGTAAGACCTTAAGCGGCGCATGTCGAATTACACCAGTATCCCGAGATCATGTCTGGGGACGTGATCTTGAAGTAGGTTTTGGAGGATTGCCGCAAGAGCAGTTAACTAGTACCTGATCCGTCAGATGAACTAGCCCCAATTACCGTTATCCCTGTGCAATATATGATTAGTTTATTTAACAGATGTGTCAACTCGAAGAAGTTGTGTTGTAATTATAAAGTTGGAGATTTTCCCTGATTCTTCGATTCAAGCAAAATCTCGGGGGCTACTGATATAGGCATCCCCAATGGGTCTTCCAAAGAAGGTACCCGGGGTTTTACTGAAGGCCCACGACCCGAAGATTATGAAGTTCGGAAGCCTAGTTAGGAGAAAGTTTGGAAAGATAGAATTGTATTAGGTATCTTGACTTGTAACTACTACGGGACGGACTCTAATTGTCTCCCGAACTCTGTAACTTGTGTGTCACGAAACCCTCGGCTCCACCTCCTATATAAGGGGGAGTCGAGGGATGAAGAGAGGATCGATTCATTGTCAACACAACCCTAGTTTTCTAGTAGTCGAATACTTTTCCGGCTGAAACCCTCGAGATCTACTTGCCCTCTACTTCCAACTAAACCCTAGTCTACAATCCGTAGGCATTGACAAGTTAATCCCTTGTCACCGGGCTTCACAGCAGCGGTATGAAAGTGGGGGCGATAACCCAAGGTCTGGCCTTAACTGGTTGTGCCTGGCAGTGACATTGGTGGAGGCATTGTTTTGAGAGCGGGGACTATCTTCAGAGTGAAAACCTAAGATCTTTGATCGGACGACGACGGTATTTGAGCACTGTTCCCTTCTTGGAGCCTTCGTTTTTTGGAGAGTCTGTAATTCAGGTGTTGTCATGGCGGTGGATATATTGCTGTTGTTAGACCCGAGATACTGTAGCGGAACTTTGTTTCTTAGTTTTTTTCCTTTTTTTTGGCTGTGTACATCCGTTTTGCCATTAGGATGGTGTGTTGTTGCAGAGGCTGCGTGTAATTGGTATCTTTTGATATTAATATATTCCCTTTATCGAAAAAGATGTTGTCTCGTCACAACATCCATGATGACAGAAGTTATGTTCATGGCTGGATCACACCTGAGCATATCTTCGTGCTTTTTTGCAATCCACGCGCTCGTGATACTTGAGGTACCTGTGGGTAGTGCCACAGGTGTGTGCCAGATTGATTTACCTAATGCAATGTGTGCTTGCTCCCTCCATTTAGAGCCCGGTATTTTGGAAAAAATATGAAAAAGGAAATTTACACGTTTCAAAAGAAAATATTTGGGTGTGTCGATACATATTTATAGTACATGGATAGCTCTCGGATGATCAAGACTTGATTAAATCTTCGGAATTGCAAAGTTTCAGCTAGGTGAGATGTAGCTTAGTCACGTACTGCAGCGTTGGATTATTTTTTTTCTGCTTGGAAGATTCGTGTTTGTTGAGTGTTAGAGACAACCTTAAATCATGGCCAACCAGTCCTCCGCGTTTCTTTGTCGTATAAATCCACTTTGCTTTTCTTTTGGGCCTTTCAACTAGGCTTTTTATAAGTTAAAATGCCTACATCGCAATCGCAATCACTAAGGGATGAAAAATCAATTACAAAAAATATTAAAATTGCACATATATATGCAGTTACGTATTCATGTGCAATTTTGCGCCTATCAGAAAAAAGTGCATAGATTTTTTGGTGCATAAAATTGCATAGATTTTTCAGGTGAACAAATGTAACTTGCATATACATGTGAAGATACAGTAATATTACACACATATGTAATTGCACCTACATGTGCAATTGTGTATCTGTATGCAATTGCACATACAACAAAACTGCATGGTTTTCCGTATCTATATGCAGTTGAATGTACAAAAATGTGGCATGGGTTTCCAATTATGCATTTATATGCAATTTCACACACAGAAAAATGACATGAGTTTCCATTGGAGAGTTTAGCTGCGTGGTCATTTTTGCCAAAAAAAAAAATCACAGCAAGAAACATACCAAATATAAAGCCCAATAAAAATATCAAAATCCCAACAATAAAACAAAACAATTTAAAGCCTATAAATAAATAAAATCAAGTGGACACACTTACAGGCCAAACCCATACCAGAAAAATTTAAAGATAAATAACCAAAACTGCAGCTGAAACAGAAATCTTGACAACAAATCAATCATTGACCGATCGACTGAGCGCTAAAAATTCTTGGTGACCAAAAATTAGCAAAATGGAAAATTTCATTAGCACGTGAAAAAAATAGAAAAAAAAATTGTAGATAGGCCTAAGCCCTACAAACAGCTTGTTGAGCAACCACCTCTGCCTCCTCTAAAATCAGCCCATTACTCCAGCAACCCAATACAAAAGCTACAACAGGATAAAAATAGGCCGACACAAACAAGAAAGTGACCAGAACAATACAATCAAAAGAACAGGGCAATCGATCGAGAGCTAACTTTATTCTCGGATAGCCTAGAATTAGCAAATCTGATATTTATATTATCTTTAGATATGCAAATTTACCTGTCAAAATATTGAGAATTTTGAGATACAGAAAAATGACAAAATTGTGGCTCTAAAAATGGAAAAAAAAAACTTGATCCCCAAATTTGTCTTTTTTTTCTTGTTTAGATCACGAATAATAAACATATTTGGAGAAACTTATGTCGTACATAGCATATGTGTAGATCTACTCATATATATAATTTTCAAAGGCCTTCATGGAGCTCAGGAGCTCAGGAGCTAATAACATTTTTCTTTTGAGATGGGCCTAATTAAGATGAAAAGGAGGGAGAACGGAATTGCTTGAATAGATCTCGTTGCTGGTGTTAGCACATCTAAGTTTTTTTTTTTTAGAACATCTAAGTTTTGTTGAAGATTTGAAACAAAAGAATTATATTACTATTTGGAGTCCTTGCAAATTGACATGGAGGGCGTAGTCCATATTACTACATGGCAGTACTATGTCACTACAATAATGCATTGATGTTTAGCGCAGTTATGCTCTTTGTATTCCGCCACGCCTAGGCAAACTATTGTAAAAATATGTTCGAGACATCCAGTCATACAAAGGAAGGAGATAACTGAAACTGATTCAGATCAGAGGAATGCATAAAAGGTTGTTTGACACAGAGATACTGAAACTACTTATTACTATATCACACACCAGCCCCAACTCGACAAGTTCTACCAGTGTATCCGTAGGCGTGGTGTTTCTTTTGATGTTTTTCACTGCTTGTTTTCTGGTACTTTAAGCGGACCAGTGTGGTCAGGTGTTACTGCTGTAGGTGCAGCTGAACTCTTGTAATCGTGTTAGCCTGTGGGCTTTATTAATTTAAAGTCGGGCACAAGGTGCCTTTGGTCTAAAAAAAAACTATATCACACACCAGAACATTAACCTGACACGGCTTCTCACCCACTCCCATAATAGTAATTACTTTTCTTCAGGTTACAAATCTAGCGATTGTCAGAAGTACAACTGTTAGTCTGTTACAGACAAACACTATAGTGAGTTGTGCCTATATACATACATTTATATTTATCCTCCAACAAAGGAGTCAATAACCAAAGTTCAAATCTAATAACCCAGTGCATGGCATTTTCATTTCGAAAATCGCTCTCGAGGCATATATTCAACCATGGACAGGTGCATGGAGAACAAAAATTCTAATAACCAGGTTCGTAGAATTGTAACATCGGTAAGATCGTATAGAATACCAGCACACTATATCAGTATATATCTAGTTTTGTCGTTACAACTAGTCAAATCTGATGTATTCTAATATCACTATGAAGAAATAATGTTAAGCGAGGACCAAAGCATCAGCTCCCCAAGAAGGTGTAACTTTGTAAACTTTATTCAGATATATGGCAACAATACAAGAAGTATGATCAGTATAGCAAGCTAGATTGCTAGAACAATACCATCAAAGGGCAAAAGGGATCATAACTACAAACCTTTCCAATGTCTGAAACTGGCGATAGCTGCCTGTGATCCAGTTTGAAACTGGCGATAACCTGAATAATCACAAATTCTCCTTGATGAAGTCGAGATTGAGTGTGTCGCGCACAATAAGAAACATGCCAACCATAAGTACCAACAATATCCCCGATGACATGATCCTTTGCTCAATCTCGCGGGGGATCTTCTGCCCACCGCGGGCTGCCTCGAGAAGGATCAACGCCAATGTCCCACCGTCTAAGGCCGGCAGCGGTAGCAGGTTTATTGCTGCGAGGTTGAGGTTAATTACCGCCGCAAACTGAAACAAGCCGTCAGCGCTTGATCTTGCCACCTCCGCGCCCACCGCGATTATTGCAACAGGGCCTGACACCTTCTCCGCCGTCTGCGAGAAGTTGAGAAACGTCTGCTTGAGCCCGTCGAGTACCGTCCCGCCCAACGCAGTGAACTCGCGCACGGCGAGGACAGTGGCCTCGGACAAGTTCCTTGGGTGGACGCGTGTGACCCTGAAGTTGGGCGAGAGCTGCACGCCGATGCGGCCGGTCCCGTCTGCACTGGTGTCCGGCACGATGGTGAGATCAAGGGACTGCTTGTCCCTGATCCCGGGCCCGGTTCTTGACACGGTAACGAGGACCTTCTTGTTGGGACTGGCTTTGATGAGGTCGACAAGGGCCGGCACCGACGGGTCAGGCGCGGCGCCGGGGACGGCGAGGATGACATCGCCAGGAAGTAGCCCGGCGCGGGCGGCGGCGGAGCCGGGTATGACATCGGGAACTAGGACCCCGGTGAGCAGCGCCTGGACAGGGACGCCGACGGTGAGAGCTTGGGCGTAGACAATGAGGAAGGCGAAGATGAGGTTGGCGATGACGCCCGCGGAGACGACGAGGAGGCGGTCTGGGACGGGGCGGTTGCGGAGGAGGTCAGGGTCGTCAGGCGCGAAGCCGGATTCGGGGTCGTCGTCGGGGAAGCCCACGTAGCCGCCGAGCGGGATGGCCCGGAGTGCGTACTCGACGGGGCCGAGGCGGAAGCGGGCGAGGGCGGGGCCGAACCCGACCGAGAACTGGGAGACGTGGATGCCCCGGGATGTGGCGGCGACGAAGTGGCCGGACTCGTGTACGAGCACGATGGATGCAAGAACCGAGGCAGCGGACGCGACAGACTCGACGCTGGCGAGGAGCTCGGATGGAGAGGCAGCGACGGCGACGGAGAAGTGCCTGGCGAGGTGGTGATGACGGTGGCGGCGGAAGAGGGGGAGGGAAGCCGCGACGTGGGAGTGGGAGTGGAGCGGGGCCGGGAATGGAGGCTTGGAGATGTGGGTGGTAATCATGGTGTGAGGGGAGGAAGGGGAAGGGGGAGGAGTGGATAATCTGGCATTCTTGAGAGCTTGAGAGAGGTGTGGCCAGTTTCCTGGGCCTCTGCCACTGCGCTGTGTGGTGTGGATTGATAGGAGGGTGACCGACCGCGGCCACAGCACAAACAACACTAGTACAAGAGTCAGCTTTGCCACTTGCCAGTTCAAGCCCGGATATTTCATCATTTGCCACATTTTCTCTAAAATTAGATTATTTGCCACATATTCTTACAATCATTTGTGATTAAGGCCAACACGCCAGAAAAATCATCTAAAACACCACTAGAATTGTCTTGCATAGTTGTGCTAACTAGATGATACCCCGTGCGTTGCAGCGGGAATTTGTAGACAATAAATTATGTTTCTCTTGTGTATATGATAAGCTTACATTAGCGCAAAGAAAAAAATGGGTAATATGTTATCACAGAATATGAGTTGTACATTAAGGGAGATCACTGGTATCCAAGGTTACAAAGGGTAAAAGCAATTGAAGTAGTTAAAATACTATGTTCAAATAGGGAAATGCACTTTGGCTCATAAGAGCATATGCTCTCATTATGTGAATCCACATTTCAAAGTATTAAAAAATTCTAAACTAAATTTTTACATGTACATCTAGACATTTTATGTTGGTACACAAGTTTTCAAAAGAAAAAACATTTTTCTGTGGCTCCTATAAAAAAGACAAATTTTAATGCTGTAACACGACTACGTACAGGACATTTTTTTGTCTTTTTTGTACACACCACAAAAAATGTTATTTTTCCACGAAAACTTGTGAAGGAACATAGGATGTCACAATGTATAAGAAAAAATTTATGTCAGATTTTTTTTGACATTTTTAAAATTGTTTTTTATTATTTTCTATAATGGGTGCATATGCACGCGTGTGCCAAAATGCCACCTCCGTTCAAATAGGACTATTTTCTTTATAGGACTATGCTTTCATTAAAAAAACATCTGCAACAATGATGGTATGTGCTCAAGTACACCTTACGTTCCGAATATCAGATGCTATTACGACCTGCTAACTTATGTTACATGCGAAGGGAGTAATTGTTACATGCGAAGGGAACTCTGCAGCATCTGTTAGAAGCAGACTGGTATGGGAGAGTTGCCAGAAACAGGAGAAATGATATTCACGTACATGACAACAACACCAAACTCTCAAGAATAATGTGCAAATTAAGCAAAAAGGAAGAGGAGAAATCAGCTTCCAAACTCGACAGAAGCTTACCCAATCGACCAAACTAACAGATAGTATAAACGCATGAGCTTCTGACCATATTAGAAACGAAAGCTGATAGCAGTCAAACTGATAGGAGGAAAGGCCGTTGTAGATGAACTTCGTTTTCTTTCAGTGCCGGTATTCTAGTAATGTTGATTATTTTTTCAATGGAAATCTGTGAGGAACAAACCAAAAAAAATTAGTGAGCCACACAATATAATATTAATGATGAATATTTAAAGAGAATGCTAGAAGAACTCAAATAAAAATACACTATACGAAAGACCATAGTGGTGTATCTAGTTAAGCTGCTACTACCTACTTCAGTAGAAGTTGCCAGTAGTCCAGATTGTGTTTGACATGGCTACCGTGGCCGTTCTTCACTGAGGTAAAGGCAACAGATCATGCATTTTCAAATCGTAAAATCATGCAGCGTTTATATGATCTTTTCTCTAGCTTATCCTGATCAGGATATGATGCTTGGTTGGGCATTGAAAATCAAGAGATTAAACTGGTGAGGAGCTGGGCATGTAGGGATGGTGTGTCTCAACACAACGTGGAGTGAGACAAAGAGGCTTGTTGATATATATAAGAAGATAGTTAAGAGGTGGAAGGAGAAGAAGGGGCGTAGTGGACTAATGAAGAGGAAGAGCTGAACCTACGCGTGGTTTCTAGATGGATGATGCTTGGTTGCTCACCACAGAAATGGACCGGGTTAGTGGATATTAAAGAGAAGCACAATGGGAGGCGAGGGTTTAGTGCGGTCTCAAACAAAAAGAAGTCGTGTAATTATTGACCAACATTTTTTGGTGAAGTGACTCAAGAAGAGAGTAGGAAAATACATGATGATGTGGCAGATTTGCTTAGGTGGCATGCTAGGATTGATTAGGGATGCTTGATGAGGTGGATACCTTGCATGTTGAGAGAAATACCCTTAGTGGGGATGAACTTCTTAGTTATATAAGATATATGCGCTACTCCATTGCCTACACCCTGCCTTCTTAATTTATTTTGTTACAGGAAAAATAGATTTATTGATTAGGAGGAGTACAACCAGTCTTAATTGCTTCAGCGATTTCCGGGAGCGAGTTCCGAAGACACGCTGCAACACAATCAACACCAAAAAAACTAAATAAAAATATGAAAGAAAACATTAACAAATAAAAAAGTATATACCTAGTTACACATATCTAAATATTAGAGCTGCAAAAAAAAATTTGTTCAACTAGGTGGTTTTTGGCATGTGCAACTAGGTAAATAAAAATTTATTTACACAAAAAGTACAATTTTAAAGTTTCGATGCTAATGAGTAGTAGTGTACTTACAAAAGTGACATAGAAACCATGAACAACACATACAGAGAAGATCAATAAATGGAAAATAGACAAGTGCTCATTTCTAACATTACATTGAAAATGTAATCTTCTACAACCATGGTTTTAAATTGTGCAGTGGGTCGAATTTTTAAAATTTAGTGTGAACCATAGTGAACAACAATGATAGAACGATTTAAAATAACTAATTTTTTAGGCGGTTGCATATTTCAAATTTGCTTAAGTATTATGTTTAAATATGATATTCATAATATGAATTGGTACATTTGTTTTAGTTAGTCCTCGAAAAAATTGAGTTTGAAGTTTCTGAGCTAAAAAATGGTCTACTTTAAAAAAAACTTGAAGAACAACGAGGAAAAATGTAAAAAATGAAAAGAAAAATCAACTAGTAAAAATTACCCTCTTGGACATTCCGAATGTGGAAGAAGGTGTTGTTGGAAGAACAACAACCGCTCGTCGTGGCAGCTGTCCACCACAGTGGGGGATAATAAAGAAAAAATAGGTAGTTTCTATCTCAACGTAAATGAACGAAGTCACTTAAGTCTTCCTACTACTACAACTCCTTACTTATTTTTGTTTTTTCAGGATCTCAAGAATAAGAGGTTTTCTTTGATTGTTTTCAGCCACGGAGAAAAGAGAAAGGGCGGTCATCTGGTTCTCCAGCAGAAAGAAAGGGTGCGTATGCTCAGGATAACTTCTTTCAAGTCCTAGAATGTGGGTCAGCGTAAAGAGGAAAAGTAAATATTTTAAATGCAGATGTAGTAGGGGTCGCGAACCGGATGGTACACAACTTGGTTTTGGAAGATATGGCACCAAAAGTTGTAGAGCTGGTCGAACCCTTCCTCTCTCTCTTAAACTTGGTCTTTAATTGCCCGAATTGGATACAACCGAGCCATACAAAAAGAATTAGAAAAGGTATGATGCAATAGCAGCGGAAGGTGACTTAGCAACTTCAATCATTTCTTATATAAAGGAAGGAATGATTCGTCCACCTACGAAACTCGCCTTTGGCTTTCGTCTCGGTAGGTGTATTATTCTACATTTTCCCAAAAGGACATTCATTCATTTCTTTCTTCCCGGGCGATCACCACGACTAAAACAACAACAGCAAAAGAAGAAGCGCAGAGCAGTTCTTCAAGGATCACCTCACATGTGCGGTATGTCTCCTAGGCCACGTTAACGGCACATAGATGGTCGAGGCACTTCTAGACGTCATGAGCTTGTCTGTAGCCAAACAACATAGAACGTTGGTGGAAGGGAACCAATCAAGTCACCAAGAAGTTATCGAAACTTGGTTTAGTATTAAGGTTCTTCACTTCCGGCGTTTAGCTTGCCTTTGTCTTTTCCTGTTACTAACTAGTATGTGATGACCCACAAGTATAGGGGGTGTATCGTAGTACTTTCGATAAATAAGAGTGTCGAACCCAACGAGGAGCAGAAGGTGTTGACAAGCAGTTTCGATGAAGGATTCACTGTAAATGCTCACAGACAAGTATTCAGGGGGTTTGAATAAAGTACAAGTAAGTAAAATGCGAGAGTAATAATTGCAGCGAGTGGCCCAATCCTTTTTAGCACAAAGGACAAGCCGGTTTGTTTACTTATAATGACCAAACGTTCTTGAGGACACACGGGAATTTAGTCTAGTGCTTTCGCTTCATATAGCAGTTTAATCTTCATTGTTTTGATAAGTGTTGTGTGGGTGAACCTATGCTAATGCACCACCCTTCCTAGGACTAATACATACTTGTGATTATACCCCTTGCAAGCATCCGCAAATACAAGAAAGTAATTAAGATAAATCTAACCACAGACCTTAAACTGCGAGATCCTGCTATCCCTCCTGCATCGATGTACCAACGGGGTTCAGGTTTCGTCACTCCGGCAACCCCGCAATTAGCAAACGAATACAAGATGTATTCCCCTAGGCCCATAAAGGTGAAGTATCATGTAGTCGACGTTCACATGACACCACTAGAAGAATAACACCACAACTTAAATATCATAACATTTAATATTACCCAACATACTTCACTACTAACATTTAGACTTCACCCATGTCCTCAAGAACTAAACGAACTACTCACGAGATATCATATGGAACATGATCAGAAGTGATATGATGATGAATAACAATCTGAACATAAACCTTGGTTCAATAGTTTCACTCAATAGCATCAATAACAAGGAGTAATCAATACCGGGAGAGTTTCCCCTACCAAACAATCAAGATTCAACCCTAGATGTTACAGCGGTGACGAGGTGCAGCGGTGGAGATGGCGGTGATGATGATGGAGATGATGGTGATGATGATCCCAATGATGTCCAGCTCGATGACGGTGACGATGGCGTCGATTTCCCCCTCCGGGAGGGAATTTCCCCGACAGATTTCAGCCTGCCGGAGAGCTCTTTTCTCTCTGGTGTTTTCCGCCCCGCAGAGGCGGCTGTGACTCTTCTCGATTATTCCCTGGAGCTTAGGTTTTCGGGACGAAGAAGTACGCGAAGGAGAGGAGGCCAGAGGGGGCTGTGGGCCCCCTCCCCACAAGGCGGCATAGCCAGGCCTCGGCCCGCGCCGGCCTATGGGGGGTGCCCATGGCGGCCCTCCTCGGTTCCTCCTTTTGGCGATCTCCGTCTTCTGGAAAAATAAGATTTTCCGTGTAATTTCCGTCAATTGTTGATCTTCCGAAATATTGCATTCTGACGGTGCTTTTTCCAGCAGAATCCTGACTCCGGTGCGCGATTATCCAATAATCATGAAACATGCAAAATAGATGAAATAACATAAGTATCATCTGTAAATACGAAATATATCAATGAATAACAGTATATTATGATATAAAATAGTGATGCAAAATGGACGTATCAACTCCCCCCAAGCTTAGACTTCGCTTGTCCCAAGCGAAACTGAACTCGGTAAACAAGACCACATGTTTATGGAGTGAAGAGTCGATAAATAAAATACGGACAAGAAGCATCATATTAATTCACAAGACATTCTAGTGAACAACTTCCCAATATGATTCAACTTGAAACAAGTAAAAGGAAATCACAAATAAAGGTGCATAGGAAATCATAATTGGTGATGACAAACTTTGTTCTTGGTCAGAGAACAATTGACAGATTGTACTTATCTATTGAGCAGCGCTCTTATATTAAAGCTTATATGGCAAAACTTGCATACACAATCATAATAATTTCCTCATAATCATTGATAACCTTCAAAGCTATATTCATTCAGATAAAACTTGTACTGCACAAGGAAGAATAAAAGGCATGATTAAGTAGATCAAAGTATAAATGGTCTGATCACAACAACTCAATTGCTTGCTTAAGATAGAGGGAAATAGGTTTACTGACTCAACATAAAGTAAAAGATAGGCCCTTCGCAGGGAAGCAGGGATTAAATCATGTGCTAGAGCTTTTTAAGTTTTGAAATCATATAGAGAGCATAAAAGTAAAGTTTTGAGAGGTGTTTGTTGTTGTCAACGAATGGTAGTGGGTACTCCAACCCCCTTGCCAAACAGACTTCCAAGAGCGGCTCCCATGAAGGACGTTATCTCTACCAGCAAGGTAGATCATCCCTCTTCTCTTTTGTTTACACATGTACTTTAGTTTATTTAAGGGTGACACTCCTCCCAACCTTTGCTTTCTCAAGCCATGGCTAACCAAATCCTCGGGTGCCTTCCAACATTTCACATACCATGGAGGAGTGTCTATTGTAAAATTAAGTTGCTTACTGATGAATCAGTGCAAAACATGTGAAGAGAGTTATTAATGAAAGTTGATTAGTTGGGGCTGGGAACCCCGTTGCCAGCTCTTTTTGCAAAATTATAGGATAAGTGGATGAAGCCACTAGTCCATTAGTGAAAGTTGCTCAACAATATTGAAAGATAAAACACCACATACTTCCTCATGAGCTATAAAACATTGACACAAATAAGAGGTAATAACTTTTGAATTGTTTAAAGGTAGCACATGAAGTATTTACTTGGAATGGCAGGGAAATACCACATAGTAGGTAGTTATGGTGGACACTGATGGCATAGGTTTGGTTTAAAGGTTTGGGTGCACGAGAAGCATTCCTTCTCAGTACAGGTCTTTGGCTAGCAAGGTTAATTAGCAAGCATAAGAGTTGAGGGAAACAAACAAATATACATGTGATAAAAACAATCATGCATCTTCCTTGTAAGCACAAACAATTTTAACTTCAGAATACTAAGCTAGGAACTAACAAGAAAGATAATAACATATCTACATGTATTTCCTCTTTCCTACTTAAACTCAAAGTGTTGTTGCTATTGACCAATGCTAAGTTTGCCAAAACCAAACAGATTTACTCAATGCTCCCAAAGTGATACCAATACTAACAACAAGATCAATCATATAATAGAGATTGCAAACTAAAATAAGATGTGCAATATGTAAATGATAAGACTTCTCATTAATATTCCATAACGATAACTCACACCAAGGGATACATAGATAACCAACTAAAAGAGAGATACTTCCATATTGCAACCCATCTTATATGATAACTTCCCTACTCATGATATGACACTACTTGATAGTAAAAAGGTAAAAGATAGTGATGATGTGATACCGCGGCACCCCCCAAGCTTGGAACAAACCAAGGGGGTGCCAATACCGATGATGAATTACTCCTTCGGCGGTGATAGTGGTGGCCCGTCCCTCCGATTCTTAAAGATCTCCTTCAGCTTCAGCTTCTCAGTTTGGCAGTTCTGCACTAAGACTCGAAGAGATTCATTGTTATCCAAAGATGGCGGTGGTGGCCTTTTGATGGGAATTGAGTGATATTCCAGCATTCTGCGAAGTCGGTTGTTCTCCTCTTGAAGTATCTCCACTTCCCTTCTCAGAGCACGGTATTGATCACAAAACTCATCGGTAACCCGTAGTGCTTCCTCCACAGCAGGGAAAGAGCTGAGGCTAAGAGCAGGTGGTAGAGGTCCCTGCAAGTTATGAGAAAAAGAACGTCCAGTGTTAACCGATCCCACCAAGATTGGCTTACTCCCCACAGTTTGCCGCTTTCTTTTAATTGATGACATCTCCCTCACTTCCTCCTTGAATTCTTCTTTCAACTCGGGATTCTGAATATCTTCCACCAAAGGCTCCTTGTCCTTGTTGTTGGAGACCATGGTGCTTCTAGATCAAAAACAGATACTGGCAGAAACAGCTCGAAACAAAACGCGACGAGAAAACGATATACGGACCTCCAGGGGTCCGGGGGATTATATAACAGAAATTTTCACGTCAGAAGGAAAGTACCAGGTCGAACAAGAGTCGGAGAGGGACAGCGAGGAGCTGTCCTCATAGGGCGGCGCGGCCAGGCTGGGGCCCGCGCCGGCCTATGGGGGCACGCCCTCGTGCGTCTTCTCCACTCCGTTTCGATCTCGTAATTTTTCATATTTTCCAAAAGTAGCAAAAACATTGTTCGGAAAGTTAAACGCGGACTTTTTTCTTACCAGTACTGTTACCTATTCAAAGTCGAACTCTGCAGAACTGTCAATTTGGCCTTTGATGAAAGCTTCCGGAGTTACCACTCGAATAACATCAACATCTTCATTATAAGAATCACCAGAGATATAATGCTTGAGTCTTTGTCCATTCACCACTTGTGTGGCATTACCTTGCGAGAGAACTAATTTTAATTGCTCCCGAACGATACACCTCCACAATGACATATGGTCCTTCCCATTTTGAGAGTAATTTCCCCGCAAAAAATCCGAGACGAGACCGATACAATAGGACTTTATCCCCAACATTAAATTCTCTTTTGATAATTCTTCTATCATGCCATTTCTTAACTTTCTCTTTAAAGAGTTTAGCATTTTCATAGGCTTCACTTCTCCATTCATCTAGAGAACTCAATTGTAGCAATCTTTTCTCACCGGCAAGTTTAGGATCTTTATTTAGTTCTCTTACAGCCCAATAAGCTTTGTGCTCTAGTTCTAAAGGTAAATGACAAGCTTTCCCATAAACCATTTTATACGGTGACATACCCATATGATTTTTATAAGCGTGTTGCGGTTAGAAACCCACCGGCGAGCAACGACGGGCAACACAGTAGAGCCGGGAGGCTCCCAGGACTGCGGCTGGCCCTGGTCCCTCGAGCGACGGCCCGCAAAGCCTCGACACACACGTCCGATGCTGGTGCAAGGGCGTGCCACCTGACCTATACCTGGTCAGGAAGGTGATGGATTTGCTTCGCTTAGTTTCCTGCATGGCATACACGTAAACATTAAATACGAGCTTCGATCGGCTCTCAGGTTGTCCTGTGCATCGGCTCAAGGAGCCGATCCACCCATGATTCGTATGAGGTCTACGATCACATGGTGGTCTTGCTTGATCAAAATAAAGCTAAAACGACCTACGACGATTTAGGGTTTTCACCACATAATCGGAACATCCTACTCGTGATTGAGCCTGGCAGCCACACACGGTGATAATAAACCAACCCTAGACAAGGCCTAAAAACCAACATGAAGTTGATCCCCGGAACATCTTATCTAGGGCTAGCAAACTACACCCTACGTGCTACTGGGATCCTTCAACCCGTTTGCAAGGCCTAACTATGCGAGATATTAAACTAATCCTTGAAGAACAAGGAGCAATCATAACGGATCGGATCTGCTAAATAATGATCAAGCGAGGTGCCGCCCTTACACCTAAGATAGGTGTAAGGGCGGCTAGACGTCTAAGGATTGCATGGACGAAAGCATGTGACACGATGAAACAATGCTAACCCTAACACATCTATGATAACTACGCTGCTCGCCATCAACAAGGCTTCAGCACGAGCAACGCATGAACAACGAATAAACGGGTACTGCCTAGATCGCAAGATGCGATCTAGGCAGCATGATGCTTACCCGGAAGAAACCCTCGAAACAAGGGGTTGGCGATGCGCCTAGATTGGTTTGTGATGAACGTGATTGTTGTTTTTCTCAATAACCCTAGATACATATTTATAGTCCGTAGACTTTCTAACGTGGGAATAATCCCAACCGTGCACGAGCCCAATTCTATCTAACCGACACGTATCCTACTATATTTACAGATACACGGGCAAACTAGCCCAAACTTTGTATACAAGGCCGATTCAAGTGTATCTTCCGCGTATATTCTTCAAGCCCATCTTACTCGCAGCCCACCTCTGATCCGGTCAATTTCTGGTGATAACACATGCCCCCTGGTTTTGGAAATGATAATTCCAAAATCACTCTGCTTTTTCTTCGTCGGGTCATGTCGTGGCAGAGCAGCGTCGCAGCACCCTTCATCATGATGCCTTGCCTTCTCAACTTCTCCGCGTGACCTGGCAAATTTTTTTTTTCTTTGGGCACCACTTCCTCGGAAACTGCTATGACATTGAATCTCCACTATATCCCCTTTTATTTAACCGCTCCAAACAGTTCTCCACTTCATCCCCTTGCTCTGTTCTGGCCATCGGCACCAAGAAACCCCAATCTCAGAGCAATGTCTTCCTCCTCTTCCTCCTCCGCCTCGTCGGATCTCTCCTCGCAGTCCTTCTCCTCCTCCTCCTCCTCCCGCGAACCCACGCCAGAGTGGGATCCGATGGCGGCTCTGATGGCGGCGCACGACGAGCGCGCCCCGCAGGAGTGGGACCAGGAGGACCACGCCTCCTCCGTCTGGTCCGAGGACGACAAATCCTTGACCAGCGGAGATGAAGACCTCCAGTTCCTCGCTGATGGGGAACTGGAATCGGAGAGCGAGGACGACTCGTTCTCCTGGGACGATTACACCTCCTCCGAGGAAGAGGAGGAGGAAGACGACGACGACGACTCCCTCGAGGGTTACCCGCCGGCGAAGCGCCTCCGCGCCTGGTGGGACGACGACGACGACGACGATGATGACGAGGAGGACGAGGCTCCCATAGAGGGCTACGGGAGCAGCGACGAGGAGCCCGCCAGCAGCTGCGCCGGCGGCAGCGACGACGACGACGAGGGCAGCAACGGCCCGTAGATCAGGGACTACTAGCATAGGACTAGTAGTAGTATTAGAAGATTGGTCAATAGACCTTTCTTTTGTTCTTCCTCCCTTGAGCAATCGGCTCTTTCTTTGTAAGAAATCCTATTATTAATGAAGAAAATATTCCCCTATTAATTTTGCTTTCTTGTCAATTTTGCCGATTACCAAACGAAGTCGCTGCACAAAGAGCCGATGGCAGGGCATCGGCCTGCACTATAAACACGATTTGAGTCCCCTATTAATTTTGCTTTCTTGTCAATTTTGCCGATTACCAAACGAAGTCGCTGCACAAAGAGCCGATGGCAGGGCATCGGCCTGTACTATAAACACGATTTGAGGCCAAACAGTTGCCTATTCACCCGGTCAAACAGATCCAGTCCATGTCCACCTCAAACGCACAGATTCAAATCCTCAGCAAATCACTGGGAGATTCATCTCAGATGTCATGATCTCTAGCCTGGAACCGATCTGTTAACCTGCTCAATTGAGCTTGTTCCTCTAGAGTCGATGGCAATGCATCGGCTTTTTATTATTCTGAAGTCGATGTCCGTGCATCGGCTGTACTAGTATCCTTATTTCTCAAGTCGATGTCTGCGCATCGGCTGTGATTTGTATAAATTTTTTATTTTTACTGGCCGATTTCATGAATCGGCCCCCATATTTCACTGTTCGTCATCCCACATGCTTGGGAAATATTTCTTGAGATGTTGACCATTGACAGCTGTTGGGAACTTAGCGCCGTCCAGCTGCTCCAGCATGTATGCATTACCCTTCAAAACCCGGACGACTTTGTAAGGACCGTGCCAATTAGGAGACCATTTGCCATATGCTTTATCCTTGGTTCCTAGTGGCAACACGGCTTCCCATACTAGATCACCAACTTGAAACTCCTTTGGTCTCACCTTCTTATTGTATGCACGAGCTACCCCGGCTTTGTTCTCTTTAATTTTCTCAAGTGACCAAAGTCTAAGTTCCGTTGCATCCTCAATAGTGTCACTCATCGTGGCTGCATATTCTTCAGCTGTCGAGTCATTCTGAAACGTGACACGTCTCGATCCAGCCGTAATTTCCCACGGTAATACGGCTTCCTGCCCATAGACAAGCTGGTATGGCGAATTCTTTATAGCTCCATGGCATGACATGTGATAGGCCCACAAAGCTTCTGACAATGTTTCATGCCACACCCTAGGGTTCGTCAATCTTCCTCTTAATGAGCTTGATCAGGCTTTGATTGGACGCTTCAGCTTGCCCGTTGGCTTGAGCATAGTATGGAGATGATCGGATCAGCTTAATCCCCATGTCATCGCAGAACTTTCTGAATTCTTTAGAAATAAAGACCGAACCTCCATCGGTCGTGATGGTTTGGGGTATCCCGAACCTATGAATGACGTGTTCTTTGACAAATGTGATAACATCTTCCGACTTTACCTTCTTCATAGGAACGGCCTCCACCCATTTGGTGAAGTAATCTGTAATGGCCAGAATCCACTCGTGGCCTTTGCTCGACGCAGGATGGATTTTGCCGATCATATCCATGCCCCAACCTCGAAATGGCCAAGGCTTGATGATGGGGTTCATCGCTGATGCGGGTACCATCTGAATCTTCCCGAACATCTGACACGCTTGGCATCCCTTATAGTACTTGAAGCAGTCCTCAAGCATGGTGGGCCAATAAAACCTTGATCGCCTAATCAGCCACTTCATCTTATGGGCCGATTGGTGAGTTCCACAGGCGCCTTCATGCACCTCATGTAAGAGCCGATTAGACTCAGTTGGTCCCAGGCATTTGAGTAGTAACCCTTCCAACGTTCTGTAGAACATGTCATCTCCTATAAGGACATATTTCATAGCCTTGTATCTTATCCGTTTAGGTGCCCCCCGAGCCGAATCCTTCAAGTAATTGAAGATATCGGCTCTCCAGTCATCCTGTTCCGAGAACCGCACTCGAACTTCTGACCCGTCTGGTATGTCCTTGTATCCTGACGCCATCTGTGCGAGATCATTGGCATCGGTATTCTGAGACCTTGGGACCCAATTGAAATTGATGTACCGAAAATGTGTCATCAGCTCACGACATTCCGTCCAATATGGGAAGAGTGACTCACTCTCGCACTTGTATTCGTCCGTGAGCTGGGAGATCACCAACTTCGAGTCTCCAAAAAGCTCCACCGTCTCTGCCCCGGCTTCCAAAAGCAACTCCATACCCTTGCGCACTGCCTCATACTCAGCGACATTGTTGGTGCAAGGGGTAGATAACCTGATGGCGAAGGAATATGTTGCCCCCCGAGGCGACACGAGCAGAATGCCGATGCCACAACCATCATCACAAGCCGATCCATCGAAGAACATAGCCCATGCACGTACAGATAGTGCTGCTATATTAGTATTAATCCGTTCAGCTATAAGATCGGCCAACGCTTGTCCCTTGACTGCTTTCGCAGGATGATACCGAAGATCAAACTCCGACAACGCAAACATCCACTTACCAAGTCGGCCTTTCAAAACAGGAGCCGACAGCATGTGCTTGACAACGTCTGACTTGCATATGACGATGATCTCTGCCGTTGATACGTCTCCGACGTATCGATAATTTCTTATGTTCCATGCCATATTATTGATGATACCTACATGTTTTATGCACACTTTATGTCATATTCGTGCATTTTCTGGAACTAACCTATTAACAAGATGCCGAAGTGCCGCTGTCGTTTTCTCGCTGTTTTTGGTTTCAGAAATCCTAGTAACGAAATATTCTCGAATTGGACGAAATCAAGACCCAGGGGCCTATTTCGCCACGAACCTTCCAGAAGACCGAAGAGCATACGAAGTGGGGCCACGAGGTGGCCAAACCACAAGGCGGCGCGGCCAAGGGGGCCCGCGCCGCCCGTGGTGTGGGCCCCTCGTCAGCCCTCCGACTCGCCCTTCCGCCTACTTAAAGCCTCCGTCGCGAAACCCCTGATGCGAAAAACCACGATACGGAAAACCTTACTGAGACGCCGCCGCCGCCAATCCCATCTCGGGGGATTCTGGAGATCTCCTCCGGCACCCTGCCGGAGAGGGGATTCATCTCCCGGAGGACTCTACGCCGCCATGGTCGCCTCCGGAGTGATGAGTGAGTAGTTCACCCCTGGACTATGGGTCCATAGCAGTAGCTAGATGGTTGTCTTCTCCTCATTGTGCTTCATTGTTGGATCTTGTGAGCTGCCTAACATGATCAAGATCATCTATCCGTAATACTCTATGTTGTGTTTGTCGGGATCCGATGGATAGAGAATACCATGTTATGTTAATTATCAAGTTATTGCATATGTGTTGTTTATGATCTTGCATGCTCTCCGTTATTAGTAGAGGCTCGGCCAAGTTGATGCTAGTAACTCCAAGAGGGAGTATTTATGCTCGATAGTGGGTTCATGCCCGCATTGACACCTGGGACAGTGACAGAAAGTTCTAAGGTTGTGTTGTGCTGTTGCCACTAGGGATAAAACATTGATGCTATGTCCGAGGATGTAGTTATTGATTACATTACGCACCATACTTAATGCAATTGTCTTTTGCTTTGCAACTTAATACTGGAGGGGGTTCGGACGATACCCTGAAGGTGGACTTTTTAGGCATAGATGCAGTTGGATGGCGGTCTATGTACTTTGTCGTAATGCCCAATTAAATCTCACTATACTTATCATGACATGTATGTGCATTGTTATGCCCTCTCTATTTGTCAATTGCCCGACTGTAATTTGTTCACCCAACATGCTTTTATCTTATGGGAGAGACACCTCTAGTGAACTGTGGACCCCGGTCCATTCTTTTAATACTGAAATACAAATCTGCTCGCAATACTTGTTTTTACTCGTTTTCTCTCGCAAACAATCATCTTCCACACAATACGGTCAATCCTTTGTTACAACGAAGCCGGTGAGATTGACAACCTCACCGTTTCGTTGGGGCAAAGTACTTTGGTTGTGTTGTGCAGGTTCCACGTTGGCGCCGGAATCTCCGGTGTTGCGCCACACTACATCCCGCCGCCATCAACCTTCAACGTGCTTCTTGGCTCCTCCTGGTTCGATAAACCTTGGTTTCTTTCTGAGGGAAAACTTGCTGCTGTGCGCATCATACCTTCCTCTTGGGGTTGCCCAACGAACGTGTGAAATACACGCCATCAGCCGTCAAAAGAATATGATGAAGCTTGGTGCAGGTGAAGAACAGGCAGAGGCATAGCTTCTCGACCTCAGGATACCTTGTCTCTGCGTCCAACATTCTTCTGCTGAGGTAGAAAACGACCTTTTCAACACCCTCATAGAGTTGCACCACCACCGAAGCGATGGACGTGTCAGCTACTGATAAGTAGATATAGAACGGCCTGTCTTGTTGGGGTGGAACTAGCACATGCGGCGTTGTTAGATACCGCTTAATCTCGTCAAACGCCTGCTGCCGTTCTGCCCCCCAGTGAAACTCGTCATCAGATTTAATCTTCACCAACGCCATGAACGGCTCAATTCGTCCTGACAGGTTAGAGATGAATCGTCGGACGAAGTTGATCTTGCCGATAAGACGTTGGAGCTCCTTCTTCGTGGTAGGCGGCTGCATGGTACGCACTGCCTCTTGACTTTTCAGGCCGATCTCAATTCCTCGTTCATGAACCAGAAAACCTAGGAACTGACCGGCCGTCACACCAAAGGCACACTTCTTTGGATTCATTCTCAGTCCGAATTTCCGAGTTCGGTCTAGGATGCATCGCAAATCATCCAAGTGTCCCTCCATGGAGACAGACTTGACCACCACGTCATCGATGTAGATTTCCACCAACTTGCCGATCAGATCATGAAAAATATAATTCATGGCTCTTTGGTACGTTGCACCAGCATTCTTCAACCCAAAGGTCATGACTACATATTCAAACAAGCCCACTGACCCTGGTACTCTGAATGCAGTCTTGTGTATATCTTCTGGAGCCATGAAGATTTGGTTATAGCCGGCATTGCCATCCATGAAGCTCAACACCTTGTGGCCAGCAGCTGCATTGATCAACGTTTCTGCCACAGGCATCGGATATTCATCCTTTGGAGTGGCTCTGTTGAGATCTCGGAAATCTATGGCCACACGCCATCGGCCGTCCTTCTTCTCTACAGGTACGATACTGGAGATCCATTCAGCATACCTGCATGGCCTGATGAACCCGGCGGCCAACATCTTCTCGATCTCTTTCTTGACCTCTTCCAGAATTTCGGCCTTCATCTGACGTGCTCGTTGTTGGAATGGCCGAAATCCTTTCTTAAGAGGGAGCCGATGCTCAATGATGCTCCTGTCTAACCCAGGCATCTCCGTGTAATCCCATGCAAAGCAATCCGGGTATTCTTTTAACAGAGCTATCATCTGGCTCCTGAGATGTGGATCTAACTTCTTGCTGATAAAAGTTGGTCGTGGCTTATCCCCAGGACCAATGTCGACTTCTTCTAGCTCATCAGCCGATGTAAACCCATACCCTAGCTTTCCGTCACCTGTGAGATCGACACTGAATACAGGGAAAACGTATGGTAAGGATAATATGGGCCGATTGCTGGAATCGGCCTTCATTTTGATTGTAACGAGGATTTTTGGGAAGTGCCAGAGCCGATCGCGTGGAACGGCTTCCTCTTTGTCCTTGTTATGAGAGCGGCTGCCCTCGTCTCTGTCCTTACCAGAGTGGTGCCCAGGTCCTACCATGTTGATGCTGAACGAGAAATCTGGCTGGCACCTCCCAGGGTAAGTGCACTCCACCATGTTAACGGCGGGGAAAGGGTGTGTGTCGACTTTCATGGCGTACTGGCTGAAAATTAGACGCCCTTGTTCTATCTCCATTTGGATCTGCTGACGCCACACCCTGCAGTCATTGGTGGTATGGGTGAACGTGTTATGCCAGTTGCAGTATGGCTTTCCGTTCAGCTCCTGTGCCATGGGGATTTTGTGGCCTTCGGGTACCTTTAGCTGCTTCTCCTTAAGTAAGAGGTCGAAAATTTGCTCAGCTTTGGTCACGTCGAAGTCAAACCCTCTTGGAAGACCTTGTGGCTTAACCCATTTGCAGGACACAGGGCTTGCCCCCGAGTCCATTCAGCCACTGCTACCTCTTGATCTCCCGCAGAGCCTTCATCTACATCTGCCTCAACCAGGACTACCGCACGCTTGAATTTATCCTGGTACAACTCTAGGTGGCGCTGTTCATATAATGACAGCTTCTGAACCATATGCGCCAGTGAAGGGTAGTCTGCTTGGGAAGCCATATCTTTGATCGGTGATGCGAGACCCACCACCGCCAACTCGACTGCTTCTTTTTCAGTCAAACGAGCCGAATAGCATCGGTTCCTAACGGTCCTGAAGCGCCGGATGTATTCTCGACACCGTTTCTCCGCGCTTCTGTCGTACTTGTGCTAGATCGGCAATGCCAGCCTCGGAAGCCTCCGAGTGATACCGCATGTGGAACTCGTTCTTCCAACCGCTTCCAAGTCCGGATTGAGTCCGGTGGCAGCGATGTGTACCACCCGAAAGCCGATCCCGTGAGGGACCGTGCGAAGAACCTCACACGTAGTTCATCCGATGCTCGAGATCGTGCCCAGCTGCGCCAAATATCGGCTCACATGTTCGATTGAACCTGGAGCCATCCGACCCACTAAACTTGGAGAATTCAGTGGAGCCGATATTTGGGTGGTAGTGGGATCAAATCGTACTCGTTGGGGTATGGCTTGGAATAGCCGATTGCCCTCCTTTTCGGCACCATGCCGAACTGGTCTCTCAAGATTGTACTGATCTGATCCGCGGTGCTGGCTGTAGGAGTCGAACTCTGAAGACTCGCTGGAGTGGCATACTTAGCCAGCCACGCTTGCTTCTCAAGCTCTGAGCTAGCTGCAGGAGTTGAGCTTTGGAGGTTTGTTGGAGTGGCATACTTAGCTAGCCACGTCTGCTTCTCAAGATCTGATCCAGAAGCTCCTCCTGCTGTTCCTGGAGTCCCTGCTGTTGCAGTCTGGTTCGTGAGTGCCCGAGTCATTGCGGCTCGGCACGTATGTGCACGTGTACCCGTGAGGGATCTCCTTAGGCGCCTCATACAAGAACTGGTAATCACTAGGGTCACCACCGATCTTGTAGACGACGAATGCCGGTGAACTCGATTGGCACTTCTGGTGCTGCCAACGTGAACGGCAGCGGTGGTCGGGACTGGAGTGGTATCTCTCCTTGGTGAGTCCCTAGAGCAGGTCCTGACGGAGAGTACTGATGCCTCATGATTTCCTGGATCACCCAAAGGGTGACACGCTCCAAAGTGTTCACCAGGCTCTCAGAATGGCGGTGCAGCGAATGAGCTACCATGAAATTAATCTCCTGACGCAGAGACCTGGTGCGTTCTTCCGAAGGGGTAGACAGGTCCACTCCATCGAGCGCGCCTTCAGGTGAGAACCCTTTCCACCTAATGCCGTGTGAGCGGGTCCTCTGGAAAGAGCCGATGAGGTCGGCTTCGAGGATAGCTTTGACCTCGTCATACTTCTTCTTGAGCTCCTCGCTCGGATCTTCGTACGCGACCGGAGTACCTTCCGCCATCTCAGATGTAGATGGCGATGCGATTGATGTCGAAGACTATCCCACCGGGCGTGCCGGAATGTGTTGCGGTCGGAAACCCACCGGCGAGCAACGACGGGCAACACACTAGGAGCCGGGAGGCTCCCAGGACTCGCGGCTGGCCCTGGTCCCTCGAGCGACGGCCCGCAAAGCCTCGGCACGCACGTCCGATGCTGGTGCAAGGGCGTGCCACCTGACCTATACCTGGTCAGGAAGGTGATGGATTTGCTTCGCTTAGTTTCCTGCATGGCATACATGTAAACATTAAAGATCGGCTCTCAGGTTGTCCTGTGAATCGGCTCAAGGAGCCGATCCACCCATGATTCGTATGAGGTCTACGATCACATGGTGGTCCTGCTTGATCAAAATAAAGCTAAAACGACCTACGACGATTTAGGGTTTTCACCACATAATCGGAACATCCTACTCGTGATTGAGCCTGGCAGGCACGCACGGTGATAATAAACCAACCCTAGACAAGGCCTAAAAACCAACATGGAGTTGATCCCCGGAACATCTTATCTAGGGCTAGCAAACTACACCCTACGTGCTACTGGATCCTTCAACCCGTTTGCAAGGCCTAACTATGCAGATATTAAACTAATCCTTGAAGAACAAGGAGCAATCATAACGGATCGGATCTCGCTAAATAATGATCAAGCGAGGTGCCGCCCTTACACCTAAGATAGGTGTAAGGGCGGCTAGACGTCTAAGGGTTGCATGGACGAAAGCATGTGACACGATGAAACAATGCTAACCCTAACACATCTATGATAACTACGCTGCACGCCATCAACAAGGCTTCAGCACGAGCAACGCATGAACAACGAATAAACGGGTACTGCCTAGATCGCAAGATGCGATCTAGGCAGCATGATGCTTACCCGGAAGAAACCCTCGAAACAAGGGGTTAGCGATGCGCCTAGATTGGTTTGTGATGAACGTGATTGTTGTTTTTCTCAATAACCCTAGATACATATTTATAGTCCGTAGACTTTCTAACGTGGGAATAATCCCAACCGTGCATGAGCCAAGTTCTATCTAACCGACACGTATCCTACTATATTTACAGATACACGGGCAAACTAGCCCAAACTTTGTATACAAGGCCGATTCATGTATATCTTCCGCGTATATTCTTCAAGCCCATCTTACTCACAGCCCACCTCTGATCCGGTCAAATTCTGGTGATAACAAAGCGGTTCTATAAGCCCATAGTGCTTCCTTTAATTTAATAGCCCAGTTCTTTCTAGATTTATTAACAGTCTTTTGCAAGATAGATTTAATCTCTCTATTTGATAATTCTACTTGCCCACTAGTTTGAGGATGATAAGCGGAAGCAATTCTATGATTAATACCATATTTAGTAAGAGTTTTTCTGAAACCTCCATGAATAAAATGAGAACCTCCATCAGTCATAAGATATCTATGAACTCCAAATCTAGGAAAAATAATATCTAAAAGCATTCTTAAAGAGGTCTCACCATCAGCACTTTTTGTGGGTATGGCTTCCACCCATTTAGTAACATAATCAACAGCGACAAGTATATGAGTGTTACCTTCTGAAGAAGGGAAAGGACCCATGAAGTCAAATCCCCACCAATCGAATGGTTCAATAACAAAAGTATAATTCATAGGCATTTCATTGCGTCTGGAGATATTACCAACCCTTTGACATTCATCACAAGATAAAATAAACTTTCTTGCATCTTTGAAGAGAGTTGGCCAATAGAAACCTGATTGTAGAACCTTTTGCGCGGTTCTGTCTCCGGCGTGATGTCCTCCATAAACACTACCATGACACTTACTCAATATCTCTTGTTGTTCATATTCGGGAACACATCTTCGTAGAATACCATCCACTCCTTCTTTATATAAGTGTGGGTCATCCCAAAAATAATGCCTCAAGTCATAAAAGAATTTCCTCCTTTGCTGAGCTGAAAAGGTTGGAGGCAAGTACTTGGAAACAATAAAGTTAGCATAATCAGCGTACCAAGGACTATCTCGCGAGCTCACCTTTATTACAGCCAATTGTTCATTTGGAAAACTATCATTAACAGGAACAAGATCATAAGAAATATTTTCCAATATAGACAAATTATCAGCAACAGGATTATCAGCACCTTTCCTATCTATAATATGTAAATCAAATTCTTGCAAAAGAAGCACCCATCTAATAAGCCTTTGCTTAGCATCTTTCTTTGCCATAAGGTATCTAATTGCAGCATGATCAGTATGGATTGTACCTTTCGAATCAACAATATAGGATCTAAACTTGTCACAAGCAAAGACTACAGCTAATATTTTTTTTTCAGTTGTAGCATAATTTCTTTGAGCAGCATCAAGAGTTTTGCTAGCATAATGAATAACATTCAATTTTTTATCTACTCGCTGTCCAAGAATAGCGCCTAAAGCAAAATCACTAGCATCACACATAATTTCAAAAGGTAAGTTCGAATCAGGAGGCTCAACTACAGGAGCAGTTGTTAAGGCTTTCTTTAGAGTTTCAAAAGCTTCCTTACAATCATCATCAAAAACAAAAGGTACATCTTTTTGAAGAAGATTAGTAAGAGGCTTTGAAATCTTGGAGAAATCTTTAATAAATCTCCTATAAAACCCAGCATGACCAAGAACACTACGAATACCTTTAACATCCCTAGGATAGGGAATCTTCTCAATTGCTTCAACTTTAGCTCTATCAACTTCAATACCTCTTTATGTCCCAATACAATTCCTTCATTAACCATAAAGTGGCATTTCTCCCAATTAAGAACAAGGTTAGTTTCTTCACATCTCTGCAAAACTTTATCAAGGTTTCGCAAGCAATTATCAAAAGAATTTCCATAGACAGAAAAATCATCCATGAATACCTCGAAAATATTCTCACACAAGCCATGAAAAATAGCAGACATGCATCTTTGAAAAGTAGCAGGTGCATTACATAAACCAAAAGGCATACGTCTATAAGCATAAGTTCCATAGGGACAAGTGAAAGTGGTTTTCTCTTGATCTTTAGTTTTAACAACAATTTGTGAAAACCCAGAATAACCATCAAGAAAGCAAAAATGAGTATTTTTAGATAACCTTTCTAACATTTGATCAATAAAAGGTAAAGGTTAATGATCTTTCTTAGTAACTTTATTAACTTTTCGATAATCAATGCACATTC
Organism: Lolium rigidum; assembly: GCF_022539505.1. NCBI lineage: Eukaryota > Viridiplantae > Streptophyta > Magnoliopsida > Poales > Poaceae > Lolium > Lolium rigidum. Next base: position 177,824,661 of record NC_061510.1, read on the forward strand.
TATACCCTACAACTACTCTTTGAGGGATGAGCTCATCATTATCATTAGGCACAACAGTCATTCCTCCTTTCTTAGGAACACAGTGCACAGGACTAACCCATCTACTATCAGCAATAGGATATATAATACCAGCTTCAAGAAGTTTTAATACCTCATTCCTTACCACATCCTTCATCTTAGGAATTAGACGATGCTGATGTTCAACAATAGGCTTTGCATCATCTTCCATGTTGATAGCATGTTGGCAAATAGAGGGATAAATCCCCTTCAAGTCATCAAGAGTGTAACCAAATAGCTCCTCGGTGTTTCTTCAATATTTCCAGTAACCTTTCTTCCTCAAAATCTGAAAGCTTAGAACTAATAATAACAGGATATATTTTCTTATCATCAATATGAGCATACTTAAGATTATCAGGCAGTGGTTTTAAATCAAAAACAGGATCTTCCTTTGGTGGTGGTGTGATGTCTACGGGTGCTTCTATTCTTGTAGACAGTGTTGGGCCTCCAAGAGCAGAGGTTTGTAGAACAGCAGCAAGTTTCCCTTAAGTGGATCACCCAAGGTTTATCGAACTCAGGGAGGAAGAGGTCAAATATATCCCTCTCATGCAACCACTGCAACCACAAAGCAAGAAGTCTCTTGTGTCCCCAACACACCTAATAGGTGCACTAGTTCGGCGAAGAGATAGTGAAATACAGGTGGTATGAATGAATATGAGCAGTAGTAACGGCGCCAGGAAAGTGCTTGCTGGCGTGCAGTTGATGGTAGTAATATTGCAGGAAGTAAAGATGCAGTAAAACAGTAAACAAACAGCGATAGCAATATTTAGGAACAAGGCCTAGGGATCATACTTTCACTAGTGGACACTCTCAACATTGATCACATAACAGAATAAATAGATAGATGCTAGACACTACACCCTCTTGTTGGATGATGAACACCACTAACTGTGTAGGATTACACGGACCCTCAATGCCGGAGTTAACAAGCTCCAAAATATTCAATGTTCATATTTAAATAACCTTAGAGTGCATAACAGATCAACATAACCAAACCAAGTACTAACATAGCATGCACACTGTCACCTTCACACTACGAAAGAAGGAATAGATCACATCAATACCATCATAGCAATAGTTAACTTCATAATCTACAAGAGATCACAATCATAGCCTACGCCAAGTACTACACGATGCACACACTCGTCACCATTACACCGTGCGGGAGGAATAAACTACTTTAATAACATCACTAGAGTAGCACACAGATATATTGTGATACAAAACACATTGCAATCATAAAGAGATATAAATAAGCACTTCACTATGCCATTCATAACAGGTGAATAAGTATTACGTGAAATATAGCCTAAGAGACCCACACGGTGCACACACTGTCACCTTTACACACGTGGGACAAGGAGTCTCCGGAGATCACATAAGTAAAATCCACTTGACTAGCACAATGACATCTAGATTACAAGCATCATCATATGAATCTCAATCATGTAAGGCAGCTCATGAGATTATTGTATTGAAGCACATAGGAGAGAGATTAACCACATAGCTACTCCGTACAGCCCCGAGCCTCGATGGAGAACTACTCCCTCCTCATGGGAGACAAGCAGCGTTGATGAAGATGGCGGTGGTGTCGATGGAGGAGCCTTCCGGGGGCACTTCCCCGTCCCGGCGGCGTGCCGAACGGAGACTCCTCGTCCCCAGATCTTGGCTTCGCGATGGCGGCGGCTCTGGAAGGTTTCTCGTACCGTGGCTTTTTCGTCAAGAGGTACTGCGTTTTTAGGTCGAAAGGGCTTAAATAGGCGAAGAGGCGGCGCAGGAGGGGCGACAGGGTGGCCCCACACCAGGCCGGCGCGGCCAGGGTGTAGGCCGCGCGGCCCACATGTGTGGTGGCCCCTGGCTCTCCTCCGACTCCCCTTCGGTTTTCTGGAGCCTCCCGGGAAAAATAGGATGTTTGGTCTTCGTTTCGTCGAATTCCGAGAATATTGCCCGAACAGCCTTTCTGGAACCAAAAACATCAGAAAACAGGAACTGGCACTGTGGCATCTTGTTAATAGGTTAGTTCCGGAAAACGCATAAAATCATTATAAAGTGCGAGCAAAACATGTAGGTATTGTCATAAAACAAGGATGGAACATCAGAAATTATAGATACGTTGGAGACGTATCATGGTGTTGTACCTAAATCTTCAACCGGCAAGTCATGTTTAAGAATAGGTTGACGAAGGAAAATTTCATCAAGCTCATTTCTTTCTTCCCTAAAGACTTCACTCTCACTATCCTCCAAATGTTGCTGCAAAGGATTATTAGGAGCAAGAGCAATAGACGCACACTGTTCAACTCTAAAATCATTATTAGGCAAATTAGCTTTATAAGGAGTTTTGGCAAATTTAGAGAAATTAAACTCATAAGATTCACCAGCAAATTTAGTCACAATTTTTTCCTTCTTGCAATCTATAACAGCTCCACAAGTATTTAGGAAAGGTCTACCAAAAATGATAGGACAAGACTTACTAGCAGCAGAACCAAGTACCAAAAAGTCAGCAGGATATTTAATCTTACCACATAGAACTTCCACATCTCGAACAATACCAATGGGAGAGATAGTTTCTCTATTAGCTAGCCGAATAACCACATCAATATCTTCAAGTTCACATGAACCAATTTCATGCATGATCTCCGTATAAAGCTCATAAGGAATGGCACTAATACTTGCACCAATGTCGCATAAACCATAATAACAATGATCACCAATTCTAACAGAGAGCATAGGAACACTGGCTTTCCTAGACTTATTAGGATGCGAAACAATATTAGAAGCATCTTCACAGAAAATAATATGACCATCTTCTACATTTTCAGTCACAAGATCTTTAACTATTGCAGTAGCAGGTTAAACCATTATTTGTTCTTCAGGTTCTATAGGTTTCTTTGCACTTTTATTAACCGCACTAGTTATAACAGAGTACTCCTTCATTTTAGCAGGGAAAGGAGTTTTTTCAATATAAGCTTCAGGAAGAATATGATCAACAGTTTCAATTATAGCACATTTATTTATAGATGAATCAGTTTTATGTTTATAAGGTTCATGATACTTATCAAAATTCTTCCTAGGCAATTCAAAATGAGAGGCAAAAGCTTTATAAAAATTTGCAACGACTTGAGAATCTAGACCATAAGTAGCACTCATATTACGAAATTTATCAGTATCCATAAAAACTTCAATGCATTTATAATCATAGTTTATACCTGACTCTCTATCTTTGTCGTTCTCCCATCCTTCAGTATTCTCCTGGATCCGATCAAGAAGGTCCCTTTTAAACTCTTCTTTGTTGCGTGTAAATGATCCAGAACAAGAAGTATCCAGCAAGGTCTTATCTTGAAAAGACAATCTTGCATAGAAATTATCAATGATAATATTACCAGGAAGCTCATGAATGGGGCATTTGAGCATTAAAGACTTCAATCTCCCCCATGCTTGGGAAATACTCTCTCCATCATGAGGCCAGAAATTATATATGCGGTTCCGATCTTTGTGAATTTCACTTGGAGGATAGAATTTGGAATAAAATAAAGGCACAATGTCCTCCCAATCAAGAGTCCCTATTCTTCAGCAATTTATACCAATGTGCTGCTTTACCAGACAGCGATATAGAGAATAGTTTCTTCCTAACTTCATCCATAGCAATACCTGCACATTTGAATAACCCGCATAATTCATGTAAAAACAGTAAATGATCACCAGGATGGACAGCTCCATCCCCTTCATAGCGGTTATCCACAACACGTTCAATAATTTTCATAGGTATTTTGTATGGAACCTCTTTCTCACCTGGCGCCTCATCCACTACCTTTGCAGTAGTAGTAGATTTTCCAAAAAGGAATTCAAGAGAAGACCTCTCCATAATGAATTATAGCAGCAGGCAGAAATAAAAACAGCACGTACAGTAAAGGTTTCCCTTACCAATTCCACTTACCGATAGCGCTTCACTCCCCGGCAACGGCGCCAGAAAATAGTCTTGATGACCCACAAGTATAGGGGGTGTATCGTAGTACTTTCGATAAATAAGAGTGTCGAACCCAACGAGGAGCAGAAGGTGTTGACAAGCAGTTTCGATGAAGGATTCACTCGTAAATGCTCACGGACAAGTATTCAGGGGGTTTTGATATAGCAGATGAATAAAGTACAAGTAAGTAAAATGCAAGAGTAATAATTGCAGCGAGTGGCCCAATCCTTTTTAGCACAAAGGACAAGCCGGTTTGTTTACTTATAATGACCAAATGTTCTTGAGGACACACGGGAATTTAGTCTAGTGCTTTCGCTTCATATAGCTGATTAATCTTCATTGTTTTGATAAGTGTTGTGTGGGTGAACCTATGCTAATGCACCGCCCTTCCTAGGACTAATACATACTTGTGATTATACCCCTTGCAAGCATCCGCAAATACAAGAAAGTAATTAAGATAAATCTAACCACAACCTTAAACTCTGAGATCCTGCTATCCCTCCTGCATCGATGTACCAACGGGGTTCAGGTTTCTGTCACTCCGGCAACCCCGCAATTAGCAAACAAATACAAGATGTATTCCCCTAGGCCCATAAAGGTGAAGTATCATGTAGTCGACGTTCACATGACACCACTAGAAGAATAACACCACAACTTAAATATCATAACATTGAATATTACCCAACATACTTCACTACTAACATTTAGACTTCACCCATGTCCTCAAGAACTAAACGAACTACTCACGAGACATCATATGGAACATGATCAGAGGTGATATGATGATGAATAACAATCTGAACATAAACCTTGGTTCAATAGTTTCACTCAATAGCATCAATAACAAGGAGTAATCAATACCGGGAGAGTTTCCCCTACCAAACAATCAAGATTCAACCCTAGATGTTACAGCGGTGACGAGGTGCAGCGGTGGAGATGGCGGTGATGATGATGGAGATGATGGTGATGATGATCCCAATGATGTCCAGCTCGATGACGGTGACGATGGCGTCGATTTCCCCCTCCGGGAGGGAATTTCCCCGGCAGATTTCAGCCTGCAGGAGAGCTCTTTTCTCTCTGGTGTTTTCCGCCCCGCAGAGGCGGCTGTGACTCTTCTCGATTATTCCCTGGATCTTAGGTTTTCGGGACGAAGAAGTACGCGAAGGAGAGGAGGCCAGAGGGGGCTGTGGGCCCCCTCCCCACAAGGCGGCGCGGCCAGGCCTGGGCCCACGCCGGCCTACGGGGGGCCCATGGTGGCCCTCCTCGGCTCCTCCTTTTGGCTATCTCCGTCTTCTGGAAAAATAAGATTTTCCGTGTAATTTCCGTCAATTGTTGATCTTCCGAAATATTGCATTCTGACGGTGCTTTTTCTAGCAGAATCCTTACTCCGGTGCGCGATTCTCCAATAATCATGAAACATGCAAAATAGATGAAATAACATAAGTATCATCTCTAAATACGAAATATATCAATGAATAACAGTAAATTATGATATAAAATAGTGATGCAAAATGGACGTATCAGTATGTTTTATCCAAGTGGATCCACGTCGAGCTTTACCCCTATGGCGACTGGCCTCCGTGCCAACCCTTCCTTAAACCCACCCATGTTCCTCGTCTCCGGCATCTCTCCTCCCCGCCGCCAGCGGCCACGGTGGCCGGCGGTGAGTGGGAGGGAGGCCTGGAGCTGTAGAGTTAGGTTGTTTTATCTTTTCCCCTCTCAATTAAACCGGATCTAGGGTTCGTCCGGCCAAATCTTTTCTGCCTATCCATGGTGGTCGGGCGGTTGATTTTGGGAGGAGGCGAACTCCCGCATCTGATGACTCGACTCTTGTTCGTATGCTTCCCTGGAACGTGGTGGCGTTTTCCTGGATGGGAATCTCTGTTTTGGTCTATTGCTGGGTAGCGATGGTGGCTACTCAAGGAATCGCCTCCGCCTCATTGCAGCGCCCCTACAGCTGGGCTAGAGCTGCACCATTTTGGTACAAGGCAAAAATTGAAGGCGGCCTCTCCACTGCCCCTGGCAAATTCGATATGTTCTTCTACAGCAAGCCCTGCCTGGTGAGTTCGTCTGATTGCTGTCAATTAGGCGGATGTGGTTCCACTGCGCTCAAGGACGGATTCGAGTATGTTGTTGCAAAAATTCCTGCACATGTGGGAAGGGATCCTTTTTCCCTTCCTCATTTTTCTGCTCGGCATCCGGTTATTGTGTGTGATGTTCACTATTGCCAAATTGAAGATGATGGCCAGGTGCTGGTGGTGGTTGCGATGGCGCTGAAATCCATGATGAACTACCGTGTGCATTATCTTCCTGATGGCAGCCCTATTCTGAATATGACCTTAATTTGTGGGTATGTCAACATAGCCTGGAATGAGATCTATATGGAGATCTCTGAGTTTGGTTCACCACCTATTGGTTATGCTGCCCGGAGAAACTATTTCAACTAGAATCATTTTAGTTGTGTGAACTTGAGGAGCAAAGTTAGTACAATCGTCACATCTTGGCAACATTTCTATGTTCATACGCAGCAACTTTCAATCAATGGCAGCCTAGTAGGTGTGATAACCCACAAGTATAGGGGATCGCAACAGTCTTCGAGGGAAGTAAAACCCAAATTTATTGATTCGACACAAGGGGAGGTAAAGAATACTTATAAGCCTTAACAAGCTGAGTTGTCAATTCAGTTGCACCTGGAAAAGCACTAGTAACAGGGGTGATGTGAAAGCAGCGAGTAATATGAGAGCAGTAGTAACGATAACACAACAGCGAGTAATAGTAATATGAGAGCAATGGCACCGAGAAAATAGTTGATACTACTTCCAATGACATGTAGAACGAGTATATGATGATGAGAGATGGATCGGGGTTCCCAGCTATCTACACTAGTGGTAACTCTCCAATAACAAGTGTTGGGTGAACAAATTACAGTTGGGCAATTGATAGGATTGAAATAGCATTAAGACAGAACATCAAGATTATTAATCATGTAGGCATGTTTTCCATATATAGTCATACGTGCTCGCAATGAGAAACTTGTACAACATCTTTTGTCCTACCAGCCGGTGGCAGCCGGGCCTCTAGGGAATCTACTGGAAATTAAGGTACTCCTTTTAATAGAGCACCGGAGCAAAGCATTAACACTTGGTGAAAACATGTGATCCTCATATCTAAGCCTTCCCCTCCGGTTGTCCCAATTTCTGTCACTTTGGGGCCTCGGGTTCCGGACAATAGACATGTGCAAACAACTTGTAGATACAATCTAAGCAATAAGTATAGAGCTTAAATCTAAGATCATGCCACTCGGGCCCTAGTGACAAGCATTAAACACAACAAGATTGCAGCAATAATAACTTCACAAACTTTATAGATAGACTAATCATAATGTAACAATCCATCGGATCCCAACAAACACAACACCGATTACATCGAGATGAATCTCAATCATGTAAGGCAGCTCATGAGATCATTGTATTGAAGTACATGGGAGAGAGAGTACCAACTCAGCTACGGCTAGAACCCGTAGTCCATGGGGGAACTACTCACGGAGCATGATGGAGGCGGTGGCGTCGATGGAGATGGCTTCCGGGGCACTTCCCCGTCCCGGCAGGGTGCCGGAACAGAGACTTCTGTCCCCCGAAACGGAGTTTCGCGATGGTGGCGGCGCCCCTGGAGTCTTTCTGGAGTTTCGTCAATTGGTATCGCGTTTTTAGGTCAGGACGGCTTAAATAGGCGAAGAGTCAGAGACGGAAGGGCCACGGGGCCCCCTCACAGTAGGGGGGCGCGCCCCCCCCTAGGCCGCGCCGCCACCACGTGTGGGGCCCCCAGGGCTCCCCTCTGGTCCCACTCTGGCTCTCTGGAAGCTTCCGGGAAAAATAAGGTTCTGGGCGTTGATTTCGTCCGATTCCGAGAATATTGCCCGAACAGCCTTTCTGGAACCAAAAACAACCGAAAATAGGAACTGGCACTTCGGCATCTTGTTAATAGGTTAGTTCCGGAAAATGCATAAAAACATTATAAAGTGCGAGCAAAACATGTAAGTATTGTCATAAAACAAGCATGGAACATCAGAAATTATAGGTATGTTGGAGACGTATCAGCATCCCCAAGCTTAGTTCCTGCTCGCCCTCGAGTAGGTAAAGGATAAAAAGAATAATTTCTGTAGTGACATGCTACTTACATAACCTTGATCATACTATTATAAAGCATATGAGATGAATGCAGTGACTCAAGGCAATGATCTATAGTTGCTAACAAATAGATAACATATAGCAAAACTTTTCATGAATAGTACTTTCAAGACAAGCATCAAAAGTCTTGCATAAGGGTTGGCTCATAAAGCAATAAATTCAAAGTAAAGGCATTGAAGCAACACAGAGGAAGATTTAAGTTTCAGCAATTGCTTTCAACTTTAAACATGTATATCTCATGGATAATGGTCAACACAAAGTAATATAATAAGTGCAATAAGCAAGTATGTAAGAATCAATGCACAGTTGACACAAGTGTTTGCTTCTAAGATGGAAGGAAGTAGGTAAACTGACTGAACATAAAGTAAAAGAATGGCCCTTCGCAGAGGGAAGCAGGGATTAAATCATGTGCTAGATCTTTTTAAGTTTTGAAATCATATAGAGAGCATAAAAGTAAAGTTTTGAGAGGTGTTTGTTGTTGTCAACGAATGGTAGTGGGCACTCTAACCCCCTTGCCAAACAGACTTTCAAAGAGCGGCTCCATGAAGGACGTTATCTCTACTAGCAAGGTAGATCATCCCTCTTCTCTTTTGTTTACACATGTATTTTAGTTTTATTTATGGTTGACACTCCTCCCAACCTTTTGCTTACACAAGCCATGGCTAACCGAATCCTCGGGTGCCTTCCAACATTCACATACCATGAAGGAGTGTCTATTTGCAAAATTAAGTTGCTTACTGATGAATCAGGGCAAAACACGTGAAGAGAATTATTAATGAAAGTTTAATTAATTGGGGCTGGGAACCCCGCTGCCAGCACTTTTTGCAAAATTATTGGATAAGCGGATGAAGCCACTAGTACATTGGTGAAAGCTGCCCAACAAGATTGAAAGATAAAACACCGCATATTTCCTCATGAGCTATAAAACATTGACACAAATGAGAGATAATAAAGTTTTGAATTGTTTAGAGGTAGCACATGAAGTATTTATTTGGAATGGCAGAAAATACCACATAGTAGGTAGGTATGGTGGACACACATGGCATAGGTTTTGGCTCAAGGTTTTGGATGCACGAGAAGCATTTCCTCTCAGTACAAGGCTTTGGCTAGCAACGTTGTTTGAAGCAAACACAAGTATGAACCGGTACAGCAAAACTTACATAAGAACATATTGCAAGCATTATAAGACTCTACACTGTCTTCCTTGCTGCTCAAACACAATTACCAGAAAATATCTAGACCTTAGAGAGACCAATCATGCAAACCAATTTCAACAAGCTCTACGGTAGTTCTCCACTAATAGGTTCAAACTACATGTTGCAAGAGCTTAAACTTGATCTACTTTGAGAGCTCAAAACAATTGCCAAGTATCAAATTATTCAAGACAATATGAGGCATTTTCTGTTTCCAACCAAATAACGATAAGTGCAATAGCTTCCAACTTTTGTCATTGAACATTAAAAGTAAGAGCGAAGAACACGAGTGTTCATATGAAAAAACGGAGCGTGTCTCTCTCCCAAACAAGGATTGCTAGGATCCGAATTTATTCAAACATAAACAAAAATAAAAACACACGAGACGCTCCAAGTAAAGCACATAAGATGTGACCGAATAAAAATATAGTTTCAATAGAAGAAACCCGATAAGTTGATGAAGAAGGGGATGCCTTGGGCATCCCCAAGCTTAGACAGCTTGAGTCTTCTTGAAATATGCAGGGATGAACCACGGGGGCATCCCCAAGCTTAGACTTTTCACTCTTCTTGATCATATATCATCCTCCTCTCTTGACCCTTGAAAACTTCCTTCACACCAAACTTCTCATAAACTTCATTAGAGGGGTTAGTACTCAAAAAACTTTAATCCACCTTGGCCCTGTAGTGACACATTGCAAGAACTCAATAAAACATTAGCTACAGCTCTCCACGTCTAGAAAGCCTCACTTAAAGTCCACAAGAGACAATGCAAAAAACAGAGACGGAATCTGTCAAAACAGAACAACCAGTAAACACGAATTTTTAAGAGGTACTTCCGTTGCTCAAAACAGAAAACTCAAAACTAATTAAAGTTGCATACATATCTGAGGATCGTTCACGTAAATTGGCAGATTTTGCTGAGTTACCTACAGAGAATCGTACCCAAATTCGTGACGACAAGAAATGCATTTACAGCGAGAAATCCAAATCTAGCATCAACCTTTTATTAGAGCCTTTACTTGGCACAACATTGCAATAAAATAAAGATAAGGAGAGGTTGCTACAGTAGTAACAACTTCCAAAACACAACAAAACAGTAGAAAAATAAAAACATGGGTTATCTCCCAAGAAGTGCTTTCTTTATAGCTATTAAGATGGGCTCAGCAATTTTAATGATGCTCACATAAGAAATAAGAGTTGAAGCAAAAGAGAGCATCAAGAGCAAATTCAAAACACATTAAAGTCTAACCCACTTCCTATGCATAGGAATCTTGTACACAAATAAATTCATGAAGAACAAAGTGACAAGCATAAGAAGATAAAACAAGAGTAACTTCAAAATTTTCAGCATATAGAGAGGTGTTTTAGTACCATGCAAATTTCTACAGCCGTATTTTCCTCTCTCATAATAATTTTCAGTAGCTTCATGAGCAAACTCAACAACATAACTATCATATACAACATGCTTTTCATGATCCATAAACACATAATTTTTATCAAGCTCAAAACTAATGGAATTAAAACTTTCAAACCCACTTTTATCAATAATGTAACAAGATGATTGATCAATCTTAAAAGATATGGGACTCATAGATAAATTCAAGATCTCTCCAATCCCATTTTCATTAGTAGTACAATTAATATTATCAAGTAACTTAGGACCATCATCTAGAGATTTATCATAAACATTTGCCAAGCAAAACTCTTTAATACCATGCATTTCGACATCGGGCACAAACAAAGTATTATCATAAGATTTATCAAAGTAGCATGGATTATCATAGATAACAGTAGCATAATTATTCTCACAAGTTTTACTCATAGGGAATATTTCAAGAGAATCCACAGGAACATAACATTCGTCCGCCTTTGGTAAGCATGGAGGACAATCAAATAGTGTAAGAGATAAAGAGTTACTCTCATTAGAAGGTTGGCATGGGTAGCTAATCCATTCTTCCTCCTTTTGTTCATCACTCTCCTCATCTTTTTCATCCAATGAGCTTTAAGGTTCATCAATTTCCTCCTCTTTTTCATCCAATGAGCTTTCGGGTTCATCAATTTCTTCTTCCACTGGTTCCTGCAAATTGTGAGTGCATTCTTGTGCATTAATGAGTCTCTCTTTATAATCAATGATATAAGGATTATCACTGTAGCTTTCTATGCAAAAATTAAGGATAGAAGAGACATAATCTTTAAGGTCCTTACAAACAACACAAGTTTCATAATTTTTAGCCATGAAGGATTCTATCTCGAAGCTCCCATAAACAAAACAAATTGTTCTACTTCTTCGAACCCAAAATGAATATAGCTATTCCAATTATAGTTCTTAATTAAAACTTCCTCACTAAAGCCACATTGAAATTTAAGATGTTTAGTATCCTGTTTAGAGCAACAGTTTATATCATGGCATTTAAGCAAGATTTTAGCAATTGTATTCAATTTTTCTATCACAGCACTCATAACTTTACCCGTTCTTGATTCTCTATAATTATTATATAATTCAATAAGCTCCAAATAGGTTGTGGGTTCTCCCATAGCAACAGTTTTTAATTTTTCGGTTTTTCAAATTTTTATGGATTTTCGGGTATATGAGGAAAATAAAACAAGAAAAAAACAAACTAGACAAAAGTAAACTAAGAAAAATAATACTAGACAGAAATAAACTAAGCACAAATAAACTAGACAAAAGTAAACTAAGCAAAACAAAATGAAATAAAACAAAGACAGAGAGAGAGGTAGAGTGTACTCCACAGGTGAACTTATGAGTAGAGCTATGCCTCCCCGGCAACGGCGCCAGAAAATAGTCTTGATAACCCACAAGTATAGGGGATCGCAACAGTCTTCGAGGGAAGTAAAACCCAAATTTATTGATTCGACACAAGGGAGGTACGAGAATACTTATAAGCCTTAACAACTGAGTTGTCAATTCAGCTGCACTGGAAAAGCACTAGTAACAGGGGTGATGTGAAAGCAGCAGTAATATGAGAGCAGTAGTAACAGTAACACAGCAGCAGTAATAGTAATATGAGAGCAATGGCAGTTGATACTACTTCCAATGACATGTAGAACGAGTATATGATGATGAGAGATGGACCGGGGTTCCCAGCTATCTACACTAGTGGTAACTCTCCAATAACAAGTGTTGGGTGAACAAATTACAGTTGGGCAATTGATAGGATTGAAATAGCATTAAGACAGAACATCAAGATTATTAATCATGTCGGCATGTTTTCCATATATAGTCATACGTGCTCGCAATGAGAAACTTGTACAACATCTTTTGTCCTACCAGCCGGTGGCAGCCGGGCCTCAAGGGAATCTACTGGAAATTAAGGTACTCCTTTTAATAGAGCACCGGAGCAAAGCATTAACACTTGGTGAAAACATGTGATCCTCATATCACAGCCTTCCCCTCCGGTTGTCCCAATTTCTGTCACTTTGGGGCCTCGGGTTCCGGACAGCAATACTCCCTCCGTTCTGAAATAGTCTACATTCTAGCCCCAAAATTTGTTCTCAAATACTCTACATTCTAGATTTTAGTCAACAACAGCACTAAAAACGAATTGGTTTTGCTATCTTTATTGGACGTTGTTATTTTCAATGTAGCTTGTATTGGTTGTTCACATATCTAAGTAGTACTAATAAATGCAATACTAGTTTGTCTCATTTTTTCTAGGATGTAGACTAAATCAGAACGGAGGGAGTATGTGCAAACAACTTGTAGATACAATCTAAGCAATAAGTATAGAGCTTAAATCTAAGATCATGCCACTCGGGCCCTAGTGACAAGCATTAAACACAACAAGATTGCAGCAACAATAACTTCACAAACTTTATAGATAGACTAATCATAATGTAACAATCCATCGGATCCCAACAAACACAACACCGATTACATCAGATGAATCTCAATCATGTAAGGCAGCTCATGAGATCATTGTATTTAAGTACATGGGAGAGAGTACCAACTAGCTACAACTAGAACCCGTAGTCCATGGGGGAACTACTCACGGAGCATGATGGAGGCGGTGGCGTCGATGGAGATGGCTTCCGGGGGCACTTCCCCGTCCCGGCAGGGTGCCGGAACGAGGACTCTGTCCCCGAAACGGAGTTTCGCGATGGTGGCGGCGCCCCTGGAGTCTTTCTGGAGTTTCGTCAATTGGTATCGCGTTTTTAGGTCAGGACGGCTTAAATAGGCGAAGAGTCGGAGCCGGAAGGGCCACGGGGCCCCCTCACAGTAGGGGGGCGCCCCCCCTAGTCCGCGCCACCACCACGTGTGGGGCCCCCAGGGCTCCCCTCTGGTCCCACTCTGGCTCTCTGGAAGCTTCCGGGAAAAATAAGGTTCTGGGCGTTGATTTCGTCCGATTCCGAGAATATTGCCCGAACGGCCTTTCTGGAACCAAAAACAACAGAAAACAGGAACTAGCACTTCGGTATCTTGTTAATAGGTTAGTTCCAGAAAATGCATAAAAACATTATAAAGTGCGAGCAAAACATGTAAGTATTGTCATAAAACAAGCATGGAACATCCGAAATTATAGGTACGTTGGAGACGTATCAAGGTGTTATAGAGCGAGCTTATCTTACATTCTTATGTTGCACAAGTTTACCTTTGGTTGATGACCCTCTTGTTGAAGATGTCGTCCCCGTGCTGTTCGGACTGTGTCACCGGAGGTGGACGACATCACCTTCGTTGTTGACCCTCTGATTTGACAGCGGGAACCCTTTGAGTTTGAGCTCAATGAAGGCTATTCAATATCTACAACTCAATCCTTACAAGCCTCAAGTGCATACGCCAGATAGACAGTTGGAAGATTCAACCGTGGGGCATCAACTGCTATGGAGCACAAAGAAGGCCCTTGAAGATTGCAACCGCAGCAAGTTCGAGCCCGAGCTATCGTGGGACAAACGACCGTTGTTTGACTCCTATTGTAGTCTTAGGTATCCTCTATGCTTAGCATGGTTTTCAAGAATCTGTTGTGTGGATGTTAGTATTGTTGGCTCTTGCTCTTTTTGGAGCTTTGTAATCTTGTACTGTTGAAGGTTAATATATCTTTTATGTTCAAGAAAAAAGTGGATGTTGTTCTGACACTCCATAAGGAGAAGAGGGTGGTTCTACCTTATCTTCGGGCAACCAACCCGGCACATCCAATTCCGATCAACAACTTGGAGGTATGGCTGAGTGGCTTAAGGCATTGGTTTGCTAAATCGACATACAAGAAGATTGTATCATGGGTTCGAATCCCATTTCCTCCGGCACGGAAGTAGAACGGGCGGGCGAAATTACGTGAGAGAAAGAACCTAAGATTGATGGAGACCTTTTTTGGATTTATTTTGGGTGCACTCTTCCTTTTTTTAGAAAGAAGGGTTTAATGGGAGCGCAAGGGGTAGTTTAGTTTAGGTTGGCTCTTTTTTACATACCTTATTTATGAAAGTCAATGCCATGGAAAAAACAAGGCTTTTAAATAGGTGACCCAACCAATCAAAACTACCTTGAGTAGCTTTCCACCACGTGCTACTACTGCCTACCTAGCAGTCACCTCTTCCTCCTCTATTCCATTTCTATTGCAATATACGAATTTAGGTCTAAAATCCCGCTACTTGAAAGCCTGGTACGTAATCCCCTCAACGTGAGACTTTATTTTCCTCTATCTAGAAAGATGTTTCAATTCACCGGGTTGCGTGTTGCGTGATCATGGATTCAGCATGCAGTTCAAAAGGTTGATCTATTTGGTAATCTCCTGATCTATGTTTCCTTCTATCCGTTTTCCTTCAAGAGGTTGTGCATCCAACCTGAACCTACTTTTGACTCATTTTGTCTTTCTAGGTTGGTGGGCCCTTTTACCATTCAGCTATGAGTGCTTTAACGAGTGAACTAGGTTTTTATTTGAGAGAGAACTAGGTTTTTAGCTAAAAGGCTTTATACTTCCGCTTCTCCAATCCCGCTAATCTAGAGGATGAACTGACTACTTGTAGGAACGGTAGGTTGTTCTTCCTCTAGGTCTCTCCATTCCAAAGGTATATTTATTTGTGGTTGTAAGAAACTAAAGATTTTATTGAAATTCAATTCACTTTTTTTCTTCTTAAGACATGGAATGTCATTTATATTAATATCGTGAAGATAGCAGTTACACCTAGCATCTGCACCAACAAGATGTCGAAAGACATCAACGATGCACATAACCAAGAAAAACTAAAAAAAGAAAGAGAAAATGGAAGCAAAGACCCAGTCGCGGTGATGAAACACTCGTCACGTCAGCACTCTCACAACCACCGAAGACAACACCAGGAACACAAAAGAGATTCTCCAAAAGAATGCCTCAAAGAAGCAAACAATGCACAAGCATCATCGTCGCCCGATCGAAGATCTTGGGATTTCACCCTGGAGAAAGTCCGAGTTCACAACAATGCCTTCTGCAAGGCTATTGCCAGCTACAACCAATGAAGGCCACAACTTGGACTTTCACCCTGGAAAATCACGACTAGGTACTCAAGGAGTGATACGTTGCAAACGTATCTATAATTTTTGATGCTCCATAATTATTTTACACCAATTGCTATATGTTTTGTTTACACTTCGTGGCATTTTTATGCATTTTTTGAACTAACCTATTAACAAGATGCCACAGTGCTAGTTCCTGTTTTTTGTTGTTTTTGTATTTCAGAAAATTGTTCTGGAAATATTCTCGGAATTGGACGAAACAAAAGCCGAAGTTCCTATTTTCTATCACGAAGACGGAGTCCAAAGGGGAGACGGAGAAGAGCCGGGAGGCGGCCACACCACCCCTAGGTGCGGGCCCCCCTGGCCGCGCCTAGGCATGGTGTGGGCCCCCCCGGGCGCCCACCGAAATCGCCCTTTCGCCTACATATTGCTCCCGGCGCAAAAACTCTAAATCAATCAGCCTCCATGCATGAAAAGTTCCGTAGCTCCGCCTCCATCGAAGACAAGTTTCGGGGGACATAAATCTCTGTTCCGGCACCCTTCGGGGACGGGGAATTGCCCCCGAAGCCATCTCCATCGAGTCCACCGCCATCTTCATCGATGTTTCTGACTCCCATAATGAGGAGGGAGTATTTCTCCCCCGAATCTGAGGGCTTTACCGGTAGCTATGAGGTTTATCTCTCTCTCCCATGATGTGATCTTTATGTGATCATGAGCTTTGTAATCTAGTTGAATAAGTAGATGTTACTCTTCATCTCTTATGCTACTCAAGTGGTTTTATGAATGTGATCTTCGTTGACACCTTGTCCCATGTTGTGAAGGTGACAGTGTGCGCACCATGTGTGGCTCTTCGGCTAAATATTACAAAAATACTTATCATGAGTTATAATTTGTGTTGGGTGTCTCTATAAAATTGTGGTGTTTGTTAGTACTATCTTTGGATGCTCTAAGTGACAGAGTGGGGTGTCCCTAGGTTTGGAAAGCGAACTTTAAGGTGTGCTTTTGCAGCCCTACGCGGTGAATTGGTGTTCGTTATCCAACCGGAGAGTGGTTCAGAGTAGCATAGTGAAGAGAAGATATTTATGTATTCAATTATGATATCATTGTTGAGAGTGTCCACTAGTGAAAGTAAGATCCCTAGGCTTTGTTTGTAAGCATTGAAACACCGTTTACAACAAGTTCCGCTACATGTTTGCTTGATGCCATTTTATTTCAGATTGCAATTACCACTTATAATCATCCATGTTACTTGTATTTCACTATCTCTTCGCCGAACTAGTGCATCTATACACCTGACAAGTGTATTGGGTGTGTTGGGGACACAAGAGACTTCTTGTATTGTAGGGTTGCTTGAGAGGGATAACTTTGACCTCTACCTCCCTGAGTTCGATAAGCCTTGGGTGATTCACTTAAGGAAAACTTGTTGCTATTCTACAAAGCTCTGCACTTGGAGGCCCAACACTGTCTACAAGAATAGAAGCGTGCGTAGACATCAAGCTCTTTTCTGGCGCTGTTGCCGGGAGGTAAGGTAAAAGGTACTCACATCCTCTGGCTACTAAGCTATCTTCTAGTACCGTTGCTGGTGTGTGAGTGCTCGAAGTTATTTCCTTTAGATTGTGCAATTATATCTTTTTGTTTCTTGTTTTTATTTTCACTAGTTAGGCTTGATGGAAAATAACAAAAAAATTAGAGAGCTTTATAGTATTTATCTTGAGTTAGGACATGAGGTGTTTGAAGAGAAAATTAAAAACCTATGGAACTTTATTTGCATGCTAATAGCATTGTCATTAGTATGAATTTTTTGAACACCAATATTGCCAATGCTATGGAAAAATCTAAGCTTGGGGAAGCTAGTTTTTATGAAAAATGATCTTTTTAGTTCCCAAGCTTTAGAGAGAAAATTTGCTCTGATGATATTTATCTCCCATATGTGATAATTCTAATGATGCTTGTGATATTTTAAATGAACCTACTGAAAGTATTCCTTTTAAAATACCTATGAAAATTGTTGAAAAGATCATGGATGAATGTTGTGCAGGGGGTGGAACAGTCTATCCAAGTGATCACTTGTTGAAACTTAAAGAACTTTGTGAGTTGTTTAAGGTTGCAGGTTTATCAAGAGAAAATGCCATAAAGAAATTATTTCCATTGTCACTTAAGGACAAAGCAAGGGAGTGGTATCCTCATCATTCAGAGTGGAAGGAGCTTGAATCTCTATTTTACTCTAAATTTTATCCTCTTCATGAAATGCATTTAGATAGGAATTATATTTATAATTTCCCTCCTCATGATGGATAAAGTATTGCCCAAGCGTGGGGGAGATTGAAGTCACTAATGCCCAAATGTCCAATTCATCAGCTCCCTAGTAATATGGTTATTAATAATTTTTATGCAAGGCTTTCAGGATAGTACAAGGACTATCTAGATGCCTGTTTAGAGGGATCTTTCACAAGTAAGGAGTTAGAAGCTAAGTGGGACCTTCTTAAAATAATTCAAAGCAATACCGAAGATTGGGATAACGATAAAGGTAAAGAATCGGGTATAAACTATGAGTATGATTGCATTAAGTCTTTCGCTGAAACTGCTGATTTTCAAGAGCTTAGTGCTAAATATGGTCCCGATCCTCAAACTATTGTTGATTTTTGTAGAGCCTTTGCTTCTCATATTAATGTTCCTAAAGGAAATTGGGACATCTGTCATGAATATTTTAAAGACACTTGCATGAAAAATGAAACTGTTATTAATGATTACAGTAAACATGCTCAAACTTCTGAAAGTACTATTTCTTATAAGCATGTTAATTTTTGTGGAGCACTCAGACCTTGTGAAAAGAATCAAATCAAAAAAGAATATTGTATCCATCACATGAATGAAAAAACTATAACGTGGGACATGGCTGATGTCTACGGGAGCTTCTATTCTTGTAGACAGTGTTGGGCCTCCAAGAGCAGAGGTTTGTAGAACAGCAGCAAGTTTCCCTTAAGTGGATCACCCAAGGTTTATCGAACTCAGGGAGGAAGAGGTCAAAGATATCCCTCTCATGCAACCCTGCAACCACAAAGCAAGAAGTCTCTTGTGTCCCCAACACACCTAATAGGTGCACTAGTTCGGCGAAGAGATAGTGAAATACAGGTGGTATGAATAAGTAGTAGCAACGGCACCAGAAAAGTGCTTTGCCCGGGACGATGAAACAAGCGAGTAGTAACGCGAGCAGTAGTAACGCAGAGTAAAACGAGTAAACAAGCAGCGATAGCGATATTTAGGAACAAGGCCTAGGGATTAGACTTTCACTAGTGGACACTCTCAACATTGATCACATAACAGAATAGATAAATGCATACTCTACACTCTCTTGTTGGATGATGAACACATTGCGTAGGATTACACGAACCCTCAATGCCGGAGTTAACAAGCTCCACAATTCAATGTAAATATTTAAATAACCTTAGAGTGCAAGAAAGATCAACACGACTAAACCAAGTACTAACACAGACATGCACACCTGTCACCTTCACGCTATGTAGGAGGAATAGATCATATCAATACTATCATAGCAATAGTTAACTTCACAATCTACAAGAGATCATGATCATAGCATACGCCAAGTACTAACACGGATGCACACACTGTCACCATTACACCGTGCAGGAGGAATAAACTACTTTAATAACATCACTAGAGTAGCACATAGATAAATTGTGATACAAAACACAGTGCAATCATAAAGGGATATAAAAAAGCACTTCACTACGCCATTCATAACAGTGAGTAAGTATTCTGTGAAATATAGCCTAAGAGACCCACACGGTGCACACACTGTCACCTTTACACACGTGGGACAAGGAGTCTCCGGAGATCACATAAGTAAAACTCACTTGACTAGCATAGTGACATCTAGATTAGAAGCATCATCATATGAATCTCAATCATGTAAGGCAGCTCATGAGATTATTGTATTGAAGTACATAGGAGAGAGATGAACCACATAGCTACCGGTACAGCCCCGAGCCTCGATGGAGAACTACTCCCTCCTCATGGGAGCAGCAGCGGTGATGAAGATGGCGGTGGAGATGGCAGCGGTGTTGATGGAGAAGCCTTCCGGGGCACTTCCCCGCTCCGGCAGGTGCCGGAACGGAGACTCCTGTCCCCCGGATCTTGGCTTCGCGATGGCGGCGGCTCCGGAAGGTTTTCCGTATCGTGGTTCTTCGCATCGGGGGTTTCGCGACGGAGGCTTTAAGTAGGCGGAAGGGCGAGTCGGGGGGCTGACGA
Organism: Lolium rigidum; assembly: GCF_022539505.1. NCBI lineage: Eukaryota > Viridiplantae > Streptophyta > Magnoliopsida > Poales > Poaceae > Lolium > Lolium rigidum. The sequence goes on from NC_061510.1 coordinate 177,844,773, forward strand.
GGGGCCCACACCACAGGGTGGCGCGGGCCCCCCTTGGCCGCGCCGCCTTGTGGTTTGGCCACCTCGTGGCCCCACTTCGTATGATCTTCGGTCTTCTGGAAGGTTCGTGGCGAAATAGGCCCCTGGGTCTTCGTTTCGTCCAATTCCGAGAATATTTCGTTACTAGGATTTACGAAACCAAAAACAGCGAAAACAAGAATCGGCACTTCGGCATCTTGTTAATAGGTTAGTTCCGGAAAATGCACGAATATGACATAAAGTGTGCATAAAACATGTAGGTATCATCAATAATATGGCATAGAACATAAGAAATTATCGATACGTCGGAGACGTATCAAGCATCCCCAAGCTTAGTTCCGCTCGTCCCGAGCGAGTAAAACGATAACAAAGATAATTTCTGAAGTGATATGCCATCATAACCTTGATCATACTATTTGTAAACATATGTAGTGAATGCAGCGATCAAAACAATGGTAATGACATGAGTAAACAAGTGAATCATAAAGCAAAGACTTTTCATGAATAGTACTTCAAGACAAGCATCAATAAGTCTTGCATAAGAGTTAACTCATAAAGCAATAAATCAAAGTAAAGGTATTGAAGCAACACAAAGGAAGATTAAGTTTCAGCGGTTGCTTTCAACTTGTAACATGTATATCTCATGGATAATTGTCAACATAGAGTAATATAACAAGTACAATATGCAAGTATGTAGGAATCAATGCACATTTCACACAAGTGTTTGCTTCTTGAGGTGGAGAGAGATAGGTGAACTGACTCAACATACAAGTAAAAGAATGGTCCTTCAAAGAGGAAAGCATCGATTGCTATATTTGTGCTAGAGCTTTTATTTTGAAAACATGAAACAATTTTGTCAACGGTAGTAATAAAGCATATGAGTTATGTAAATTATATCTTACAAGTTGCAAACCTCATGCATAGTATACTAATAGTGCCCGCACCTTGTCCTAATTAGCTTGGACTACCGGATCTTTGCAATGCACATGTTTTAACCAAGTGTCACAATGGGGTACCTCCATGCCGCCTGTACAAAGGTCTAAGGAGAAAGCTCGCATTTTGGATTTCTCGCTTTTGATTATTCTCAACTTAGACATCCATACCGGGACAACATGGACAACAGATAATGGACTCCTCTTTAATGCATAAGCATGTGGCAACAATTATTATTCTCATATGAGATTGAGGATATATATGTCCAAAACTGAAACTTCCACCATGATTCATGGCTTTAGTTAGCGGCCCAATGTTCTTCTCTAACAATATGCATGCTCCAACCATTAAGGTGGTAGATCTCTCTTACTTCAGACAAGACGGACATGCATAGCAACTCACATGATATTCAACAAGGAATAGTTGATGGCGTCCCCGAAGCATGGTTATCGCACAACAAGCAACTTAATAAGAGATAAAGTGCATAAGTACATATTCAATACCACAATAGTTTTTAAGCTATTTGTCCCATGAGCTATATATTGCAAAGGTGAATGATGGAATTTTAAAGGTAGCACTCAAGCAATTTACTTTGGAATGGCGGAAAAATACCATGTAGTAGGTAGGTATGGTGGACACAAATGGCATAGTGGTTGGCTCAAGGATTTTGGATGCATGAGAAGTACTCCCTCTCGATACAAGGCTTAGGCTAGCAAGGTTGTTTGAAACAAACACAAGAATGAACGGTACAGCAAAACTCACATAAAAGACATATTGTAAACATTATAAGATTCTACACCGTCTTCCTTGTTGTTCAAAACTCAATACTAGATGTTATCTAGACTCTAGAGAAACCAAATATGCAAACCAAATTAGCAAGCTCTAAGTATTTCTTAATTAATGGGTGCAAAGCATATGATGCAAGAGCTTAAACATGAGCACAACAATTGCCAAGTATCAAATTATCCAAGACATTTTAGAATTACTACATGTAGCATTTTCCAATTCCAACCATATAACAATTTAACGAAGAAGAAACTTCGCCATGAATACTATGAGTAGAGCCTAAGGACATACTTGTCCATATGCTACAGACGGAGCGTGTCTCTCTCCCATAAAGTGAATGCTAGGATCCATTTATTCAAACAAAACAAAAAACAAAAACAAACCGCCGCTCCAAGCAAAGTACATAAGATGTGACGGAATAAAAATATAGTTTCAGGGGAGGAACCTGATAATGTTGTCGATGAATAAGGGGATGCCTTGGGCATCCCCAAGCTTAGACGCTTGAGTCTTCTTATAACATGCAGGGGTGAACCACCGGGGCATCCCCAAGCTTAGAGCTTTCACTCTCCTTGATCATATTGCATCATACTCCTCTCTTGATCCTTGAAAACTTCCTCCACACCAAACTCGAAACAACTCATTAGAGGGTTAGTGCACGATAAAAATTAACATGTTCAGAGGTTACACAATCATTCTTTACACTTCTGGACATTGCATAAAGCTACTGGACATTAATGGATCAAAGAAATTCATCCAACATAGCAAAAGAGGCAATGCAAAATAAAAGGCAGAATCTGTCAAAACAGAACAGTCCGTAAAGATGGATTTTATTAGGCCACCAGAATTGCTCAAATGAATATGCTCAAATTGAATGAAAGTTGCGTACATATCTGAGGATCATGCACGTAAATTGGCTTAATTTTCTGAGCTACCTACAGGGAGGTAGACCCAGATTCGTGACAGCAAAGAAATCTGGAACTGCGCAGTAATCCAAATCTAGTACTTACTTTACTATCAAAGACTTTACTTGGCACAACAAAACACAAAACTAAGATAAGGAGAGGTTGCTACAGTAGTAAACAACTTCCAAGACACAAATATAAAACAAAGTACTGTAGCAAAATAACACATGGGTTATCTCCCAAGAAGTTCTTTCTTTATAGCCATTAAGATGGGCTCAACGAGTTTTAATGATGCACTCGCAAGAAATAGTATTTGAAGCAAAAGAGAGCATCAAGAGGCAAATTCAAAACACATTTAAGCCTAACATGCTTCCTATGCATAGGAATCTTGTAAATAAACAAGTTCATGAAGAGCAAAGTAACAAGCATAGGAAGATAAAACAAGTGTAGCTTCAAAAATTTCAGCACATAGAGAGGTGTTTTAGTAACATGAAAATTTCTACAACCATATTTTCCTCTCTCATAATAACTTTCAGTAGCATCATGAGAAAACTCAACAATATAACTATCACATAAAGCATTCTTATCATGAGTATCATGCATACAATTATTACTCTCCACATAGGCATAATCAATTTTATTAGTTGTAGTGGGAGCAAATTCAACAAAGTAGCTATCATTATTATTCTCATAAAGTGTAGGAGGCATAGTATAATCACAACAAAATTTACTCTCCATAGTAGGTTGTACCAAAAGAACACTATTATAATCATCATAAATAGGAGGCAAAGTATCATCAAAGAAAATTTTCTCCTCAATGCTTGGGGGACTAAAAAGATCATGAAAACCAGCTTCCCCAAGCTTAGAACTTTCTATATCATTATCAACAATGGTGTTCAAAGCGTTCATACTAATATTACTACCGAGCATGCAAATAAGATTTCATAGGTTTTTTAATTTTCGCATCAAACCATCCATGTCTTAAATCAGGAAATAGAATAAGAAGCTCATTGTTGTCCATTATGCCAAACTAGTGTAAACAAGAAACAAAAAGATGCAATTGCAGGATCTAAAGAAAATAGCTTCGAGCACACACACAACGGCGCCAGAAAAGTACTTTACCTGAGACCGGAGTATGAGTGCCTTTTTACCTTTCCTCCCCGGCAACGGCGCCAGAAAAGTGCTTGATGTCTACGGGAGCTTCTATTCTTGTAGACAGTGTTGGGCCTCCAAGAGCAGAGGTTTGTAGAACAGCAGCAAGTTTCCCTTAAGTGGATCACCCAAGGTTTATCGAACTCGTGGAGGAAGAGGTCAAAGATATCCCTCTCATGTAACCCCGCAACCACAAAGCAAGAAGTCTCTTGTGTCCCCAACACACCTAATAGGTGCACTAGTTCGGCGAAGAGATAGTGAAATACAGGTGGTATGAATAAGTAGTAGCAACGGCACCGGAAAAGTGCTTTGCCCAGGACAAGTAAACAAGCAGTAGTAACGCAGCGTAGTAACGCTAGCGAGTAGTAACGCAAGAAAACAAGTAAACAAGCAGCGATAGCAGTATTTAGGAACAAGGCCTAGGGATTAGACTTTCACTAGTGGACACTCTCAACATTGATCACATAACGGAATAGATAAATGCATACTCTACACTCTCTTGTTGGATGATGAACACATTGCGTAGGATTACACGAACCCTCAATGCCGGAGTTAACAAGCTCCACAATTCAATGTTCATATTTAAATAACCTTAGAGTGCAAGAAAGATCAACACGACTAAACCAAGTACTAACACAGCATGCACACTGTCACCTTCACGCTATGTAGGCGGAATAGATCATATCAATACTATCATAGCAATAGTTAACTTCACAATCTACAAGAGATCATGATCATAGCATACGCCAAGTACTAACACGGATGCACACACTGTCACCATTACACCGTGCAGGAGGAATAAACTACTTTAATAACATCACTAGAGTAGCACATAGATAAATTGTGATACAAAACACAGTGCAATCATAAAGGGATATAAATAAGCACTTCACTACGCCATTCATAACAAGTGAGTAAGTATTCGTGAAATATAGCCTAAGAGACCCACACGGTGCACACACTCGTCACCTTTACACACGTGGGACAAGGAGTCTCCGGAGATCACATAAGTAAAACTCACTTGACTAGCATAGTGACATCTAGATTACAAGCATCATCATATGAATCTCAATCATGTAAGGCAGCTCATGAGATTATTGTATTGAAGTACATAGGAGAGAGATGAACCACATAGCTACCGGTACAGCCCCGAGCCTCGATGGAGAACTACTCCCTCCTCATGGGAGCAGCAGCGGTGATGAAGATGGCGGTGGAGATGGCAGCGGTGTTGATGGAGAAGCCTTCCGGGGCACTTCCCCGCTCCGGCAGGGTGCCGGAACGAGACTCCCGTCCCCCGGATCTTGGCTTCGCGATGGCGGCGGCTCGGAAGGTTTTCCGTATCGTGGTTCTTCGCATCGGGGTTTCGCGACGGAGGCTTTAAGTAGGCGGAAGGGCAGAGTCGGGGGCTGACGAGGGGCCCACACCACGGGCGGCGCGGCCCCCTTGGCCGCGCCGCCTTGTGGTTTGGCCACCTCGTGGCCCCACTTCGTATGCTCTTCGGTCTTCCGGAAGGTTCGTGGCGAAATAGGCCCCGGGTCTTCGTTTCGTCCAATTCCGAGAATATTTCGTTACTAGGATTTCGAAACCAAAAACAGCAGAAAACAAGAATCGGCACTTCGGCATATTGTTAATAGGTTAGTTCCAGAAAATGCACGAATATGACATAAAGTGTGCATAAAACATGTAGGTATCATCAATAATATGGCATAGAACATAAGAAATTATCGATACGTCGGAGACGTATCAATGGCTCTAAATGATCTTGGTCAAAAAGTTTCTGCCCTCTATCCTTTTGTTTGTGAACTTTGCTATAAAATGGGTCAATTCAATTTTCAATGCTCAGGCTACAATTATAGCCTTTCGAATCCAATGAGTACTGCAAATTTGTATTCCGGTGACATGATCACTCCTAATCAGCATGATGAACTTACATTATTTTTGGGGTATGAAGAGTTATCAAGGAAAACATCTTTGGTAGGTATGAGTGCTTTTGATATGAATAGCACCCTTCATGGATGTTATCTTTATTGTGTTGATAATTTCCATGCAAATACTTACATACAAAATATTGTAAAAGATGAAACTTTACCAAAATATGATAGGACTAATATGTGTTTTGTTCTTATTAATGAAAAGGAGGAATCCTCCAAAATTTCTTCTATTGTTTCTAACAATAAACCAGGGTATGTGGAGAAGCTTCCTTTCAAGCCTCTCCCTCTTAAAGAGGGGAAGAAGAAGAGGATGAGGAGTAAAAGGAGAGAGGAAACGGTATCTTCCCCTAAACATGATGCTCCTATTATAGTTTTTGTTGATGAGTCTGAGCTCGATGATGATCCTATGCATGTTACCTATAGTAGTGATCATGATTGGGAAAATCACACTACTTTTGATATTGAAAATCTCTTGGGTACCAATTCTGAAAATGATGAGGTTAATAATTGTTGTACTATTAGTACTATCCATGTTCCTTCCAATGATGATATGTTTACAAATGTACACACTTTGGAAGATAACTATTCTATTGCTTATGATGATACTATACCTCCAATATATGATGATTACAATGATGAATATGATATTTTCAGTTCACCTACTATTGATGAGAAAATTAATTATGATTACAATATGCATCCTATATTTGATGATTATGGTGATGAGAATAATAATGATAGCTATTTTGTTGAATTTTCTCCCACTACAATTAATAAGAATGACTATGCTTATGTGGGGAGTAATAATTATTTTATGCATGTGGCTCATGATAAGAATGTTTTATGTGATAGTTATATTTTTAATTTTATTCATGATGCTATTGAATTCTATTACGAGGGAGGGAAACATGGTTTTATGTATCTCAACAATATTACGTTTCACCTCTTTATGTTGAAAATTTTGAAGTTGTACTTGTTTTGCTTTCCTATGCTTGTTGCTTTGTGCTTCCATGACTTGTTTATTTACAAGATTATTTTTCATAGGAAGTGGGTTAGACTTAAATTTGTTTTATATTTGCTTCTTGATTCTCTCTTTTACTTCAATTCATATTTCTTATGTGAGCATCTTCTCAAACTACTGTGTCTAGCTGAAAGGCGTTAAAGAAAAACACTCTTGGGAGATAATTCATGTTTTATTTATGTAATTTTTCTTCTGTTGAGTCTTGGAAGTTTTTACCTCTGTAACAACCTCTCTTTATCCTTTTTATTTCGTTTTTGTGCCAAGAATAGCCTCTAATAGAAAGAAGGTAAGACTTGGGAAAATTGTTGTCCCGAAACAGATTCTGTGCTGCCACCAAAAAAATTATTATTCTCAGCCAGAACGTCGTAATTATCTGAAACTTTTTGAGCATATGCCACGGGTTATTATATAACTTTAATTATTTTTGAACTTTTCAATTTGAGCAACAGAGGATTTTCTAAAAAAATCAATCTTTACCTGCTGTTCTGTTTTGATAGATTTCTGCCACTATTTGCATTTGCCTCTTATTTTTTTTATTTTTGAGTTATTTTGAGAGAAAGAGCTTTTAGAATAAGTTGATACAGTATCTAATGTTCTAATGTATGTTTTAATTGTGTTGAAACTGAACCAAAGTGGATTTATTATATTGAATACACTAATGTTGCTAATGAAAATTGTGTGAAGTTTTGTATGAAGGAAGTTTTCAAGTGTAGGGAGAGAATAATGATGTGATAATATGAAGGATGGACAAATGCTCAATCTTGGGGATGCCATGTCACCCCCAAGAAATATTCAAGAGGTATAAGCGTCAAAACTTGGGGATGCCTTGGGCATCCCCTTCTTCATCAACAAAAATATCAAGGCATCTTTCAAGACACTATATTTTTATTGCTTCATATACTATGTGTTGTTCTTGGAGCGTCTTTATTTTTGGTTTTTGTTTTGTTTTGTTTTGTTTTCTGTAATCAACTTGGTTGGATCCTAGCATTCTTGTGTGGGAGAGAGACATGCTCCGCTTTTTCATGTGAATACTCGTATTCTTCACTTACATTTGTTGAGTATTCTTGTCTAGCTACTGCAATGCTTTTAGCTCCTGTTTTTCATGCATCTCTTGTTCAGAGCTGTTAGTTTTCTTTAGTTAGGTATTATTAGCTCTCTAGTCTTCATTGATAAATTATTATGAGAGTTTTTTCAAAAAAAAAGTTGATTGGTGTTGGAGAAGGATAAAATGTTTCATGTTGATAGTGGTCCGAAAGGAAGCTTGTTTAGATTGTGGCATAGACTTTAACATGTCATGTTAGATATTATTTTCATTAGATGCTTAGTACTTATTGTTGTACCATGACTTGTCTCAAATAGCTGAGAGTTCTTAATATGCCATTGAAAGAATCATATGTTGTTTTAATCATACAAAAGCATAATATTGTGGTATTCTCCTTTAAATATTTTATTTGGGTTGACTTGGCGCATGCTTATGCCATGTTATGACTACAAACCAGTCACCTCAAGCCTCTATGATCATTTAGCTTTTGGATTGTAATATAACTTTATGCTTTGATTAATAATGTTTTATCGCTATGCATGATTATGGCCATTATTGCTCTCTTAGTTGGTCGCTCCCAGTCTCTTCCTAGCCTGTACTGAGTATGAGATTTACTCGTGCATCCAACTCTCAAAAATCCAAAGTTTGACAAATGTGTCCACCATACCTACCTATATGTGGTATTTCACCGCCACTCCAAAGTAAATTGCTTGTGTGCTACCTTTAAAACCTTCAAAGGCTATTACCTATTTTGTGTTCCTGTTTTAGCTCATGAGGAAGTGTTGGATGCTTTATTGTCTCTTTCATGTTAATTTGGCTTCAGACCTTGACTAGCATGCATAATGTGCTAGTCCCTAATATTGCAAAAAGAGTAGGCAAACGGGTGTCCTGCCCACTAAACATAAAATAATCAAATAAATCTCCTAACACTATGGGCTTGAGAAATCATGAACTTAGCTTGTTCAAACAAAGGAGAAGAGAAACTTTATTATTCTCTCTATGGGAGCCTCTCTTGAAGCCATTAAACATGAAAGGATGATAAATCATTTGATGTCATTCGTTGACATAGACATACATACCTCTCAAAATTATATGTTCAATACCTCTGTTTTATTCAAATAAAAATCTCTATCACATGAGTAATCCCTGCTTCCCTCTACGAAGGGCCTTTATTTTACTTTTATGTTTAGTATTCATCTTCTAACTTTATGCACCAATTAAGAGAGCATAATTGTCATTCTTAGTATAATGTGCGTAGTTCCAAGATTTATTATTGATTGATTCATGATTATGTTATTGCTTGTTCTTAAACTATTTGTATCTAGTCACCCTTTGAACTTTAAAGGTGTCCTGGCATTTATGTTTTGCTATTCCATGAAAGACAAGCTGAATACCACTTTGCTATGTTTTCTCTATGCTTGAAACAAACAAATAGCTTTCAATGCATTATTATTCATGATCTTTTGTTTTTGTTACTTTTCATGTTGTAACATATTTGCTAAGTTACACTGTTAGAATTTTACCCATCATGCCTATGTTTAGAATACTTTGATCCGAGCTTACAATGCTTTTACAATAACTTGATCAAGATTGTGTTGGCTGCATGTCACCTCAAAAATTATTTTGTTATCACTTACCTACTTGAGGACGAGAAGGAGTTAAGCTTGGTGATGCTGATACGTTGCAAACGTATCTATAATTTTTGAAGCTCCATGCTTGTTTTACACCAATTGCTACATGTTTTGTTTACACTTCGTAGCATTTTTATGCATATTTTGGAACTAACCTATTAACAAGATGCAACAGTGTCAGTTCCTGTTTTCTGTTGTTTTTGTATTTCAGAGAAGTTGTTCTGGAAATATTCTCGGAATTGGATGAAACAAAAGCCGAAGTTCCTATTTTTTTGTCACGAAGACGGAGTCCAAAGGGGAGACAGAGAAGACCCGGGAGGCGGCCACACCACCCATAGGCGCGGGCCCCTGGCCACGCCTAAGCATGGTGTGGGCCTCCCGGGCGACCATCGACATCACCATTTCGCCTATATATTGCTTCCGACATGAAAACCCTAAATCCATCAGCCTCCATCAACGAAAAGTTCCGTAGCTCTGCCGCCATCGAAGACAAGTTTCGGGGGACATAAATCTCTGTTCCGGCACCCTGCCGAGACGGGGAATCGCCCCCGAAGCCTTCTCCATCGACTCCACCGCCATCTTCATCGTTGTTGATGAAAATCCCACGATGAGGAGGGAGTAGTTCTCCCCCGAGGCTGAGAGCTTTACCGGTAGCTATGTTGTTTATGTCTCTCTCCCATGGTGTGATCTTTATGTGATCATGAGCTTTGTAATCTAGTTGAATAAGTAGATGTTACTCTTCATCTATTATGCTACTCAAGTGGTTTTATTAATGTGATCTCCGGAGACACCTTATCCGACGGTGTGAAGGTGACTGTGTGCGCACCATGTGTGGCACTTAGGTTAAAGATTACAGAAATACTTATCATGAGTTATAATTTGTGTTGGATGTTTCTCTAAATTGTGGTGTTTGTTAGTACTATCTTTGGATGCTCAAAGTGACAGAGTGGGGTGTCCCTAGGTTTGGAATGCGAACTTTAAGATGTGCTTTTGTAACTCTATGCGGTGAATTGGTGTTTGTTATCCAACCGGAGAGTGGTTCAGAGTAGCATAGTGAAGAGAAGATATTTATGTATTCAATTATGATATCATTGTTGAGAGTGTCCACTAGTGAAAGTAAGATCCCTAGGCTTTGTTTGTAAGCATTGAAACACCGTTTACAACCAGTTCTGCTACATGTTTGCTTGCTGCCATTTTTATTTCAGATTCAATTACCACTTATAATTATCCATATTACTTGTATTTCACTATCTCTTCGCCGAACTAGTGTACCTATACAGCTGACAAGTGTATTGGGTGTGTTGGGGAAACAAGAGATTTCTTGTATCTTAATTGCAGGCTTGGTTGAGAGGGATATCTTTGACCTCTACCTCCCTGAGTTCGATAAACCTTTTGATTCACTTAAGGAAAATTTGCTGCTGTTCTACAAACCTGTGCACTTGGAGGCCCAACACTGTCTACAAGAATAGAACCGTGCATAGACATCAAGGAGCACCACCAAAAATTTAGTCCACATGTGTTGACACCACCTCTTGGCAAGGCCGCTGTTGCAAGTAACCAAACATCCGATACACAAGAAGAACATGAGATGTCAGTCTTCAATGCAACCAGTACACCTCTCCACCATTACAAACCTCCTATCGCAGCCACTATAATTTTCTTGGCATGTTTTATCACCACGGAAATCTATATTTAGACATGTCACATGGCACCAACAATAAAGAGAAGCTTCACAGCACGCCCCCATGAAGCCTCACTAGTTGAAGATAAGATCATGCACATGCGGATCGATTCAGATCTAGATATCCAGTGGTGCTATGCGCCAATCAGCGAAAATCTTCGAGATGATCTAGATGGTGATATGCACAACCGGATCGATTCAGATGTAGATATCTAGTGGTTATATGCACGGCCGGATCACCGATCTAGATGGTTCCCCCTGGGATGGGCTTGGGCACCGGTGGCTGGGTGGAAGGCGCTGGACCCAGCCGCCTCGCGCCTTCTCCTGCCGGTGCGGCAGAGGAAGGAAATTGTGGTGGCACGTGGCTGACCCAATGGAACAAACGCGTGAGTCTCAATGTAGCTTCCGCGAAGTAGACGCCATGTCGATATCCAAGAATTATGAATAAGCCGGAGGAGGAAGGGAGTGAGGGGGGAGACGAACTTTACCCGCGAGAGTCTTCCGTCGTGGGGGATCGAGATTTGAGATGTGGAGATGTCATCATTACCGCCATCACTGCTACCGAGTTCACCTCCTGGTAGCACCATCACTAAGTGTTTTCAAGCGCGCCTCTCGGCTCGAGATTTCTTCCACGAGTTGGGAGACGATGTTTCGATCCATAGTGGAATGGATGGGCTCGGGCAGGTTTGAACCGGGATAAGTTTCATGTCGGATATAACCGAACGAGCGGTTACGGGTGGGCCGAGATAAAATATCGGTCAAATCTATCCACGGGGGTTGATAGGGGTTGGGCCGCATTCCCCGCCGTGTTGGCGCTACTGAAAATCAGATGAGTTGATTTGTATTTTATACTATAATTTTTTATTTATATATTAAATATGAAGTTCTTACTCTTTTTGTTCTTCGTAAAAATAGAACACATGATCTTGCTATTTCTTTATTTCGTGATGAGTGGTATGTTTGCGACAATAACGACAATTTTTTTGAATTCTAATTGTCCGGGTGTATTGTGGCGATTCTTTTGAGTACTATATCTAGAAATCCATGATCTGCTATACCAGCTTGTGAAATAAAGACTAAATCCCCTCTCCTCACCCCCATATGCAAATAAAAAAGCGGTTAAGTAAAAAAAAGTTTTAATTAAAGAGAAGAATCAATGGATTCATGATTAAACCCCTCCTACTTCCTTAGATCCTTTTTTTTACTCCGATAGTATTGCGGATCACAATCGATGCAAAGAAAATGAATGCTAACTCTTCTTGGGGGATTTCATCCACAAACACAAAGTTTGTGGCTGACCGATATTGCTCACCATCATTTAGCTATTGCATTTATTTTTCTCATTGCTGGTCACATGTATCGAACTAACTTCGGAATTGGGTTCTGCTTCCCCTCTTTTTTTAAGAATACCGAGTCTGGTTCTTCTCCTGCCAGTATCGAACAGAACATGCTGAACAAGATCTTCTTCCCCCATAGTAGCAACAAAGAGTGTGCTAAACTATTGGCAGGGGTAGAAACTGCTGCGGTTAAGAAATTACAGCCTTCCAAATAGGAACTAGCCAATCCATGGGTATACCAAGAAGTTACAAAAGTTGTCCCTGTAAACCATCCTCAAAAGATGTTTTTACAGGATCCCTATCCACAACAATTTTTACTTCTGCTTCCGGCGAACGAATAATCATTAAGTCCTCCTCTTTCCGGACAAGATATACAAAGAGACCCGCCAACTGTCTTTTTAGTGAATTTTTGAAAGATAGATTGAAAGATAGATATTATGATTAGTTCCGAGTCAAATAGCAATGATTCGAAGCACTTCTTTTTCCATTACACTATTTCGGAAACCTAAGGACTCGATCATATGGATATGGAAAATACATGATTTCCGATCCTAGCGGGAAAAGGAGGGAAACGGATACTCAATTTAAAGTGAGTAAACAGAATTCCATATCAAATATTGCTAAGTCCTGGTATTTACTACCGCTCGGAATTAGATCATAAGGGAATTTCTATCTACACCGGGACTATAATATCAGATTGGGGAGGAAGATCAGAATTAGCAATTGATAAAAAAGAAAGGATATGGGCTCGCGTGAGTAGAAAACAAAAGATATCTATTAGAGGGCTTGGATACGCCCCTCTACCATATCTATACAAATAGAATAGTCCATTTATACAGAATGGTAAAGAGGGCTCTTCTAGGATCATCAATTCAACTAAAGACTCTGGGCTTCCATCAAGCCACTACTACATCCATTTCGTTAGGAATCGAGGATCTTTTAACAATACCCTCTAAGGGATGGTTAGTCCAAGACGCAGAACAACAGAGTTTTCTTTTGGAGAAACACTATTATTATGGGGCGATACACGCGGTAGAAAAATTACGCCAATCCGTTGAGATATGGTATGCGACAAGTGAATATTTGAAACAAGAAATGAATTCGACCGGACCAGACCTATATATATTATAACAAAAGTAATCCAGCTCGTTGATTCCTACCACTTAATCTTAATTTATTGTATCTTCCCGGAGATCCCTCTCCGGGAATTTGGTTTTTATTATTCCAGTATAATACTTTAATTTATCCTTTTAATTGATGATTTTTATTTCATTTGAAATCGTGTAAAGATTATTTGGATTTGATAAACGGAGCCTCAAAATATTTAGTATACTTGGTATGCGGAGAAAGCAACAATTTACACCAGGATTAATATTACTCTGGAACCTGATGTCATCTTTGTTCTCTCTCTATTTGTTCCTCCATTCACTCCCAATCAATCCCAATTAGCCCCGAAACATGTGGCACCCACTTTCCCCATGCTGATGCACGTGTACCTACGGCATCATCAAGCTCGTCTCAAATGGACTCATTGTGATGTCCAATCCCCTAACCAAACAAGAATGGAACCATTTCGTTTCAACTTTTTGTCCTAACCAAATAGGAGAATGGAACCATTGACCGAATTCTTGCAAAGAAAAAGTTACTGATGGAAGGCTAAGTAATGAGCGTGTTGAAGAGAACACATCAGTCAAGTAATAATTCGGCAATTCCGATATATTTTTGATTTCTTCTAGTGTACCTCTTGCCACTCAACACCAGCGTGGCGCATGCGTCGTGACGTGTTCATTCGAATCGAGATGAGCGAGTGTGTACCAACTCATGTTTTCACTCACTTGCTAGTGGTGGAACAACCTAAATTGCAAGGTGGTCTAACTTCATCCCAAATTTTCATGTGAGACTAAACTTTCCACCTCTTGCCACTTCCTTGTAAGCTGCCACCACTTAGGCTCAAACTTACATAGGCTACCACATACGTGGACTTTGAGATTTATAGGAAATCAAAATCTAATATGGGACACTCGTATGTTCCCAATATTTCAACATAGAACACACCAGTTATGTAATAAGTCGGCAACTCCGATATATTTTCGATTTCTTCTATAGTTCTATGTATCATATGAGACACATTTATCAATGGGGTGGTTTTAAAGCTAGATTTCGAGAAGGCCTATGATAAAGTCAAGTGGTTTTTTCTTCATCAGACACTCAGGATGAAAGGTTTTCCACCAGGGTGCCGTGCTTTGATCAATGATTTCGTTTCTGGAGGAAGTGTTGCGATCCGTGTTAATGATGGCACAAGACATTTCTTCCATACTAGAAAAGGTTTACGCCAAGGGGGCCTCTATGACCACTTTTGTTCAACATTGTGGCTGATATGCTCGCCATCTTGATCGAACGCGCCAATACTGATGGTTTTAAAGGTGTGATCCATCATTTGGTTGATGGGGGTTTATCAATTCTTCAATATGCTGATGATACAATTTTATTTATGGAACATGACCTTGATAAAGCTCGGAATCTAAAGCTAATCTTGGCTGGTTTTGAGCAATTATCGGGCCTCAAAATTAGTTTCCATAAAAGTGAATTGTTCTGCATCAGCGAAGCCCATGACTCAGTTGCCGCCTATACGGAGATGTTTGGTTGTGGGCAGAGCCAGTTTCCTATCAATTATTTGGGAATCCCAATTCATTACCGGAGATTATCAATTGCTGAATGGAAACTAGTGGAGGAGAGACTTCAAAAGCATGTTAGTAGTTGGAAAGGTAAATTGCTATCTATGGGAGGAAGACTGGTACTCATTAATTCAGTACTTTCCAATATGGTGATGTATATGATATCCTTCTTTCTCTTGCCGAAAGATGTTTTACACAAGCTCGATTATTATTGATCGAGATTTTTTTGGCAAGGAGATACCGAGAAAAAGAAATATCGACTGGTTAAGTGGAATGTTGTATGCCATCCCAAGGATATGGGGGGGTCGGGTGTTCATGACCTTGCGGTCAGAAACTCAGCCTTACTAGGTAAATGGATTTCAAGCTACTTACTGAGGATGGCATGTGGCAGACCCTACTTAAGAGAAAGTACATTGGCAAGAAAGCGTTATCCCAAATCCTATGGAAATCGGGGAACTCGCACTTCTGTGCTGGCCTAATGGCAACGGAGAAATTTTTCTTCAAATATGGTACTTTTTCCATTAAGGATGGATCGCAGATACGGTTCTGGGAGGATTCCTGGTTAGTAAATAGACCTCTCTTTGAACAATATCCGACGTTATATAGCATTGTTCATCGCAAAATTGATACCATTTCTCTAGTAATGGTGACCTCAGCACCATCAGTGACGTTTAGACGAGACTTACACGGACATAGGCTTAATGCATGGAATGCCTTACTTTTTCGTTTGGAATCCATTCATTTGCCCGAGGGTCGGATAAATTTCGTTGGAACTTACAATCCAATGGAAAATTCACGGTAAGTTTGTTATACAATGCAATTATCCAACCGGACGTATCAGTTGATAAGAACAAGAAGATCTGGAAGATGAAAATATCGCTAAAAATTAAAAAAAATTGAAATGTATTTACGATTGAGGAGTAATCCTAACCAAAGATAATCTTGTGAAATGGAATT
This sequence comes from Lolium rigidum, assembly GCF_022539505.1. NCBI lineage: Eukaryota > Viridiplantae > Streptophyta > Magnoliopsida > Poales > Poaceae > Lolium > Lolium rigidum. The sequence goes on from NC_061510.1 coordinate 177,860,839, forward strand.
GACTTGAGAGTGCTGAGTGTGTATTCTGTTATCACAATGAGATAATTAAACACTTGTTCTTCCAGTGCCGCTTTGCCAGATCTATATGGGCATGCATCCAAGTAGCTTCGGATATGGATCCTTCGACTAGTGTAGCCAATATCTTTGAAAATTGGCTTCATGGTATTGATCACAGGTTTAGAACGCTTATTAGGGTGGGAGCGCTTGCCATTATATGGTCGCTATGGCTATGCAGAAATGACAAAGTTTTTAATGATAAGAATTGTTCCCTTTTGCAGGTTATGTACAGATGCAGCGCTATTCTCCATTCGTGGTCTGCGCTGCAAAGAGTGGAAAAACGAGACCTCTTTACGGAGGTCTGTACACGGTTGGATGATACAGCAAGGGATACTTTTTCCCTACGTGGGTGGTAGCATAATCTACGGATTGGAACACCGTTATCATCTTAGCCGTTCTACAATTACTCATGATTGATATGTAATTCGTCTTTGTTGTTTTTTACTTTGAGTTATTCAGACTCTCGAATGGTTGTGTGCATCCTGGAAGGAAATCCTATTCGACCGGGTCGTCCTTCTTCCAGCGGTGGACCAACTCGCGCGACCGACGCGTGGCAAAACAAATCTCATCCTCCCTAATTTCCAGTTACCAAATCGTGATTCCGATTCTGTTCTAATCAGTTTGATCGAGCTCCTCGTCAACGGTGACACTCCTTGGCGCACCGGCAGCAAGACTCTCTTGCTCCGCGTCGCTGACCACAACTTCTGCCATCCTCCTCGACATTGTTGCTCGCGGCGAGTCGGTGATGCAGAACTGCCGCTAGCTGAGGCCAAGCTACTAGCCTATGGTCCTATTTCTTGCTCGCTGCATCTCAGAACAGAACTGCTGTCGATGCATCAAGTCCATCCGTCACGACGACGCAGTCAGGAGTACTGGTGGTGGGCAGAGATTGTTCCGCCGGAGATGCCGCCATGTCCGCCGGAGACATCCAATAATTGCAAATGTGGACGGTTGCCGCAGGGAAGACGATACCAGGCAGAAATATTAAGACGATTACTGGTTTGGGAATAGATTGGGGGAGGTGGGAATCATGATTTGATGATGGAAATTGGGGATTACTGGCCAGATTGCATTAAGATTCGTTTTGCCACGCGCCAATTACTGGAGTTGGTCCACCGCTGGGACATGTACGACCCGGTCATATAGGATTTGGTTACGCAGAGACCGAATGTAATTGCTTGATCAAATAATAAAACACCCATTATCGGAAAAATTGTGAAACACATTTTGCGGTACACGTGATTATATTTCGCTAAGCTGCCTTATGTTGATGGGGAAGATGAAGGGAGGCGAACCATCAAAGGCGGTGCTACTGAGCTTCTGCGCGGTGGCTTCCGTGGGGTGGTAGAAGTCCCAGAAGACGTGGTCCGAGCGGTTGGAGCAGTAGTGGCTGATCGGGGTGCATGCGATCTTGGCGTTCAAGTCTCCCAAGCCGCAGCAAGCCGCCTTGACCTCAGCAAACCCGTACGCCGCCGGCTGGTCGATGTACCGGAGGAGCGCGGCGGAGGAGTCGAAGAGCGCGTAGTGCAGGTCCGGGTGCTTCGCGCTCATGCCGCTCAGGACGGCCTCGGCCGCCTTGTTGTACTGCACGGCCATGGCGTTCGCCTCGGCGCCACAGTCCTTGGTGGAGCTCAGCTCCCGCAGCGACGGGGTGCAGCCCACCGGCCCCACGCCGAGGAACACCACCTTGCGTGCCCCGAGGTTGTACAGGCTCTGCAGCTGGCCCGTGAGGGACTGGATCAGCGAGTCGACGAACTGCTGGGAGGGGTTCCTGAGCTTGGCGGCGGCGTTGGACTTGGCGTAGTGGATGATGTCGTTGCTGCCGATGGTGATGGCGAAGATGGACCTGGCCAGGTGGCTCGCCGCCTGCTCCTGCCCGAGGCTCCGCGCCAGAGACGCGTACACGCCGGAGTAGTACTCGATCTGCTTATCGAAGGTGATGCACTGATCCTGTGATTCATTTCATCAGTCGGTCAGTCTCTGGTTCCCAATTTTTCACACCCTCGATCGACAAGCTAGCCTGCGTACCTTGTTTGTGGCGTTGGAGACTCCTGAACCACCAGAAGCGAAGTTGACACCGTTCGCATAGTTGGCACTGCTGCTTGAGGATAAGGCGAGGTACGGTGGTGAGCTCGCCAGCCCGAGCTTCTCGGCTGCATCCATGTACATGTCAGAAACTCACAATTAAGCAATATATTTAGATACTTTATTATCTAAAGTCCTTTCCATGGTATGCAATTAAGGAAGACTACTACGGTCACACTTGAAACACTTTTGGTCAAGATATCTACTTCCATAAGAATATAACACGATATTTTGAGTTTAAATCCCACATGTCTGCCATTGCCTTCTTGACCTCTAAATTCTGATTTCAAGTATTAAGAAATTCTAGAGTAGGTTTCAAGTATTAAGAAATTCTGGTTTCATATACGATATATCTAGAGTAGGTTCCGTGGAAGTTAGTCATCCCCGCAATCAGGACAAGTCCTCGAGGTTAGAGTTGTAAGAATGTGCATAACTAATTCCGTTTAAAAAAATAAGGAGTGCATTCTTTTAGTTAAAAGTTGACGGACCTTATAAACAAAAATATAAATATCTACAATACCAAATCAATATCAATAAATTCAGTGTAATATGTATTTTAAGTATTGGAAATGTCCTTGTCTATAGTCTATACAATTAGTTAAAGTTACGAGATGTCGATTGTTTACTATATATATCATGTTTTTTGGAACGTACGTATCACGTATGAGTTGTACAATATAGAATGACACCAAGTGTGAATACACATGGCTGAGCTTACAAATTGCGACTTGGGACAACTATGTTTCTGTTTTTTGGGATGAAAGATATAGACGAGATAACAACGTCCGCAAAGAATAAAATTTCTTTTGGACGCTGTACGTATGCAGTGAAGTTCCCTATCACACACAGTGCCTTCTCCAGCTAGCTAAGCTACAGTTGCTGCGACTTGGCATCGTCAACAACGATGGTCAAATAACATTTGCAGTGAGGAATAGGGACCGCGTAAAATGTGTATAATATCTTGCCCGTGAATGCAATGGCGCCATTCCTTTTTAGTTTTGTTTGGGAATATCTTGAAGGATTGATTGTCAGATCGATCCTCACGGTCAATCTCAAGCGTCTCTATAATTCTGAAGAGAAGATCATTTATCTGTTTAATTAACTAAGTAACTAACATAGATCGTGCTCAACGAAATAGTAGCAGGTAGTATCAGATATATTTAAGGACTAACAACATACAGTTACCCCACATGAATACTTAGCTCCCGTCAAAAAGAGAACTAAAATGCGCAGCCGCACTGTGTTTCCACCTCATGAGCTTAGCAATGCACCGGAAGTTTGGATTACTATATCAAGATTCAAGACTCACGGAAAATCGTCATAATATCCTCTAATTCGACCCTAGTAGGCGAATGCAAATGCACGACAAATCAGAGATGAGAGACTGCAGGTCAGGGAAGAATGACATCGTTTGGAGTGAAATGAATACGCACCGAGGAAGTCAGCAGAGTTCCTGCCGTTGCTGAAGCGGCCGGTGGCCTTCCCTCCAGGGTAGTCCATGCCGTTGTGGGAGAAGTCCGCCTTGAGCAGCGTCAGCAGGTGGTTGTTGTTCCCGACGTCGGCGAGCGAGTCGCCGAACACGTACACCGCCGGCACCGACGCCGCCACCACGGCCACCGTAGCCAAGAACGAGGCAGCCATGAAAGCCACGATGGCTAGGGAGCAAGAGGCAACTGTATTGGCACCCATTGCTAAGCTCAATCAAGCTATTGCTCAAGTAGCGCGCTGTGTATTTTGCACGTCCTAATCTTGTCACTCCGAGCTCCTAGCACCAGTTAGTACTACACAATGAATTCAGGAGGTTTGGCTGACGACTATTTATAGGCATCGCGTGCTGGAGTGGAACTGTGGAAGTATGAGATGCAGTATTAGTAATTAAACTAGGTGTGTACTGAAAAGAGCTGGGAAGAGGAGTACGTACGCTGTTATAGCGTGTGTGTATGGGCTGAGTGGTTTGCAGAAGACGGCAGGGCTATCGATCGCATAACGACCAGTGTGACAACTGAGCGTATGGGACGGGTCTCTAGCCAGTTCACCTTCCATGATTTGGTGCGCGCGCCCGTCTCACCCGCATGGGCAAGTATTCAGATGTATGATGTTTATGATAAGTGAACCAGGCATTACAGCACGTACCTGAATGAGTTAGTACGTACGGAGGGCCTTTTCATTTAAAAGGACTAGTAAAAAGATTAGAGAAAATAATACCCCATAGAAAAAACAAGTTATGATAATTCCCAAATTAATAACTAGTGCCAAAATTAGTTGAAAGATTTCTCTATATGTATATCTATATCTATATCTATATCTATATCTATATATCTATATCTATATCTATATCTATATCTATATCTATATCTATATCTATATCTATATCTATATCTATATCTATATCTATCTCTATGTCTATCTCTACCATCTATCTCTATCTCTATCTCTACCATCTAAAAAGGAAGAACTTCCGTTGTTTCCTTCGGTCAGAGATTTCGTCACACATATTTTCAACTTGACCAATTTTCCCTCCCACCTTAACTCAAACAAATTCAGCACACCAACATCATTTCAGTGGAATAGAATAGGAAGCCACATAATCACCGCCCAGAGAACCAAATCGCATCAATTTACCCTCCCACCTCCGAAAGTCCAACGCATCATTCCAGGAAAGGAAATTACACACAGGAAATCAGCACGGCAACATCAGTCCAGGAAAGGAAATTACACATAGGAAATTAGCACGGCAACATCATTCCAGGAAAGGAAAGGAAATTACACGCAGGAAATCAGCACGACAACATCAAAGGAAGAACTTCCTCTGTTTCCTCCGGTCGGAGGTTTCGTCACACATATTTTCAACTTGACCAGTTTGCCCTCCCAACTTGACTCAAACAAATTCAGCACGGCAACATCATTTCAGTGCAATAGAATAGGAAACCGCATAATCACCGCCCAGAGAACCAAATCGCATCAATTTGCCCTCCCACCTCCAAAATTCCAGCGCATCATTCCAGGAAAGGAAATTACACATAGAAATCAGCACGGCAACATCATTCCAGGAAAGGAAATTACACAGGAAATCAGCATGGCAACATCATTCCAGGAAAGGAAAAGAAATTACACACAGAAAATCAGCACGGCAACATCATTCCAGGAAAGGATATTGCAGCATTATAATTCATGGCTACCAGAAAGGAAATTACACACAGATTTATGTCAATGCTACAAGAAAGGAAACCGCCCAACCATTCAAAGGAAACTGTAGCATTTAAGGGATCTCTCACATCTTAAAGGAAACTCCATCATTGTGGATCAACAATATCAGTATAATCCTAATCGCACAGCCATGCTTTCTGGTGTGTGCATATAAAGGGTACCTTGAACCATTGTTATGCCAGAGAACTCCTGGGATCATCAGGGAGAGTAAAGGTACATAACATACCTCTAGGTTGTATGCAGTTTTCAAATTGTTGAGGAATTAATGTTGTTTCATACCTTTCCTGATTTTATTATGCGGATCAACAGGGAAACTTGAGGTGCACTTTGTCTGGAGAATTCCCCATCAGGGAAAGAGCGGATCACCAGAACAAGGTATCAAACTGTATGTATTTTACTCTCATGCGGATAACGACATATATGCATAACTTTCCTGATTTTATCATGCGGATCAATAGGGAAACTTGAGGTGCACTTTGTTTGAAGAATTCCCCATCGAAAAACAGCGGATCACCAGAACAAGTTATCAAATTGTATGTATTTTACTCTCGTGCGTGTCACCAGTTGTATGCATTTTGTTTGAAGAACTTCCCCATCATGTGAGAATCTGCGGTAATCATCGTTTAAACAAATACCAACCTGTCAGATCATAATGTTTTAGCAGTTCACTAATACTAGAGGTTTCATGCTTTGAGATCTATTTACCTTGCCTCATCAAAGGAAATTCCATGTTAGTTGCCAGTGCCATATAGATAGTGTAGCATGTAGGTGAATTCAGATAATGAAATATTCGGGTGGATCCTATAATGGTTGTCTCCCCTCTAAATTGGTATACCTTTCATGGAATTGCAAAATCTTTTGCAGCTCCTGCATCTCCCTTGGGAGAAAAATTCTATGGGGCTGGGCCGCATAGTCTTGTTCGTGAGGCCCCTCCTCTAATTGATGCCACATCACTCTTCACACACATCTTAAAGCACCTCACTAATCTTGGTGCTTTGCTGTATATTTCTTCAATCCATCAAAGCTCACTACATAAATTCTAATCATCTCAAAACCTGAAGCAGCTCTGCATCTTGATAAGCTTGAAAGATATCATGTTCGGATCGCTGGACATACATGGTCGAGGGTTTCCGCTAAACATAATTGTGAATTATGGTATTCTAGCACAAGAACTTGTGCTCCTGTGAAAGGACCAAGGCGGTGAAAAGGGAGACATGTGCCTGGTATCATCTCATTACTGGTGGAGGTAGGGATTTCGTTTGTCGTGATTGATCTGCCGATAATTTCCATGGCAAGGTCCTCGTCCTCACCAATAGCAGGACAATTAGCAAGGATGCGACGGCCACCGGAGGATAAAATGAGCGGCACTGCCTTGGTATTTCGGTTGATCTGATGAAAGCCTATACCCAATTAAGTAGAAAAGGTACGTTACATATGTATCCTAATTAGAGCCATCCTCATTATTAAGTGATTATTAGGGGCATATGGAGATGCTTTAAGATGTGTGTTAAGGATTTTTTTAACAGGGATGGACCCATAAGGGTCCAGATGCTGCATTATCACAACGCGGTGGGGATACATTTTACAAAGAGGACCTCCAAATACAAGGTTGGAAGAACACCGTCCTCAAAATTTATGAAAAGAATCCCACAAAGATACAAGAGAAAGCCATCGGATCCTTCTCCACCGTCGATGAGGTCGAACTCGATGCCACGGCCACCAGCGCCGTCGCCGGGGACAACACCACTTGGAGACGGGCCGACGTGGAATGCCGCAACCGAGCAGAAGAAGACCCTCCACTTTGTCTCATCGGCCTGGAGGGAGAAAAGGAGATGGAGCAAGCACAAGGCCAACACGAGAGCTCGGAGCAGTCGCCTGGCGACCATTTGATACGGCAGCCGAACGGCATCTCGCCGATGAAGCGCTGCTGTTGGAGTACTCCAAATAATCCCAGAGGGAACAAAGATATGGCAGCAAACCGACGACACCACATATTAATAATCAATCTGCAGCAAGATTCCCGTGTGGAGCCATAGACCAGGCCAATTTCTCTCACCAATCGCAAGACTATGCGGCTCAGCCCCATAGAAATTTTTTATCTCTCCCTTGACCCAAAGTAGATGATGTTGACTTTTGCCTCAAATGTGCTCAATTTATGGTACATAAAAACATCAAAGGAAATTCCATGTTAGTTGCCAAAGCCGTATAAATAGTGTAACATGTAGGGTGGATCCTAAACTAAGGCTAATTATAACATAGTCCCACAGCAAGTGAACCTAGAAAGCAGTCCTATCCTAAGGCTTATTATTTCCCAGCTGTCATAATACTCTGGATGCAACTAATATATTGCCCATGTTAAAAATCTAGCTAAGTGAATTAATTATCTCGCTCAAAGTTCTCATATTTGACTTTTGCCTCAAATGTGCTAAATTTGTGGTACATAAAAACATCAAAGGAAATTCCATGTTAGTTGCCACTACTGTATAAATAGTGTAACATGTAGGATGGATCCTAAACTAAGGCTATAACATAGTCCCACAACAAGTGAACCTAGAAAGAAGTCCTATCCTAAAGCTGAGTATTTTCCAGTAATATCTGTCATAATACTCTGGATTAATATGTTGACCATGTTAAAAATCTGGCTAAGTGAATTAATAATCTCGCTCAAAGTTCTCATACTTGTACTTTCAATGACTAAGTAAAATTAATACGATCCGTATGATTATATTTTTATTTTCTATTATAGATGAGCACAACCTTTTTACCCATGGAAGCGATGACCCAAGAGAAAATTAAAGAATACATCATGCGTTTCCCTCCAAAGGCAAAACTGGTGCGGATACTAGATGCATGTTTAAAGCGCACTAATCTAGAGTGCTTGTTTGATCATAGCGGATGGTTATGTGGAGACATAAGTAAACATTCCTAGATTTTAAAACATGTGCATTGTATTGTAAATCTGATTTTCATTTTTCACACTACATTTGCTTCAAACTACAGGTGATGAGTGCTTACATTTACTGCTTAAGGGCCCAAGAGCATCTATCTAATAGGGCAGGTGGACAGGTTTAGGTTGAAAGCACACATATTTCTAACTTGATGCGTCGAGATGCCACAAATCCTATTAGTGCGAGTGAGCATGACAAGGTTATAGAATGTGCGCTTACTTATCTTAAACACATGGTAACATCACAATACTTTCTGATTACATACATATTTAAATCCAAAGCTATTGCTACCACTTACTTTCTTTGTGCATTGGGACCCTTATTTGTAAGGGGAGACAGCCACTGTCTGCACACATGTACCTGACCTGCAGCACTTGCTGCTCAGGTGAGTGATTTCAACCTAGACGAGAAGTGGCAAGACCTTGAAATAACTACCTGGCCATGGGAGGAGTCTATCCAGGACCCACTACATATATATGGGTATGTACCAAGCGTATTATCTTTTGCTATTTAAAAAGTGGTTGGACTTACATCAAGAAATTGTTAAACTGGTGCACCACATCATGCGGGTTGTTTGTGATCAAACTCATGGAAGAATGGATAGGCCACGAACTAGCACATGATGTAACACATGTACTTTCAGAAGGATTCAAAAATTATATACTAGAGCACGTGCAAGAACAAATTATGCCATTAATAATTTGCACTACTTATTTTGTAGGATGGTATCAAACTATTTAGGAAGCAATTACCTTTGCTTCTGCATGATACTGTTTTGAATGATTTAAAAGGAACCCTAGAATATGAGCATCCAGACAACGATGAAGATACAGGTGATGTCATTATGTGGGACAAGAATTGTCCTCCCCCTACTGAAGTATCACAACGATCTGAGTTGGTCATCCACACTTCACTACCTTCTAGGATGGCCAAGAAGGTGATTAACAAAAATGAGTTATTTTCCAAATATAGGAAATATATTTTGGATGTTAACGACGAAGAGAGCATGAAGTAAATGAAATTTATATATGATTTTGCCTAGTTTAAATTGTTATATTTATATGTAGGTTAACTTCGTGCTTTGTTTTGTAAATAAATATGGGTTCAAAACTCAAAGCCCTACCCAATTAGTATAAGTCTTAAACAACTGAAAACTTGCTAAAGGATACAAATGGTATAGACACTGAATGTTTCAATATGGTTGTGTGGGTTAACGCTACAGATGAATCCCGATTGCTTCTGGACAGTAATTATCACATTATGGATCTCAGATTTTGCGTGAGTATTGATGTTTAACTTCATCTTAAATGCTATATCATATGTTATCTTAAATAATTTCTATTATTTAAACTCTCATTTCAGACGTTGGTGAGTGACTCCACGAGAGACCCAAAGCAGTGTTTACCGTTTGACGCTAATCGCTAGATCATGGCAAGAATGTGTGACTAATGGCCAGGAATGGAGTTCGATGTGTCAGCCTGCAACTCGGTAAGTCTGCTATATGGAAAATACATACAATTTGTGTCACACATACGTGGTAATAATTCATAATATTTTTGATATTGTATCGTACGTGTGGCCAATACTATATTCTATTTGTGTTCAACCTGAATCAACGAACCGTTACTCTACTTGATCCTATTCCTAGCACGGACATGTGTCAAACAAGACTCCATCACAAATATGTATTAAAGCTCAAAGAAATACCATTCTACCTTAACATTGCTCTTCAAGACCCAATAGAAGGATGGAAAGATGACGTTTTCCTATGGCGTCGCATCACACTATGTGGGCTGCCTACAAACCATGACAGGTGATAATCCATGGCATAAAACGTATTGACTATATCTTGACTACAATCTCGCAAACAACAATTATGTACTTTCTATATGGCCACAGGTCTGGATTCTTGGTGCTCAAATTTATGCGGTGGTGGGATGGTCAAGAAGTTGTCCGAGCAAATGGCACGATCGGTATTGAATTAAAATCTACAATAGTTACTATTAGTGCTCTCCAGCAGTATTGACATATAATGCATGTGCATGCTGGTTACGCCCTACGGAACAGAGCGGTATTACACATGCTTCCGTACAAGGATAACGAAAGTGGAGCCAACATCCCGCAATTTGTTAGAGATTTGGTCAACCTACTAGGATCAGAACTTTTTTTCTTTGAAAGGTTGTTGGTTTGGCTATTTTGAACAATTCAAGTTTGTTGTTTTTTTATTGTGTACTCATATAAAAGAAACTAGCGGATTTGATTTGAATGTTGGATGCTGGATGAATGATATTTACGTGTCCTATATTTTTATTATATTATTGAAATAATATCATCAATTGTTAAATCGTGTATCAGCTTATGCCTCTGAATGTTATTATGTGAGGCTGATTTGGGTGGGAATGAGGTTTTCATTTTATTTAAAATGATACATGGAAGTGCATGGCATGTTCAAGCCAAATCAGTCTTGTGCCACTGAATGCGCTTGTACTGTCAAAATACAAGTGCACATCGACCTTTGTCGGTATATAATAGTGATTTTCGAAATACTGACGCAGATGATATAGATAAATCAGAGGCTTTTGAATTTTGAATTTTTCACAATAGCATATGGAAATAAGTGATCATTGACAAACCACATCAAGAGTGATTGCAAAAGTGTACAATTCACTTAGCTGATTAGCAAACAAGTCTTACTATGGATATATTGCATTCCCACAGCAACATATCAGGCACGGGGATTCAAAAAAATTTGACAAAGGCGATCGCAAGAAACATCTTGTAATGTATTAAACTAGATAAAACGGTTATGCACATGTGAAAGCATCTTAATGCACTTTTTTAAATGCTGCTCGAAGTTTGAGTATCATTTTCTCAAACCAAATTACATTTTAATAAAAAAATAATGACATGTTGTGCTTGTACTATCAAAATACAAGTGCACATCGACGTTTATAAGTATAAATTAATTGTGTTGTTCATATTATCGATGATGATTGCCTTTCTTTAAAGAGGCTTGACTGCATCAGCTGCTGGGTTCAAAGACGAACCATGTTCCCTAAATTTATGGTCATTAGAGTTACTAGAAGTTCTTATAAGATTCAGCAGTGCTCTCAAGCATGGCACAAAAACATGTTCAGACATATTGTGTTGGTATCACAGTTAAAATAAAAGGATATCCTCACCCCACCCCAAAGTATCAACTACAGGATGACACATTCTTTTTTTCAAGAGCTGCCAAAGTCGATCAGATTGGGTGTTGCTTCCTAAGAGATGTTGATGATTGTAGATCTCGAATTGCAGAACTACATGAACCTATCTTGCTAAGGCCCAGGATATTAGGTCTTGATATGACGGTAGAAGAAATTGTTGCAGGTTACAGCCAGCGGCACCCATGTATCAGTGGTAAACTAAATGTGCAATCTATTGATGTTCGGGGCTTCATAGCACGATCCATAGGCCCTCCATTGCCTCAGATTTTGAGAAAATTTTAGGAGTTGGCAATGATATCATTCTCTGTTCGCATCCTTTTTCTTGGTTTCCATGGTCATCCTCCTTTGGAGCGGTCAACTAATCGCTGCTTTAAAAAATTAGCATCCGCACCACCGGACTGCCGAAGGAGTTTTTTTTACCCTAGCCATTATTGAAGATTTGCTAAGCCCCTTTTGTATGTTTGACACGGAAGGCTATGATGATATTTATGAATATCAAAGTGATGTTTGGACTAATTAGAAAAGAAGTATTTCTTCAGTTAAGTTATACATGTGTTTGCAGCACCCACATTTTGTGATACAATAATACATCCAAAAGAAGAGGTTGTTGAGTTGACAGTTACGATGGCCCAGAACGCAGGTGTGGGACTTACCGCAGAAGAGTAACAAGAATAATGCTTTTTAATTTCTCTATTTAGGACCAAGGTTAGAAATGTTATTCAAAAACCGTGTTGTTCAGAAATGTATGGAGTTTTCTGGTTGATAGTATATGTTCATAATAGCAGGAAAGAGAAGAAGGTTACTTACGTTTTTTTCTAACCATGTATATATTTTTGTATTCTGAAATGACTACTAACAAGAGCTTCTTCAAGATGATCCATATAAAGGCACTAGAAACTTTAAATATGGTGCAACTTGCAAGTCACGAGTTTATGAGAAGCATATTATTTCAGCACATGCACTTTTGATCTGATCTTGGCTGTACTACGTGTTTAAAATTAACAACTAGGGTCCAATAGAGTTCTCCATCATGGAAAGAACTTCAACCAGGAAGGCAATGCAAGCAGCAAAGAGACCTTGCATTCAAAATAATATATTGATCCAAACAACAATGGTCCAATAGAGTTCTCCTTCACATTTTTGAAGATCTTGCATTCAAAAGAACCTCCTATATTATCAACATAGATAATCAAAGAAAATAAATATATGGATCTACTGTTTCTTCAACAAAGAGACCTTCTAAAATATAATAACACTGCTCTAAGAAATGTGATGAACGGAGATAATGATATCATGTGGAGATCAAGTGTTAAATTGACAGTAGTATTAATATGGCAATGGGTTGGATAGAATAATCACCTTGACCTCTTCATAGAGCTTCTTTACCTAGGACGGCGCTGCATATGATGGGGGACACCAGCAAGCATCAGATGGGTGGAGGAGACAGTCATCCAGGGGCGCCGACGGCGATCTGGGAGGTGATATCCAGCAGATTATAATCAATCAACACCTTAACGGCTATTATTGAATTGGCACCACAAGAACTACTATCGGGCGAATTACCAAAATCGGGCGAGGTAGGGAGGGGCAGTCGACAATCAAATCCGCCAGCATGCCATCCTTGGTAGGTGGGGTTCGCTCTAACCCGACGGAGACGGTGTACTGGAACTCACACCAATTCTCCGCCGAGACCGACGAGAAGAGTATCATGCTACTGTGCTTCCATCGAATGGCACTTCGCCTCCGTTTGCGGCAAGCGCTGGGTCGCGGGGTTGACGCGACTGGCGGAGAACAGCGGGGCCGTGCCGCCAGCGAGAGAATATATATGGCGGTAGTGGTGGGAATAAGTCATCCGTCGAGGCTAGTTGCGGGGAGGGAGGCGAGTGGACAGCCATGTCGCCGGCGGTGGTTAGCTAGGTGTCGGCGAGCTGTAGAATGGGGAATAGAGAGAGTGGAAGTGAGTGGAACGGCCTGTGTCAATTTTTTTTGGATAGTTCTATTCAGTTGGTTGCAATGGGCTTTAATCTACAGATGGGGTATAGCTTGAAACCAATTCTGGTATGACTTTTTTTTCATACCGACCGTGACATTAAGATTTCTAATATGCTCATTTGGAGAAAAATATCTCAATTTAGTGTGTTATGTGCATGCACACGTATGCATAGAAAGCTAATTTTTGACTTTACAAAAATTGACTTATCTAAATTAATTATATATATTATAGACATAATAGTAAGAGAAATCGTATCAGAGTTCACGATGCGTAAACCATGTTGGAATAAAATGTATGCAAGATTATTCATTTGGTTTCACTGGGCCTCGCAAGATTTTTCAAACACTACACACATCCCCCCCCCCTCTTATGATCGTCCAAAGATCAACACTTTTCAGACCACCATGTGCCTCCTTGGTAAAGGAAGAGGAGAAACCATGCATAAATTTTAAAGCCACTTCACCAGTATATGACTCCTTGTCAAATGGTTATCCCTGCTGAATCACAAACTCCTCAATGCTTTGCCATGCTCATCCTTAGACAAAAATCAACATAATTTTCTGAAGCTCAAACTGCATTAAACTAACACACAGAAATCTACTATCATTCTTTTTTCATAAGTGAGTTGTGGATTATATATGTGCATTGAGAAAAAAATTGATGACCCGTGCCAACGCACGGACATTGGTTTCAGTTGGTTTCGAGAATCTAGAGACAATATTAGATATAGTTTTTCATAAGTTGTGCTTGGCCTGTGCATGCGACATATTTTCTTTTGTAAGTTCTCTCAAAGTATTCCTCTCAAACAATTATGTCATATAAATGCATAACACATGTGGCATTTTGGTAAAAATATGTACAAGGAATATCTCCAAATAACCTTTCTAGACCCTGCAATGCGCAGGAGCTTCCAGCACCGGGTAACCGTATAAGCCATTTATCTGTCCACCATGTCACACATTCTGAAATGAAAAAAAAACACATTTATTGAGAAAATAACATCAAATTTTACCACTTTAATCACGATTCAAGTTTATACTTGTTATCGATTCCATGCAACCAGTTATCAAAGATGTTTACAACGCTACATTGATGGTATAAGTTAGGAGGCACTTAGATGACTAATCTTATAGAACTGACAAACTTACACTAGAAGAACAAGTGTCTGATGTTCTCACTATTTTGATAGAAGAAATATTGTAAGCTTACATGGTAGTTGTGCTTTGCAAGATTATCCTCTATAAGGATGACATATTTATAAAAAGGTGCCACGTGATATTTTTATTTATTTTGAGAGACATCTTCATGTTTCATATATTTTGTGTTATTATCGACTAGCACATCTAACTGTACTAGCGTTTATGTACATGGAAATCAACAAAAAGTCCCATTCTCATTTAGGTTCTTGCATGATGCATTATTCCATTGTGTCAGTTAGACCCTCTCCAACCACCCTAGACTGTAGGGATAATGTCTCTCTTGTGGTGAACAATATTGTACGAATGGATATTGGTATTGGAGATTCGTATTCCCTAGCCATTTATCCTCATAGCACCTGATTTCTGAGTCGTCCTAAATAGTAAATGACCCAACGTGGAATAATTCTTTCTTTGTCACCATCAAACCAACGTGGAAATGTGACTCCCTTGGTTTTCTATAAACCTAGAAAAATGCCTTTGATCCAACATACTTTTTTTTCTTTGTAGGTTTCTCCGTACGCCTTTTCTGTAAGAAGCTTGAAAAACCATTTACCAACAAGGAATGTGTTTTTAACCTTAAGATCTCGGATATCAAGACCGTACCACCTTGATCATTCTGGCGACAAACAACATTTTATTTGGCCAATTAGTACTTTTGTTGTGTGGTCCCTGGCCAAAAGAACCTACATAAGAATTCATCTAATCTATGTATGACTCCTTTTCGCATTTGGAAGAATATATCATACCATGTTACTTTATGTTAAATTTAAGAGAGCAGGCTGCCACCAGCAAGTAGTAACTGTCCTTCCTAGCTACTTAACCACTTTTCAAACTTTTCTCAACATTTTTTCATTCGATGTTTGCTAGTCAGGTGACGAATGAGAATAACCAAACACCTAACTAGAAAATGACCATGCTCACATCAAAATAATTTGGCATATTAACGAGCCACATCTTTAGCTTCCCAAGAGTAGAATAGTTAACTTCATGGAAATTAATTGAAGACGTGATAGTTGCTCGAATGTTGACAATATTAGCTCTAGGTTCTTAGCCTTTTCGAGGTTCTATCCATAAGAAAAATTGTGTCATCGAATTATCGAAGAGTAGATAATCCATCATCAATGTGGTGTGCAACTAGGCCTTAAATTTGACTGTTAAACTTTCATGCTCAATCATGATAGCTGATGTGGGCATTACCCTTCGGGTAACCCGTATTGTGCTACCTCTTGTGGCCCAATCAAGGGCCCATGAAGATCATCCATTGACCAAGGTGGGCCGCGATGTAGGTTCCGAAGAAATATACTTGATGAACAAGGCAAGAAGACGAGGAACAAGGAAAATTTAGACGTAGAACTCTTTGTAACCTAGTTGTACCCGGACAGACCTCTCGAGACCTAGCTCACAATATAAGGGCTAGGACAGGGTCTGCCGAGGGAAACACAATCAACTTACCATAACCACCGCAAGTCTAGAGCTAGGTCATACAAAATCTTAGCCTCTCGATGAGATCTTAGTTCAAGCCTTCGGCTGACCCATTGTAACCCGATATTTTCGATAATCAAGATCAGACAAGCAGGAAGTAAGGGTTTTACCTCATCGAGGTCCCCGAACCTGGGTAAATCTTTCTCCCAGTTTGTTTGGTATACGATGTGTCGTGTTAGCCTGCAGGATTCCGTCAACCCTAAGCCCCAAAAGGTGGGCATTGCCGAGGAGTACCCTCGACAATTGACGCCGTCTGTGGGAAACCTATTGGCACAAGACTCGTCATCGGATGCTTCAGTCATGTCATCCACGACTCCACCAGCATCGCCGACGCTTTCGCCGGCCCCTTCATCACCAAGCTCTGGGAACTCGTTTCGATTCGGGTCCTTCGAGTTTACTCCGCGCAGCGACTCGTCTCGTCCGATCTTTTCGGACTTACAAGGCGGCTCGATATGACGTTCGGGAGCGTCCACTACTGCATCAACACTGAGGCGTCCTTCGATTGCCCGATCCGTTCGTCTCCAACACAACCAGGACTCCATCATCAGTGGCAGCAGGATCCACTGCATTGACTCTTGTTTTAATCGGTCTGACGATCTCTTCATCACCATCGACACCGTCTTCATCACCATCGACACCATCTTCATCGCCATCGACTCCACGCCATTCAGCATCGTCTATGTTCGTTGGATATGATGACTCTACGTCATCCGATCTAATGTCGTACTATTGCCTCAACTGCGACACTAGGCATGGATTGGGCTCAGATGACACACCGTTCGTCTATAGTGCCAATTACTCTTCAGATGAAGAAAGTATCGATAGCATCATCAGGGTGGCCACCTGGACGGTGGCGCATCATCAAATCTATGCGATCCTCAATCCAATCAACGGAGACGAAGGAGAGCGCACCCACGTAACAACAGGAGCCGCAATGATGAAAACAGCGCCAGCGATGGTGATAGTGACTATACTATTACTGAGGAAGAGTGGGAAATTGCCCGCGCTGCTGTGATCAACAATACTCGGTTTCCTTCCGGAACTTCGGCAGGAATTCTCAATGCTTACCATACTCTCCTGCAAAGGAATCGAGAGCGATTATCAAACAAGCAGGCCAATCTTGAGCGACGCAAACTTGCGGTTGATCAATCCAGCGAACGACGTAGAATGTCACATGGTATCGCCTCTCGAAGGAACCAAGGTTCAGGAACATATCGACCAAGGATGCCGCGACTTTCGGAAGAAGATCCCAAGGGAGATAACTTCAAACTTGTCTAACTCCTTTATGACTATGCACACCGCAGGCATGCTCAGGCCAAAGACTATCGAAGGTGCAACAACCAACCTCGCAGCTTACTTAATCAACCATCAGCCCACAGCCGATGGGCCGGTAGCACAAGCCCATCGAGGTGCCCTAGAAATCCTCGCAATCCTTGTGGACAAACTCGCCCCTA
This sequence comes from Lolium rigidum, assembly GCF_022539505.1. NCBI lineage: Eukaryota > Viridiplantae > Streptophyta > Magnoliopsida > Poales > Poaceae > Lolium > Lolium rigidum. The sequence continues at coordinate 177,878,473 of NC_061510.1, forward strand.
GGAAGGAGAAAACTGTACATCAAGGCAGTAGGTCCAGGAATCCCTCGAAAGACGCTCATGATGACATCACGCAAAGCAGAATCAACAGGGCCCGACGACGACGTGCTGCAAGGGAAGGATATGATAGCGATGAATCTGAAGAAACCCAGGAATACGATGGCGAGCTGCGAGGAGCCGATTGTTTAAGTCACAAGATTCGGGAGGCAATGCAACCAAAGAGATTCAAGCCTACTCCTACTGATGCAGCCAAGTATGACGGTCAATAGGAGTCGAGGTTGTGGATAGATGATTAGCTCCAAATGGTGATCTTACACAAGGGAAATCAAATAGCGGCGATGCAATGCGTGCAGCTTTACTTGAAAGATTCGGCACGGGCATGGTTGAGAGGCCTGCCGAATGGATCTGTTAAGTCCTGGGACGATTTAGTTGATGCTTTCGTAAAAAACTTTCAGACAACTTACAAAAGACCAGTCGGAATCGAAGATTTGCGTCATTGTCAGCAGAAGCCGAAAGAATTGATGCGCACATACATCGGGCGCTTTACCAAACTTTTAAATGTTGCCGAAGATGTTTCTGTTGATAGAGCAATCGACGCTTTCAGTGACGGTATCCGATGAGAATCATATATCGAAGAACTTGGCTAGAAGAAGCCAAAAACTATCACCAAATTGATGGAGATTGCTAATAGTTGGGCTGATGGAGAGGATCACGTTAGGAAACCGCGTCCTCGCAGCGATGATGAAGATGATGACCAGCCGAGACATGATTCGGGTCATCGACGAGACCGCCGTAAGAAGAGGAAAGACCGCGGATACAATGATACTAACATTGTGGCTGCTAGATATTCCGATCGATGAGATGATCGGTATGATGATAGGCGTGATGATAGGCGTGACGATCGTGGTAACTTCAAGGAGCGACCTCCAAGGGTCCCAGAGTTACCCTTCGCTGAGCAGCTAAATGCTCCTTGTTACCTGCATGCATATATCGATTATAAGGATAACGTTAAGAAGTCAAGTCATCTGCTTAGAGATTGTCGACAGTTCATTGAAATGCAGAAATTCTACGACACAAGGAAACCACAACAGACTGAGTCCGCCACCACCTCCTCCTCAACACCAAGTTCAGCAAGTTCAAACTTGCAATTCTAATGAAGCCTTCCCTCCACCACGGGGGCAGATGAGCATGATTCACAGAACTGGTGTTTCCAGGAGGGAGATGAAGAAGCTCACACAAGAAATCAACCTCGCAGAAAGTAACATGGCCAATATTCTAGAATACATCGACTGGTCATCGTAGAGCGTCATATTCAGCAAAGCCGATCATCTGATGTCTATCCCAAAACCAGGTCATGCCGCTTTGGTAATTGAAGCACAAATCGGGGGGTTCAGTATGAGCAAAGTATTCATGGATGGCGGCAACGTATTGAATCTGATATTCTCCAGCACAGTAAAAAAATATGGGCATCGCGACCAACATGTTAGAAGAATCAGATACATGTTTCCATGGCATCGTACCTACTTTGCCAGCATATTCTCTCGGCAAGATTTCTTTGAGTGTCGTCTTCGGGAAACCTGGCAATTTTAGGAAAGAAAGGATTGAGTTCGAGGTAGTGAATTGGGAATCAGAGTACCACGCTATACTTGGGAGACCAGGTTATGCTAAGTTCATGGCTGTGCCGCATTATGCATATCTCAAGCTAAAAATGCCAGGCAACAATGGGACTAATATTACAGTCCATGGAAGTTTCTCTCGCTCGGATAACCGTGATCGCGACTTTCAGAAGATTGCTGCTAAATTTGGAGTGAAACTAGAAGTTATCGACTTCCCCTCCAAAAAGTTAGCTCTTCGAGATAAGGATCTCAAACTCAAGGAGGATGATAGCATCAAGAAATTGAAGAAGAAGCTAGATGATTCTGCAGTAGCAGTTCCAGCCATTGCACCTTCGACAGTTGATGATAAAACCTCAGTCGAAGGAACCAGCAATCTGGCGATCATCACAAGTACTTCCAAGGAAAACATCAATGCCGCTTCAAAAACTATCAGCATCTCCAGAGCCACCGACTCCTTAGGCGTGGATAACGACAAGAAGGACCCTTCTCTTGCATGAAGAAGACGAGCGGCAACCTGCACCTTTATCTTTCTTAGGAATTTACTTTAAATAAGGCTTTTTAGCTATAAGCAACATTATCTTATATTATCATCATCGACCTATTAATAAAGACTCGGTTTTCGTTTATTCAAGTGCTAAAATTGATTCGGGGCAACCGAACATGTTCTTCAAGATTTTTTTTGCAAAATACCGCGAATATTGACTTCGACCAAATGAACTCGATAAAAAAAGATCGAGGGTTTCTTCAACGATTATGCCCGAAATTACCATTTAAAGCCTCGACAAAATATGAGCGCTGCAATAGAAGGTAAAACAACCGGGACTTACAATAATATACAATTGTCCTTTGCTAAAAGTCTCAAGAAAAAGTGAGCACTGCAGATGGCAAGGATAAAGACTATATACAAAGGAAAAACAAAAATACCTAGGCCGGTACTTGAAACAAAGGAAGTACTAAAGAGCGACGGAGTCGACGGCAGGAACAGTTCCCTCGATTCGCTCGGGGGCTGCCGCCAAAACAAACATCGCTGGTTGAAGCGAAGTTGCAAATTACTATGGGTTCAGCGAACCTGCAACATGAGTTGACCACTCAAAGAATTTGCCTCCAATAACTTTCGTGCAATAACATCAACGATGCCTAAGAAATTTCTAAGAGGCATCAAGAATTTCTCCTTGGACAACAAAAATGTGTCAACGACACCTAAAGAAAATATCAAGAGGAACTCGTGTTTTGCCAAAAATATCAAAATATGACATCTCCAACAAAACTTACATCATACACATAATGCACCTAAATATTCGGCTGCAACATAATATCGAGTATAGACAAATATCGCTACAATAAGAGCACAAATTTGTTTTTATGAAGATTCTGCTGGGGCATCTACTTTTGTTGCCATTAGATTCGCAGTGGGATGTTTCGATAGCAAAAAAGCATAAAAGCAAACTCTGGACCTTCTTGGCATTACTAAACTTCGACATCAAAGTCAGCAAAGTCGGAGGAACTTCATTTAAAGGAAACATCGTCTTCCAGATCATCCTCAAACTATTGTAGCATTTATCAAAGAACCGGTGTACTTGATGCACCCGGTCTTGAAATTTGGCGACTGTGGCAGCCTTTGATTGATTCTTCCAGAAGACTTCGACAAAACATGCTAGACTGATCAAAGCATATACGTGTTCATGCACACGGTTGTTCTCATCTGATAAATTCAGATCCATGATTGTCGAAGGAGATAGTAGATATAGCATCAAAAGATTCTTGGCGGCATCAAGGAAACTAAAGAAGAAAAAAATAGCCAAGCTTTCTGTTGCCTTGTGCAATTCAGTCATTGCATAGCGCTCACATCAATGGCTAGTTTGCCCTTCTTCTTTATTATAGCAGCCATGGCATGGAGGCCATGCATATCCTGTTCCAACTAGCTAATACGTGTCCTCATACGCTGAAGCCAGTCGTTTTCAGAATCATTGGCCGAAGAACCTTCGAAAAAGGAAGGTACAAGAGCCACCTGCAATATACACCGTTAAGTGTGTCAATGAATATATGAGGCAACAATTGGATTACTCCCATCGGGAGCATACATTCAAAGACCAGGAACATTGCGATTAAAACAAGAAGATACTGGCTACATTGCCAGTACGGAATTCATTACAAAAAGCCTTTTAAATAGGGCATTGTTCAAACTAAACGGTGAAGATTACATAAAAGACTAAAATCAAGGAGCCTGGGTCTGAGTCGATAAACTTGGGCCAGGCTTCCCAGCAGAAGATTTATTGGCCGAAACCAATCCAAGAAGCTGCAGCGCGCATTTTCGTGCAGAAACTTTGAAAAGGCTCAGATCAATAGCTTGCCCATCCCGATCCTTCGGCAGCTCCTTTGTCATCGTCTCCATGTCGGCCTTAAAGCCGTATCCCATCATAAGCTGGAAAGCAAGGAGAGCGTCATAGGTACACGAGTTAGAATACCTCGATAGTAGCCTCAGTGTCGAGAGCGAAAGCATCCATTAGTTTCTCCAGTGTTTTCTCTTGATCGGCTTTCGGAAAGATCATGGCATGGAGCCTTGACATAATGGCTCTGTTCTTCTGGAGAAGAGCACGGACAAGATCACCAGACTCAATGGCCATGGACAGAGCATCGGCAGAGGAATCGGGGAGCTTGCCTCTAGGTCCAGCATGAATATGGCAGCTTCTACAGAAGATAAGCGTAAGAAAATTGAAATCCAACGAAGTTGAGAAAAGAAAATTCAAGGATAAGGCATTAAAAATCACCAAGCAAAGCCAAGACAGACTGACGAAGAAGATCTTCCTTTTCTTTCCTTTGGGCTTCGGTTTCGGCCTTCTCCATTTCTTCATCCTTCAGCTTCTTCTTCAGCTCATCAAGTTCTTTTTTCAAAGAATCAGCATTCTGGCGGGCAGCAACAGCCAATTTTATTGCATTGTCAAGCTTAGAAGAGGTAGATTCAACCTCCTCTTGAAGTCAAATTTTATCGGCTTCAAACAAAGAGAATTGGGAGGCAAAACCCTTCAAAGAGGAGATGACTTTTTGAATATCCTGTAAAAGGAGGAAAAAGTCAAAGAATTAGCATTTGTTAAAATTCAGTATATCCTTTTGAAGACCATACTCGACTACCAGCAGTCAAGTATAGACTCGGGGGCTAGTAGAAGTACAATCATCATCAAGGAAAACGATACACTTACAGGTTTTTCAGCAGAAGAAGGAAGAACTGCGATAGCAGCTGGCGAAGGATTTTCCTTCCCTTTGGAGAGGAAGTTGTCGAGGGCTGGGCAGTCATAGCCGCTGCTCGAGAAGAAGCTTACGAAGCTGCAGGAGTTGGCTTGCTGGAGCTCGTTTTCGCCTTCTTCGAAGGAGGCGATATAAAGCCCTCATCGCTGAAGAAATATACGTCAATCAAAGTTAGCAATCAAATACAAAGGAATTCCTGGATTAAGAGAAGAAACTCACAAATCAAGAAGGTCATCCTCATCTGCGAAACCGCCAGAGGATCTCTTCGGCGGTTAAGCGGTGGCCTTCTCCGAAGCTGCATCAACAAGGAAACCATGATCAGCATCATTGTCATGATTCGACTCCGTTGTATCGCTTAATTCGTCAGCAAAGGATCTACGATATGTAGTAAGAGCTTCAGGATTGGCAGGATCATTGTTGTCAACACCCGGATTTTTAAGTCCAGATGCCTATTATGCCATACATCGCAATCCCAGGAATATTGTTGTTGCGAGACATAATAGTTGAATATCATAGAGTCATCATTTATTACAACACATAATCGTCTTACAAGGGTAGATCACATGATCCAATATTACAATAGTAGTTGATCTATCGATCAACGAACATCACAAATAGCGGAAGCGAAGTAGTAGTGGCTATCTAATCCACAGGCCAACGCTTGACGTCAGGAGCGGTCCTAGTTATCGTAGACGTCCTGCTGTCCATCTTCCTCGTATCGCTGTTCACCTTCATAGTCCGGCCATTTGAATAGCCAGGGACAAAGCCATGAGTACTTTTAAAGTACTCGCAAACTAATACTAGTGTAAGCACTATTAATTCTAGTAAGGGGATACTAAGCTCTAGGTTTATTTGCATAAAGCCAAGTTTATTTCATAAACATTTAGAAAAGACTCTTCATTTGCTAAACTAACTCAAGTGGGAACATTAGTGTCATTCCCACAACTCTATTGTGATTCCATTTAAAGTCACCATTCACCTTTCAAATTCAAGTCCCAAGTCATATGTCACATTTTTGAAAATGGTCTGATGACGGAACAGTATGGCCTTTCCAACCGTCCATAACCGTGGACGCGGCTATTCGAATAGTTCTACACTCGCAGAGGTCGTACACTTGTGCCACAATATTTGCAATAATCCGTCAGTGGTTAACTGGCCCTGATTTACCATACTCCGTATGCGGACTACCAACCATAACCTTTCACTTACATACTCTAGTACAGGCACCTCTCCCCATGAGCTTGGCCTCCCGGTGAAAACCGCAGTCAACCCGGGAACTGCACAGGGCTTGGGCCGGACATTCACCTCATTCCACGTCATATTGCCTCGTTTTGTTTGTTGTGGAGGCAGCCCTCGGCCTAACCCCGATGACGCTTGTTAGAGGGAACCCATACTAAAGCACATAAATTTCTAGCTAAGCCCTTACCCATATTGGGTATTGTGGGGGTACTTTCAAAATTGGAATGGTATCGCATCCGAACCCAACCATCAGCTTTTGTAAAATTCACCAAGTCATTCACCAGTCATATTCACCTTCAAAATCTTTCAATAGAATGATTCATCATTCCAAGGTTTTTCAAAGTCATTTCATTTCACATGATCCCATCTAGAGTAGTCAATTCTATTTGTTTAGCACTAGCAACTAGTCATGAGGGGTGCTAACTAGCTTGTCTTGCTCTAGGCTAACTTTGATGCTCTTGTTCTACTCTATATCTAAACCAAGTGAATCATGAATCAAAAAGGTAAACTTTGATAAACAAAATTTAGAAAAGCTTGTAAAGTAAAAACTTGGGATAGGAGCATTAAGCATAAAGTAAAAATGTTGGTGCCTTGCTCTTGTAGAGCTTTGCACAAGGGAACCTTGCAAGAGTGTTAGCTTGCCTTGATTGGTGTATTGATCAAAGTTTTCTGGCTCTTCTTCCTGGTAGAATACCTCCTCCTCTTGATAGTCTCCGGTACTAGCGTCTAAAAACGAATACGAGGATACAATCACCAAACAATACTTAAGTACTCTTAATTAGCCTTAATGGCTCACTCAAATGATTTAGCATCACTACTTAACATTTATTCACAAATTATTCTAGGGTTTCTTTATTTAATATAAGGAAAATAATTTCCTCCGATTGAAAGTTGAAATTAGGGTTTCTCTTTGGTTTGGAGAAATAATTTCCTCTCATTGAATTCTTCTTAAGATTTAATTTCTCTTATGGATAATATATGACCTAGGTTGACCAAAGTCAACCTCTTCATACTTATTATTTGAGAAAAATGATTTAAATGAGGTTCCATACCTCATGCATTTTAATACTAGCCCGATAGTGATTTAATGCCACCAAATAACTCAATATGAGATTATTAGACCATGGTCACTACCTCATGTTGAATTACTTGAGAACAAGATTTAAATGAGAGGAGTACCTCTCATATGATTTAACACATAGTTGTAACTAATTTAGTAAAAACTATTATTGAGGTGATGCCATATTCTCAAATAACCATGGATGATCCCATGTTGACCAAGGTCAACACTTCTCACTTAGTATTTGAGAAAAGTGGTTTAAATGAGATTCATCATCTCATGTGATTTAAATACTAGTGCAATTTAAATACTATGTTGATTTAAATTCTACAAGTGAACAAGTATGAGCCTAAGCATTTAAAGGTCAACAAATTACTTCATATCACTGGTGAGAATGATTTAAATGAGGTGCTACACCTCATTGGTTTAAGTTCCTAAAATTTGAAATAGTTTAAATGGGCTAGTATTGACTACATAGCCAATATTTTGATTCTAGCCCATGATCATGTACAGAACCCATATTATATTTCTGCATAGTAAATTAGGGTTTGTTAAAAGTGAATTATTGCAATTGGATTCACTTCAAAATTCAAATTGGTTGATTTTTAAGATTTATTTGAATACTGAAAAGTCTCTGTTTTGTCATTTTTTTCTATTCAAAATTTACACCACATATGAGGTTGAATCCAAGTGGGGTTGGTTAGGGCAAAACATAAGCTTTCTGAATATATAAAATTTACTAAATTTGGTTCAAGAGATTTTAAACTATTCAAATTTGAATTCAGCATCAGCAGGGAATTTGAATTAACAGAAATTTGGTTTTTGAATTATTGGGCTTGGCGGGAACGCGAAATGGGCTACACAGGAAATAACGGACTCGGGCCGGCCCAGCAGCAGGTGACTCGCACACGCGGGCCGCCCGACGGCGTGGGCTCCACCGAGTCAGTGGACCCTTTAAACGCCGAAACGGTACCTGGCACGGGCGCCGTTAGATTAGAGTTGAATCGGGCGGTGGAGGTTCGTCGTCCACGTCGGGGAGGAGGCTTGCCGCGCCGGCGAGGTAGGGGGCCTGGAGGGCGCGCTAGGTCGCCGGCGGTCGAGGGAGGGGTCGAGGCGTCGTTGGCGAGGGTGAATAGGCGCCTGGTACAGTGGCGGAGCTTGGGGCGGCGTGGATCAACGGATTGATCTGCGGTGGGCTTGCGGGTCTCCGGCGAGAAATTGGAGCTCACTGTGGAGTAATCCGTGGGGAGAAGCGGTGGAGGAGATCGAGGAGAGGGAGTGGAGCAGGAATGGTGTGGGAAAGGAAGGGCGAGGTGGTCTCTATTTATAGGACGGGAGGTGACCGTGAGGTGCCTGTGGAGGTCGACGGTGGCGCCGGCGATTCAGGACGCGAAGGGGCAAGGCGATGGGGGCGTCGTGTAGGGGTCGGGTGGGGAAGCTATCGCGCGTGAAGGGACGGCCAGGGGAGGACAGGGGCGTGCGGTATCATCGCCGTCCTTGCGGTACCGGCGCGGCAGAGGTGCGATCATGGCGACGGCTAGGGCTCTCCCGCGTGCCAATAGGGTTGTCCAGGAGCTAGCTGGTAGTGTAGGGATGGCGCGTGCAAGAGGGCAAAGCGAGGGGAGGACGAGAGGCTCCAGGCGACGACGTGTACTGCGGCGTCCAGAGTGTCGTCGGGGCGTGCTCACCGCGTGCGCTGGCACGGTTCTGGCACGTCTGGGCGCGCGCGTTCTGGACACATGTGTGTGTTTCTTTGCGTAGGGATGGTACAGGCGTGTTTAGGGGAGTACCTAGAGGCTTGATGACAAGGTGAAAGAGAGAGGGAAGGCCAGAGAGAGGAGTGGCATGCATGACCGGCATGGTGCACGGCATTGCCAAAGTTGATCATTTATCTCCTTCACCAGTGGTTGCAAAGTCAGGGCTTGATCCAGAGGAGGTACCAGGACCACCATGATCACAATTGGAAAGGGGTTGAGGCAAGAGTCCGATGGATATTAGCATGTATGCACAAGGTGAAAAGTGGCCCGCCAAGTGCTCGATGAAATGGCCGCAAGAACATTTTGTTCAAATTTTGGATTGCTTTTTGGTGGAGCTCAAAGATATAATTAAAGAGAAAGAATGGTGGTGGTGGTGGTGGATTTGGTTAAGTTTTGTGAGATTTCAAAATTGGTATCATCTTCTCTTTAATTTAAAGTCCTCTCTTGTCAATCTTATTCTGGTCAACCTGGTCAACATTTGCGAGAGATGGTCAACATGAAAGTTGTTGACCTTGACTTGGTCTTGGATGACATGGTCATAGTTGACTAAGTTTGGTTGAGGAAGATTCAAATGCAGGGGGTAAAGTAGTGAAGATTTTATAAAAGGGGCATATGACCATTATCACATGTGTGTCAAATTTGAAAATTTCCTTGATTTGAATCTGGTTTCTTTTATGCATTTGTGTTTGTTTTTGTTATATAAGAGTTTTAGAATCCATAGGGCAAGCAATGGTGGCCTCATATGAAGATTTGCAAAATTGCCCTTAGTGTATGTGATTGAAAATTGGGGAATTTCTCACTATGTGATTTCTCTCCATTTAAATTGAATTTGGTTGACTCTAAGGTGATTCTTATTAGTTTAGAAACATATTCAAACCATTGAAACCATTTCAAAAGGTCTTGGTCAAAGATTTGCAAAAATGGCCATAACACATAAGAGGTGATGTGTTAAATTTTTACTAAATTTGTAAATGGGGAATCTTGCTTTACTTGGACATGGGTTAGGGTCAATTTAGTGTTATATTAGGTTGAGAGAAGGTTTCACAACATTTAATCAAGGTTTAGAGTCATAGGTCAATATTTAGTGAATTGGCTATGTGTCACATAGGCTTCTATGCATATGTTGCATTTTATTTGTAATTTGACTTGGTTTGACCCAATTGGTGTGGTTGAGTGTTGAAATGGTATATAGGAGTGATCCCTCCATTCATAACATGTATTAGGGTCAAGATTCTTAAAATCACAATTTGCTATTTTGCTCTCATATGCCTCTATGGCATTTTTAGTTCCTTTTTAATTTTCTTGGAAACCACTTGAAATTGGTTTGATGGGTACTAGGTATGGTGTATGAAGGTTTTCCAAATCTCTAAACAAAGTGGAAAGTTCTAGGGTAAAGTTTTATAATTATAGCCATAGGCACATATGCCTTTTTCTTATTTAACTTCCTTTCATTTTATTTTAACTAGGATGATGAAAAGAGGGGTGGGGTTTAGGGTTTAAGATTATTTCAAATACTAATAACAAGCAATCATGGCAATAGAACAAGAATTAAGCAAGATCACTATGTATCAAACTTAATTTAATAAAAGTTTTTGTTGGTTCCAAAATTTGGAACTAGGGAAATTCATTTGTTTCCTTTTGAATTTTTGGGATGTTACAAACCCTTTCCCTTAAACAAATCTCGTCCCGAGATTTTAAGAAAAGTTAGGTTCCTAAGAGAGATTGAGCATTTTATTAACAGGAAGACATACTTGGCATGGTCTGTGGTGCTTCCTGAGCTTCAGTGGCAGTCATGTGGTAGAGGCGGCCGTTGGTGTTGTTCTGGTTCCTTCTACCTGCGAAGCGACGCTGTTGCTGAGCAGGTGCAGCGGTGTTGGCGGCAATCTTGGCAAGCTTCTTGGGGCACTCATTGGAGTAGTGGCCCACAACTCCACATTCATAGCAGTTGATCGTGGATTTGTCCTTGGGGTTGACGGGAACAGTGTTGCTTCCAGTCCTCGGGCCAGTGTTGGTGTTGTTGTTGTTCCCATTGTTGCTGTTGCTGTTGGGGTTGTTGTTGTTGTGGTGGCTGTTGTTGTTGTTGTTGTTGCCTCCGGGCTTCGGGGGTCCTCCGTTGTTGTTGGCGTAGTTGGGGCGATAAGTCTGAGCAGGGGGCTTGTTGTATCTTGGGGTGAATCCTCCAGAGGAGTTATTGCGGTACTTCTGGGTATGGTGGGGTCCACTCTGGTTCATCATTCTGCGCTTGCGGTTCTCATTGGCCTGATGCAGCTTTCCTTCCATCTGTATGGCTGAATCTACGAGAGCTTCTAAGTCAGCGAACGGAATGTTCACTAACACAGTTTGCATCTCGTCATGCAGTCCGTTCAGAAATCTTTCCTTCCTCTTCTCGTTGGTGTCGGTCTCATCCGGGGCGTACCTTGACAGAGTGAGAAATCTGTCGCGGTATTCCACCACGGACATCCTTCCTTGCTTGAGTTCACGGAACTCGTCTCTCATCTTCTTGATCAGTCCTTGGGGCACATGATATTTGCTAAACTTCAGCTTGAAGTCTTCCCATGTCATCATCTGTCCCGCATTCATTGCACGGGCGCTTGTCCACCAGGCTCGGCAGGTCCCGACAGTAGTGGGTGGCGAACAGTACTTTTTCTCGCGGCTTCAACTCCCGCAACTTCGAGGTTGTTCTCCATGGTCCGGAGCCGCTCATCAGCATCAAGGGGCTCTTCGAGTCTTGTTGAATACCGGAGGGTTGGTGTGCTGAAAGTTCTTCAGCTTTGATCCAGGGTGATCGTTGTTTCCATGGCCTTGGTTGTTCTGAGCTATCTGTTGCAGTGCAGCAATGTTTGCTTGGCGTTCAGCTCTCTCGACTTCTCGGTCTGCCATCATCGTCTGCAGCAGTTGCATCATGGCATCTTGGGTGGTGTTGCGGGTTGGTGGGGCCATCTGAACATTGAGGTAGATGATAAGGTAAGAGGGAAATTTCTATGGTTTGTTTTGTGAAAATTTTTATAAAGTTCATAAGTTGAAAACTTGAGTAGTGTTGCGGGGGTAAAAACCAACAACACTTTTTTCATTCATACCAAGCATCATACATTACAAAGCTAACACACCGTTGGTTTGAAGAACCATTCATCGCTCTACGATACAAGGGGATCCTGATACAACTCACACCTACTTAAGTGCTTGGGTGATACTACTCTTCAGGGTGGAATTCTGCGTCTTCACGGGTAAGGTGCTTGGCGAGCGGCGAGGGCGTTGTCCAAATCCCTGAGGGTTTTGTACTGCCTGAACTCCTGAGGTGCTTCATAGGGGTTCATCTTTGGTTGTGGTGGAGGCATGGTCATCGGTCTTCCCATGGAGTCATGTCTTGGGTAGTAGATGAAGCGAGTGTTCTTGATCTTGTCCTCATTTTGTCCACACGGACGGAAAATTGCTTCTTGCATAGCTTTGTCTAGCCCTTCCTTCCAAGTGTTTCCCGTTACGGAAAACCATATGGTTTCCCATACCGGGGCATCAAGCTTCCTTCGTAGATCGGTAGAAACGTCCCACCGAGGTGGTTCTCCTAACCGAGCTTTGAGGGGTATTCCGAAGAATTCGGGATACGGGTGTCCTAGATAGTCCACTAGTTGCTTCAACTCCTTTTCAAACCTTTGGTCGCCTCCGGAACCAAGCTGATAGGACTCCCATTGGTACTCCATCTGTGAGCAATGAGGATGAGTAAGTTAAAGAAGTGATCAAGTGTGCAAAATTTTATGTACAATTATAAAGAAAAGTAGAGCATGGATTTATTCTTTCGAAAAGATCTTAAGATAAGGGTGAGAATAAGTTTTCAGAAATATTCACTTCTTTGTTTTGAAACTAAGTATTTCGGACGTCCATTCTAACTAGGGTCTCCTAAGGTCAAACAATGGCTCTGATACCAACTTGTCAACACCCGGATTTTTAAGTCCAGATGCCTATTATGCCATACATCGCAATCCCAGGAATATTGTTGTTGCGAGACATAATAGTTGAATATCATAGAGTCATCATTTATTACAACACATAATCGTCTTACAAGGGTAGATCACATGATCCAATATTACAATAGTAGTTGATCTATCGATCAACGAACATCACAAATAGCGGAAGCGAAGTAGTAGTGGCTATCTAATCCACGGGCCAACGCTTGACGTCGGAGCGGTCCTAGTTATCGTAGACGTCCTGCTGTCCATCTTCCTCGTCATTGCTGTTCACCTTCATAGTCCGGCCATTTGAATAGCCGGGGACAAAGCCATGAGTACTTTTAAAGTACTCGCAAACTAATACTAGTGTAAGCACTATTAATTCTAGTAAGGGGATACTAAGCTCTAGGTTTATTTGCATAAAGCCAAGTTTATTTCATAAACATTTAGAAAAGACTCTTCATTTGCTAAACTAACTCAAGTGGGAACATTAGTGTCATTCCCACAACTCTATTGTGATTCCATTTAAAGTCACCATTCACCTTTCAAATTCAAGTCCCAAGTCATATGTCACATTTTTGAAAATGGTCCGATGACGGAACGAGTATGGCCTTTCCAACCGTCCATAACCGTGGACGCGGCTATTCGAATAGTTCTACACTCGCGAGAGGTCGTACACTTGTGCCACAATATTTGCAATAATCCGTCGTGGTTAATCGGCTCTGATTTACCATACTCCGTATGCGGACTACCAACCATAACCTTTCACTTACATACTCTAGTACAGGCACCTCTCCCCATGAGCTTGGCCTCCCGGTGAAAACCGCAGTCAACCCGGAACCGCACGGGGCTTGGGCCGGACATTCACCTCATTCCACGTCATATTGCCTCGTTTTGTTTGTTGTGGAGGCAGCCCTCGGCCTAACCCCGATGACGCTTGTTAGAGGGAACCCATACTAAAGCACATAAATTTCTAGCTAAGCCCTTACCCATATTGGGTATTGTGGGGGTACTTTCAAAATTGGAATGGTATCGCATCCGAACCCAACCATCGGCTTTTTGTAAAATTCACCAAGTCATTCACCAGTCATATTCACCTTCAAAATCTTTCAATAGAATGATTCATCATTCCAAGGTTTTTCAAAGTCATTTCATTTCACATGATCCCATCTAGAGTAGTCAATTCTATTTGTTTAGCACTAGCAACTAGTCATGAGGGGTGCTAACTAGCTTGTCTTGCTCTAGGCTAACTTTGATGCTCTTGTTCTACTCTATATCTAAACCAAGTGAATCATGAATCAAAAAGGTAAACTTTGATAAACAAAATTTAGAAAAGCTTGTAAAGTAAAAACTTGGGATAGGAGCATTAAGCATAAAGTAAAAATGTTGGTGCCTTGCTCTTGTAGAGCTTTGCACAAGGGAACCTTGCAAGAGTGTTAGCTTGCCTTGATTGGTGTATTGATCAAAGTTTTCTGGCTCTTCTTCCTGGTAGAATACCTCCTCCTCTTGATAGTCTCCGGTACTAGCGTCTAAAAACGAATACGAGGATACAATCACCAAACAATACTTAAGTACTCTTAATTAGCCTTAATGGCTCACTCAAATGATTTAGCATCACTACTTAACATTTATTCACAAATTATTCTAGGGTTTCTTTATTTAATATAAGGAAAATAATTTCCTCCGATTGAAAGTTGAAATTAGGGTTTCTCTTTGGTTTGGAGAAATAATTTCCTCTCATTGAATTCTTCTTAAGATTTAATTTCTCTTATGGATAATATATGACCTAGGTTGACCAAAGTCAACCTCTTCATACTTATTATTTGAGAAAAATGATTTAAATGAGGTTCCATACCTCATGCATTTTAATACTAGCCTGATAGTGATTTAATGCCACCAAATAACTCAATATGAGATTATTAGACCATGGTCACTACCTCATGTTGAATTACTTGAGAACAAGATTTAAATGAGAGGAGTACCTCTCATATGATTTAACACATAGTTGTAACTAATTTAGTAAAAACTATTATTGAGGTGATGCCATATTCTCAAATAACCATGGATGATCCCATGTTGACCAAGGTCAACACTTCTCACTTAGTATTTGAGAAAAGTGGTTTAAATGAGATTCATCATCTCATGTGATTTAAATACTAGTGCAATTTAAATACTATGTTGATTTAAATTCTACAAGTGAACAAGTATGAGCCTAAGCATTTAAAGGTCAACAAATTACTTCATATCACTGGTGAGAATGATTTAAATGAGGTGCTACACCTCATTGGTTTAAGTTCCTAAAATTTGAAATAGTTTAAATGGGCTAGTATTGACTACATAGCCAATATTTTGATTCTAGCCCATGATCATGTACAGAACCCATATTATATTTCTGCATAGTAAATTAGGGTTTGTTAAAAGTGAATTATTGCAATTGGATTCACTTCAAAATTCAAATTGGTTGATTTTTAAGATTTATTTGAATACTGAAAAGTCTCTGTTTTGTCATTTTTTTCTATTCAAAATTTACACCACATATGAGGTTGAATCCAGTGGGGTTGGTTAGGGCAAAACATAAGCTTTCTGAATATATAAAATTTACTAAATTTGGTTCAGTAGATTTTAAACTATTCAAATTTGAATTCAGCATCAGCAGGGAATTTGAATTAACAGAAATTTGGTTTTTGAATTATTGGGCTTGGCGGGAACGCGAAATGGGCTACACAGAAATAACGGACTGGGCCGGCCCAGGCAGTGTGACTCGCACACGCGGGCCGCCTGACGGCGTGGGCTCCACCAGTCAGGGACCCTTTAAACGCCGAAACGGTACCTGGCACGGGCGCCGTTAGATTAGAGTTGAATCGGGCGGTGGAGGTTCGTCGTCCACGTCGGGGGAGGAGGCTTGCTGCGCCGGCGAGGTAGGGGGTCGGAGGGCGCGCTAGGTCGCCGGCGGTCGAGGGAGGGGGCGAGGCGTCGTTGGCGAGGGTGAATAGGCGCCGGTACAGTGGCGGAGCTTGGGGCGGCGTGGATCAACGGATTGATCTGCGGTGGGCTTGCGGGTCTCCGGCGAGAAATTGGAGCTCACTGTGGAGTAATCCGTGGGGAGAAGCGGTGGAGGAGATCGAGGAGAGGGAGTGGAGCAGGAATGGTGTGGGAAAGGAAGGGCGAGGTGGTCTCTATTTATAGGACGGGAGGTGACCGTGAGGTGCTGTGGAGGTCGACGGTGGCGCCGGCGATTCGGGACGCGAAGGGGCAAGGCGATGGGGGCGTCGTGTAGGCGTCGGCTAGGGGAAGCTATCGCGCGTGAAGGGACGGCCGGGGAGGACGAGGGCGTGCGGTATCATCGCCGTCCTTGCGGTACCGGCGCGGCAGAGGTGCGATCATGGCGACGGCTAGGGCTCTCCCGCGTGCCAATAGGGTTGTCCAGGAGCTAGCCGGCAGTGTAGGGATGGCGCGTGCAAGAGGGCAAAGCGAGGGGAGGACGAGAGGCTCCGGGCGACGACGTGTACTCGCGGCGTCCAGAGTGTCGTCGGGGCGTGCTCACCGCGTGCGCCGGCACGGTTCGGCACGTCCGGGCGCGCGCGTTCTGGACACATGTGTGTGTTTCTTTGCGTAGGGATGGTACGGGCGTGTTTAGGGGAGTACCTAGAGGCTTGATGACAAGGTGAAAGAGAGAGGGAAGGCCGGAGAGAGGAGTGGCATGCATGACCGGCATGGTGCACGGCATTGCCAAAGTTGATCATTTATCTCCTTCACCAAGTGGTTGCAAAGTCGGGGCTTGATCCAGAGGAGGTACCAGGACCACCATGATCACAATTGGAAAGGGGTTGAGGCAAGAGTCTGATGGATATTAGCATGTATGCACAAGGTGAAAAGTGGCCTGCCAAGTGCTCGATGAAATGGCCGCAAGAACATTTTGTTCAAATTTTGGATTGCTTTTTGGTGGAGCTCAAAGATATAATTAAAGAGAAAGAATGGTGGTGGTGGTGGTGGTGGATTTGGTTAAGTTTTGTGAGATTTCAAAATTGGTATCATCTTCTCTTTAATTTAAAGTCCTCTCTTGTCAATCTTATTCTGGTCAACCTGGTCAACATTTGCAGAGATGGTCAACATGAAAGTTGTTGACCTTGACTTGGTCTTGGATGACATGGTCATAGTTGACTAAGTTTGGTTGAGGAAGATTCAAATGCAGGGGGGTAAAGTAGTGAAGATTTTATAAAAGGGGCATATGACCATTATCACATGTGTGTCAAATTTGAAAATTTCCTTGATTTGAATCTGGTTTCTTTTATGCATTTGTGTTTGTTTTTGTTATATAAGAGTTTTAGAATCCATAGGGCAAGCAATGGTGGCCTCATATGAAGATTTGCAAAATTGCCCTTAGTGTATGTGATTGAAAATTGGGGAATTTCTCACTATGTGATTTCTCTCCATTTAAATTGAATTTGGTTGACTCTAAGGTGATTCTTATTAGTTTAGAAACATATTCAAACCATTGAAACCATTTCAAAAGGTCTTGGTCAAAGATTTGCAAAAATGGCCATAACACATAAGAGGTGATGTGTTAAATTTTTACTAAATTTGTAAATGGGGAATCTTGCTTTACTTGGACATGGGTTAGGGTCAATTTAGTGTTATATTAGGTTGAGAGAAGGTTTCACAACATTTAATCAAGGTTTAGAGTCATAGGTCAATATTTAGTGAATTGGCTATGTGTCACATAGGCTTCTATGCATATGTTGCATTTTATTTGTAATTTGACTTGGTTTGACCCAATTGGTGTGGTTGAGTGTTGAAATGGTATATAGGAGTGATCCCTCCATTCATAACATGTATTAGGGTCAAGATTCTTAAAATCACAATTTGCTATTTTGCTCTCATATGCCTCTATGGCATTTTTAGTTCCTTTTTAATTTTCTTGGAAACCACTTGAAATTGGTTTGATGGGTACTAGGTATGGTGTATGAAGGTTTTCCAAATCTCTAAACAAAGTGGAAAGTTCTAGGGTAAAGTTTTATAATTATAGCCATAGGCACATATGCCTTTTTCTTATTTAACTTCCTTTCATTTTATTTTAACTAGGATGATGAAAAGAGGGGTGGGGTTTAGGGTTTAAGATTATTTCAAATACTAATAACAAGCAATCATGGCAATAGAACAAGAATTAAGCAAGATCACTATGTATCAAACTTAATTTAATAAAAGTTTTTGTTGGTTCCAAAATTTGGAACTAGGGAAATTCATTTGTTTCCTTTTGAATTTTTGGGATGTTACAATTGTCTTCATCTTCAAACATTTCATTCACTTCAGCACAGGATTCTAAGGGAGCAGTAGAGTCACCCTCATCAAGGTTGTCATCCGATACATTTGGGAAACATTCGGCAGGTAACATGACCTGATAGTTTGCATTAAGATTTAACAAAAGGAAGAAGAAATGTATACCGGATGCAAATAATGTTACAAACAAAAGAAGGGAATTACCTCACTTGGTTGATGATCAGAATCGAAAGGATCTTGAAGAGCTATAAGCGGAATTGAGTCTTCTTGGCTAAAATGAGTCAAGCGCCTGACTTCATCCAGTAGTTCCTTTTTAGATAATTCTGCGACATTGTCTCTAGTTTCAATCATAGGACCCGAATATAACCACATCGAGTGAGCTCTGGGCATAACTGGTTGGATGCGGCATTTCATGAAAACTGCCGCTATTTCAGTACCCATCATAGTTTGGCCGTCAGACTCTTTGATCCGAAATTTTTTATCGAACAATTTATCGACTACAGGCTTTTTTTCGGGTGTCAATATGTTCTTCCAAGATTTCTTCGGCACAGCTTCAGGAACATCAACAAACTTCGGTAGGCGCGTTTCAGTTGCCGATAAGTCTTTGAGGTAGAACCATTTCAGGCTACATCCTTGAACTAACTCTCTCATTGGGAAATTAAAGTAATTCGCCTCCTTGCGGACAACGAATCCAACTCCACCGGTAACAAAGGAACCGCCGCTACTACTGCAACGTTTGACAAAGAAGATCTTTTTCCACAAACCCCAGTGAGGTTCGATGCCCAGAAAAGCCTCACAGAGGGTGATAAAAATGGCAAGATGCAAGATGGAGTTGGGAGTCAATTGCCACAATTGTATGTCATACACATGAAGAAGACGCCGAAGAAACTCGTGGGCAGGCAGGGATAAACCACGATACAGGAACGCCATGAACATCACAATAAAACCGGCAGGAGGATTGGGGCGCGAAGCCAAACCTGGAAGAATGATGTTCTCCTCGTCAGCAGAGATCAAACCAAGGCTACGAGCTTTCTTCTCGCCGTGCTTGGTCGTTGTTGAAGCAGGCCAGTCGCCGGGCGCGGGTGCCGCAGTAGAAACCTCTAGCGCAGACGCCGCGGCAGAAATCTCCGATGCGCCCCTTTTTGGCGCACCAGATGCAATCTTGACAGTAGCGCCGCTGGATGTGGTGCCGGCAGCAACAGTGGTGTTCTTCTTCTTCACCATCTCCAGGAGCATTTAGGACGCAAAAGGAGATTGAAGAAAGGCGGCGGCGGCACAGTAACTACGAGGAGGAAGGACAGAGGAAGAACAAAGGATGTGAGAGAAAGGAACGAAGGAAGTAAATTACTGCATTTTGCTTTATAGAAGAGGAATTGCCAAAAGGGATCTGTAATTAGGTCACCACGTGTCATTACGTCCATCTTAACAAAGGACATTTTCCTTACCACGCGCGGAAATCGAGGAGATGCCTCGGTCAAAACGCGAAGACAAGTCATTTCCTAACTGACCGCGCAAAAGTAGGGTGGGCCCGTTAGGTCATGTCCTGTCAATCGAACCACCGCAGTAACCACGTCATCAATGATGTCATCAAAAGCATCGGCTCCTCGTGAAGCATCCGAAGAAGTCTACAACATTCGAATAGTACAACTTGAGTCTACACACGGTTGCAAGCATCCGTGCCTAGACTCGGGGGCTACTCCCATCGGGAGCGCTGGTCGCGCACCCGATAAAAATTATGAACCCGAAGGTTTCAGAAGACCCAGAATCATGCCCGAGGACTTGATTCTGAGTAGAGTAATGTTGTTTTTCCATCGGCAGTTAACCAGTATCGATGTATCAGTAAAGTTGGGCACATTACTTAAATCCCTAGCGTGCTTTGAATTAGAGTAATTTTACTCGAAGTTATTGAAGACCCGATATACGAAAGATATCGGATGATAGCCATAGCTTGCAAAACATATCGACAGTTTAAAATATTCGAGTAGTACAACTTGAGTCTACACACAGTTGCAAGCATCCGTGCCTAGACTCGGGGGCTACTCCCATCGGGAGCGCTGGTCGCGCAATCGATACAAATGAAGCTTTTTCGAAGTATTTAAGGTCTTCCGAAGATTTATGGACGTTCGACAGAAGACAGCTTTAGTCCATGTCCGAACCTTCACTTCGGCCAGTCACTCAGGGGCTACTGATGTGGGCATTACCCTTCGGGTAACCCGTGTTGTGCTACCTCTTGTGGCCCAACCAAGGGACCATGAAGATCATCCATTGACCAAGGTGGGCTGCCATGTCGGTTCCGAAGAAATATACTTGATGAACAAGGCAAGAAGATGAGGAACAAGGAAAGTTTAGATGTTGAACTCTTTGTAACCAAGCCGTCTCAGACAGACCTCAAGAGACCTTGCTCACAATATAAGGGCCAGGAGAGGGTCTGCCGAGGGACACACAATCAAATTAGCCATAATCACCGCAAGTCTAGAGCTAGGTCATACGAAATCTTAGCCTCTCGACGATATCTTAGTTCAAGCCTTCGGCTGCCCCATTGTAACCTGATATTTTCGATAATCAAGATCAAACAAGCAGGAAGGGTTTTACCTCATCGGGGGCCCCGAACCTGGGTAATCTTTCTCCCCGTTTGTTTAGTATTCAATATATCGTGTTATCCTGCATGATTCCATCAACCCTATGCCCCAAAAGGTGCGCATTTCCGAGGAGTTCCCTCGACAATAGCCAAAATATTTGCCACAATGTTTGATTACATGGGTGATGGTGGGTTGCCTTTCCCTAGCCCTTTTTATTTACAAGTAATGACCTAGGTCATCATTGCCCTTAATGGCCACACTACCTTCAACAAAAAATTCATGGACCCAAGAACCCTATGATTCATAAAAGGTACTCATTCTTAGGGTCCGGTAAAAATACCATTTAGCCTTGTTGTATGCTTTTTCAAAGTATATATTTTCATGTGTATTTTTTTAATCAAATCATTAAGAATCGCCACCGCATCGAGGATGTTTCTCCCTTGCATAAATGTCTCTGAGTTGATCGAGCCACGTGGTTTGCCATCGATATGCGCTTAATAGTAGCATTTTCTTAGAAAATTATGATATTAAAGAGGAAGACTAATATGTACTCTTGGATCCATTATGCATCATTAATCTTAGACAACATAATGATCTCACCATAATTCGATGAAAATATGTCTACTTTGCCGAGATTAACAAAGGCAAATAAATCTTGAAAACCCTACTTAATAAAATCCTAGAAGCTTTGACAAAACTCAGCAGGGAAGCTATTTGGACCCATGACCTTGTCATGCTCCATTTCTAAAGACCACTTTTGTCACTCCGTCCTCGCTGAAAAGGCACGGTATAAAGATGTTATCCTCCTTGGAGACTTGGGGCATGTCATCCGTTCGGGACTCATCGAGAGAAAAAAAATCCTCCAGTCCCCCAAACTAACATGTGTATTTTGTGATATATTATTTTAGCTTCTCATGGCCCTCAATACTCCCCACATCTTGGTTAAAAGTATTAACAAGTTTCATCCTATGACGTTCATTGGTCATATTATCTAATCATCTTGCATTATTATCCTGTTCGAGAATGAATTGGACTTGTATGGTACCCGTTAAGCTCCTCCTCAAGCACAAGAAGCATAGTTTGTTTGCTTAATTGAATTCTAAGCTTAGTCTCCATGTAAGACAACATAGATAATTCTGCGATCTTCGAGCTCATCAATTATAGCATCTGTTTTTTTCTTATAACCCAAGAGCCACATTGTTATAACCCAAGACAACATAGATAATTGTATGAAGCTCACATCCTCTAAGGTGTTTCCATAAAGCCCTGATTTATTGTTCCAGCTTTAATTGGATTTTTGTCTAATCCAAACCCCTTTTATGAGGTTGCATAAGGCACCAGTTGAATCTATCAGGTGGCCTTAGGTATCTGGGGTTAGTAAAAGAGGGCATGATCCAAAAGAGCCCCTATACATTCAAAGTACGTCCGGTATGTTCTGTTATTCGGTATCAATCAGTACACTACCCAACTTGTCATATGTTCACGTCGGGTAATTATGGACCCAAGTAAATTGTCTTCATGTCATTAAAACCTTTCCAAGATCCGAAGTATCCATAACACCATGGGATAAGAAAGACAAATGTGTATCAAAATATGAAAGGTCATTTCCCTTGCTAAGTGTGTTTTTGATGTTTGTTGACAACACATGTGTTATCTCACAGTGTGCAAAGTGTGTTTAGGTAAATTCCGTGAATAGCACAGAATGGCGAGCTACCCCTGAAAAAGTGAAAAAAATTGTACACCCACAAAATCTACGGGCCCAAATCTACGGTATTTTCTACCCTGGGTCACATCATCTAGTGTGATGCTCGATAGACGGTCCGCAGATTGACTAGATATTAGTCCGAAGATACTGGTAGGCTCTACGCTAGGCCCGAGTCTCTATCCAAGAAGCTCCGGTCCACCAGGCTTGAGTGTTTGAGCATAGTATTCCTCCAATGGCTAGTTCTAGGGCACCTATAAAAGACCACCTTCTTCTCGAAGAGGGGGTTCTGACCCATTTCTCCCTTCACCATGTTTTCTGATCTCAAGTGTCCTAGATATCTCGTCCTAGCCAACCAAACATCATGCCCTTTAGGGTTTGAGATCTACCACTTCACCCAAAGAAATTGTATTCCTCTCAAATCCATTATGGAATATGTTACTCTTGGGTTTATTGGAACCTTAGAGCATCTCCAGTCGCGTCCTCTAAAGTGTCCCCCAAATTGTGCTGGGTCGAGCTTTGGTTGCTTGATGCCGCATTTGGGGCACGTCTCTTCCTAGTCACGCCCCCCAAACGAGGCCCTAATTTTTTCGTTTAGATTATTCGAAAAACACAACCAATTTATTAAACATAGCATACAAATAAATATGTTTGCTAAAAATAATTCAAATTAAAATACAACAAACAATAACAAACCAAAAAATATAATAACTTGGTCTAGATCAAGGTGCCGCTGCATTTGCTGATAATCTTTTGACCCTCCACATATGCTCAACGAGATCATGTTGAAGTTGCTCGTGAACATTGATGTCACTGATATCTGCGTGCATGGCGAGGAAATCAACAAAATCTGCAGGCACCTCGTGATCAACCTCCGCAAGAGGGCCCTGACACTCATAGGGACCAACATATGTTCTGGCCCGATTCTTGCAGTCATCCTCGATGATCATGTTGTGCATGGTCACATAAGCCTACATCACCTCCCACATTTGGTCGTGAGACCAGCTTAGAGCAGGGTACCGAACAATAGCGAATTGAGCTTGGAGCACACCAAATGCCCACTCGACATCCTTCCGGCAAGCCTCCTGCTGCGAAGCAAAATGGCAATTCTTATGACTTGATGGCACCGGGATTGTTTTGACTAATGTCGCCCATTATGGACATATACCATCGGCTAGATAATAACCTATGGTATATTGGTGGCCATTGATCTCATAGTTGCATGGTGGAGCATGACCTTCCACTAGTTTGCTAAACACCGGAGACCGCTGCAACACATTGATGTCATTGTGTGATCCCGCCATGCTATAGAAAGAATGCCAAATCCATAGGTCATGATTTTCCACAGTGATACGTTGCAAACGTGTCTATAATTTTTGATGCTCCATGCTTGTTTTACACCAATTGCTATATGTTTTGTTTACACTTCATGGCACTTTTATGCATTTTCCGGAACTAGTATCTTCTTCAGTTGGCCCTGTCAAGTAGTGCTTGCCAAACTTTCCCACGACTGCTCGGCAAAACTTATACATGCACTCAATGGCAGCAGAGTCACTCATGCGTAGGTAGTCGTCAGGTGTATCGGCAGGTGCTCTATATGCAAGCATCCTCATGGTGGCGGTGCACTTATGAATCGACGAGAACCCGTCCATGCCAACAGCGTCATGCTTCAGGTTGAAGTAGGGGTCGAACGCTCGAACGTCGTGGAGGATATTCATGAACAAAATCTTGATCATCCTATATCGGCGTCGAAAATTTGTCGGCCTGTGTTGCATCTTCTGCGAAGAAGTCGTTGTGCAAGCATGGTATGCCCCTCCATCCTCTGTCGGGGCTTCGACATCTTTCTTCCCGGATTTGAACCTCCACGGCACGGCCTCTTCTTATTCTCCGCGTCAGTGTCTAGAATGTTTTGGAAGGACGCGATGATCGACAAATGCTTATGAAGGTCGTCGTCAAAGGCTTGCTCTTCACTACTAGGAATAAGCTTATAGCCGCACTTATTACCACCGACGAATCAGGTTCAAAGTGGCCGGCGGTAATGTTTTTTAGGCCCTCCTCGCGTTACCGCCGGCGAGTACGTTTGAAGGTGCCAGGGATAGGCCATTTACCACCGGCGAAACGGGCCAGAAAGCGCCAGGGATAAGTTGGGCCAGAGCCCCCAGATGGGCCAGCCATTACCGCTGGCGAAAAGCTCCCAGGTTCGCCGGGGCTAAGTCCAGCTACCGCCGGCGAAAATGACGCACGCACGCCAGGAATTAGGTGGACTGGGCGGGCCAATCAGGCCAAATATTACCGCCGGCACCAACTGATTTTTTTCGCCGGGGGTATTTCACTCGACCCACACGCTGTCAAAGGAGATATCGTGGCCCCGCCTCGGCCTCGCGAGCCTGCCTCACTCCCCCGTCTCCCTCCTCCTCTCTCTCGCCAGGTCCGTCTCCCTCCTCCTCTCTCCGCCTTTCTCTCTCTACCCTCCCCCGTGATCTACCTGCCCCCGCCGGCCGCCATGCCGCTCGGCGACCGCATGACCACCTTCGAGGAGAGCGAGTACGTCTACGTCCGCAAGGTATGCATCCTCAACCCTCCCTCCTGTCCCCGTCCCCTCCTCTGCACCGGTTGGATCGCGAGACCCGTCTCGTGGATCTCCGATCCGTAGATGCGGTAGCCTCGGTTCGGAATCGGGGTATCTCTGGATCTCTCCACCGTGCGCCTCTGCTCGCCTCGATCGCGAGGGAGCACGGGGCTGTGAATTGGGCGGGTCGGGAGGGCTGGATTGGTGGGGAGGTTCGTTGAATTGGGCGGATTGGTTTGGGATTCTGCTCGCTGATTGGATCGTCAGATGCGTGTTTACATTATTGGGTCAATGGGCTGCCCGAACCGGTGCGCCGAGAGGGTGTTCTAATCTCAGCTACCCAACTACATCCCGGAACTAGTGTCCTTGGGTTCGATTAGATCGTGAGTTCGCGCCTCCGGTACCGCCGTCGTTACGATCCGCTGAACTGCGCTAGCGCTAACCGCCTCTGGATCTTCCCAGCGAGGAGAGCTCATGTAGGATTGCTATTCCTCCGGTATCCAATTGTTTTGATTTCCCTAGCTTTTCCTATCACAAGATTACCAGATCTAATAACCTTTTTTAATTTCTTTTTCTCCTTTCACTCGTTGACATATTGAGGTACAATCAGGTTCAAGTAACTAGGCATCACGGCAAGCTAAAATCGATCTTCTCTTGGCTTGTTACATGTGTGTGTATGCTTCTGCTTGAGCGACGACGTGTATGCTTCTGGTGCTGT
This sequence comes from Lolium rigidum, assembly GCF_022539505.1. Lineage (NCBI taxonomy): Eukaryota > Viridiplantae > Streptophyta > Magnoliopsida > Poales > Poaceae > Lolium > Lolium rigidum. The sequence continues at coordinate 177,904,171 of NC_061510.1, forward strand.
ATGTACCATGCTTGAGAGCTGTGTGGATGTACTATGTTTACTGTTAATCTTTTTTTTTTTGTCTATGTATGTAGTGTCAAACCAATTTTGCATCCACAGTGAAGCATATGCAGGACTGTACTGTTATGATGTTGATCTTTGTAGTGTGCTTGTTACTTTGTTCTTAAGCTCAAGAATGCTCTTTTTTTATGCAATTTTCACTAGTATTATGTTTCCAATTTATTTCTGACATGTTCTTGCAAAAAACTAACAAAGAGCATGTGATTTGGTGCTGGTTAATCATTCTAATCAAGGTTGCATTAGCAGGACTATTCCAGCTGGTTATTTGGAGGTCGGAGAGTCTGCAGCTGCAGCAGAGGGAGCCTCCAGGAAAACTTTGAAGCTTGTGCAGATGTAGAGATAGTCTCTCCTTTTGCTCAGTTGGACATTCCACTGATTGTGCGTTGTAGTATAATACATGTTCTGTTTAAATAAAATAAAGAGACAACTTGGCCTTTATGTTAACTATGTGGACCTGCTGTTTTTTTTTAATCCTATACAAACTTACCGCCGGCGAATTGGCTAGGTGCCAGGGGTAACAAATACCACCGGCGAATACAAGAAAGCGCCAGGGATAACGTCATGTTACCGCTGGCGAAACGGAAGGTGCCGGCGGTAACCACTTACCACCGGCGAGGTGATCGCCGGCGAATGCGAAGGCGCCGGCGGTAGGTCTTTTTGGTGCGCCGGCGGTAAGCACATTCCTAGTAGTGCTTCCTCCATCATTTCCACGATCATCTCGTCCTCGCTATCCATGTCTGAAGCAAAACAAATGGTTAAATTTGATCCGCGGCAGAGGAGGCAACAAATAGCGACCTGTCGCACCTACCAGACAAACCGTCAAACACCTTCTATGCGTGGAGGAGGGGCGAATTGGTCAGCGCTTTTTGGGACACGTTGGCAAAGCAGCGGCGACTACGACGGCGACGGAACCATTCGTCACAGCGGTGTCCGACGCAGGAGGAATTGTCCGTCGAGACAGCCAGAAAATCGAGCGGAGGAGGAGGGGTGGGAGGCACGACGATAAATAAAGGCTAAAACCAACCATTCGGGATGTGGTCGCCGCCAGGTGGGTACCCACGTCGCTTCTCACTCTATCCGGCGTGCCCAAAGCGTCCCCTATGGAGCGGAGATGGCCTCGGAGTGCCAGCCAACATATTAGGACGCGCCGGGCGAAAAGGGCCTTTTAGGCGCGCGACTCGGGCTGGTTAAATATTTGGCGCGCCCCAAAAATCTTAGGGGTGCTTTGGGGATGCGACATGAGATGCTCATAGATGGAAGATGTTGTCCTATTCGTGTGGTGTAAAACTTCTTGCTCATGTTGGGAGCCTCTAATTGAGTTATGGAGATTTTCCAACCTTGTTTTTAATGGTTTTGGTTGCCTCTCGTCAAGGTCACCGCTGACTGGATCATCATGTGATCGCCTTTGTGGCATTACCACACAGAGAATAGGGTGAGCTGTTGTAGAGTTGGTGGACTTTGTGTTAGTACAACTCTCCAACATAGATATATTTTTCTCTCGGAAGGAAGGAACTACGTGAATACGTCATTGTCTCCTCCAGTGCGATTATCTTGATCTTATACATATTTGTATCGTTAATACGTTTTTTATGCGTGTCAGGGCATGTACAATAGGGTGATGCCAGCTTTTCCTTAGGATCGCCACGTCGGATTTTTGTTTAGCTAGAGGAGACACAAAGAAAAAAATAGAAGGTTTCCTTCCCTTAGCTGATCTCTTAGGAAATAAGATAGGGTTATTTTGTCCATTGTACCATGTGCTTTCCCTTAGCACAAGAATTTCCTAGTAAGAATTTAATCAATTCGCATCAATTGGTAACAATGACAATGTCGACGCTTGGCAAACCAGGTTTCCCCTGCACCGTGCACTCGAGCCACCACGTCACACTGCCTGATCCGGGAGCCCCATAAGCTCCACCCCGCGGAATGGCCGCTTCGACGGAGCAAGGAGCCATGTGCCAGGGTACACACGTCCTCCCCCTGAGAGTGCATGGCAGGCACGTGTCAGCTTACCTCTAAGGGAAGGACTGGCGGCCAGGACGCGGCGTCCAGGCTACCATGTCTGCTGCTCCCTACGACTTGACTGGGCAGCATGACGCGACATCGCGAAAGCATCCTGTCAATACTCGCAGCGCCAAACACTGGCGGGCCCATCTTCGTGGCTTCCCGCGTCACCGCTCGACGCTTGTTCGACACGCATGCTTCATATGTGGATTCCCCTTGACTATAAAAGGAGGATCTTGTGTCCCTTTGTTGCCTGCAAAAACTCACCGGCGAGCACCGACGAGCAACACGAAGAGCCGGGAGGCTCCCAGAACTGCTGGTGGGCCCTGGTCCCTCGGGCGACGGCCCGCAAACTCCGGCACACGTCCTGGCTAATGCGAGGGCGTGCCACCTGACCTATACCTGGTCAGGAAGGTGATGAATTGCTTCAATTAGTTTCCTGCATGGCAGACACGTAAACATTAAATCCGAGCCTCGATCGGCTCTCAGGTTACCCTGTGAATCGGCTCGAAGAGCCGATTGACCCATGGTTCGTGTTGGATCTATAATGACATGGGGATCCTGCTTTATCCATACCAAGTTAAATCAATCTACGACAGTCTAGGGTTTTCACCGCATAATCGGAACATCCTACGCGTAGCTGAGCCTGGCAGATACGACAGATAATAGAAAACTAGTCGTAGAAGAGGCCTAAAAACCAACACAGAGTCGATTCCCGGAACAACCCCTCTTGGATCAGCAAACCACACCTTACGCACTGCTGGATCGTTCAACCCGTTTGCAAGGCCTAACCATGCGGATATCAAACTAATCCTTGGAGAACAAGGAACAACTATAACAGATCAAATCTACTAAATAAAGACCAGGCAAGATGCTGCCCTTACACACAAGATAGGTGCAAAGGCAGCTAGATATTGAGGGGCAGCATAGCTAAGCAAGCATATCAGACCAGCATCAAGGTTAGCCCCAAAACATCTATGATAACGGTATTACTCGCCATCAAAAAGGCTTCAGTACGAGCAATACAAAACAACGAATAAACGATCTTGCCTAGATCGCAAGACGCGATCTAGGCAGCTATGACGCTACCGGAAGAAACCCTTGAAACAAGGGGTGGCGATGCGCCGAGATTGTGTTTGTTGTGAACGTGATCGTCCTCCTTTCTCAATAACCCTAGGTACATATTTATAGTCCGTGGACTTTCTATCTTTGGAATAAACCTAAGCGTGTACGAACCAACTCTATCTCTTAATTCTAAACTCGAAACGTGATCTACCATAATGTACAGATACACGGGCAATCTAGCCCAAACTCTCGCACGAGGCCGATTCAGAAACACTTTATGTACATATCCTCTAAGCCCATCTCAATCACGGCCCATCTCTGCTTGGCTAAAATCCGGCGATAACACATGCCCCCCTGGTTTTGGCAATAATAATTCCAAAACCACTCTGTTTTTCCTTCATCGGGTTACGCGTTGCAGAGCAGAACCGCTACAGTACCCTTCCATCATGATGCCTTGCCTTCTCAACTCCTCCGCACTGCACGATTTGACAGTTTTGGCACCGCATCCTCGAAAACTGCCCAAGCATTGAATCATCTCCCACTATATCCCCTTTATTTAACCTCACCCGAGCAGTTCGCCTCCTCATCCTCCTGTTCCGCATTAGCAATCGGAAAAAACCCTCCTCTGCAACCATGGACTCCTCCTCCTCTGCCTCTTCGGGTCTCTCCTTCCAATCCTCCTCCTCCCGCGAGCCAACGCCGGAGTACGACCCGACAGCGGCGTACGAGGCCCGCGCCACACAATGGTGGGACGAGGTGGATTGGGACTTCGCCGTCGGGTCAGAGGATGACGAATCCTTGACCGACGGGGAGGATAACCTCCAGTTCCTCGTGGACGGGGAGTTGGAGGAAGAGAGCGACGACGACGCCTTCTCCTGGGGCGAGGACCTCTCCTACGACGGAGAGGATGAAGCGGAGGACGACACCTCCGACGACGACTACCCGCCGGCAAAGCGCTTCCGCGCAGGGTCGGAGGACGACGATGACGACGACGACGACGAAGAAGAAGCCCCTGCCGACGGCTTCAGCAGTAGCGACGAAGACGTCGCCGGCAGCAGCGCCGATAGCGGCGAGGACGGCGACGATGAGGGCAGCGACGGCGCTGGCCCCTTGATTAGGGACTACTAGAATAGGGATAGTAGTAGTGCATTAGGCAGCAGATCTCCTTTTGTGAGCAATCGGCTCTTTATTGTAAAAAACCCTCTTTTAATCAATGAAGAATGCTTCGGTTTGATCTTTCCGATTGTCAAAGTAGGTCAACGCTCAATAAGCCGATGGCAACGCATCGGTCTTTTACCAAAAAACGCCAGCAAGGCCAGACTCAGTTACCCATTTAGACCGGTTCAAGCGGTCATTCCCCAAATTTCAAACGGTAACCTGTGACCCTCGTCTCAGATCCCCAATTGCCCATCGAACAGATTCAACTCGCGGCAACGCGAATCCCAGATCCCCAACCGCGCAGATTCATCTCCGCCGGCGAATCAGATGGCGGAATCGTCCAATGCCAACACAACGGTCTACGGCACTGAAGGTAATCCTTAACCGCCCTCGCCATCCGAGCATAGTGTTAGAACTAATAGCAAACATCTGAATTAATGCTTTATTCCACCATTAATTTTAGGTATCAGACATTTTGTTGCCGCATCCTTCTCTTCCAAACTCTCTTTGACTTGGCCCCGTCTTGTCGAGAGTCCTGCCCCTCGATTTCTTGCGAGGCCAATAGGATCCCCTTCGTGAGCCAAAATTTAGATCTAACTTCTTGGGCCGACCGCTTACGAGCCTGGCCTAACCCTCCTGAAGATTGGGTTTCCTGGTATAGTAGAGTATCCAAAACTTACCAATCCACATGGGAAACCACAGGAATAGCCGGTGCTCTGTCCTTATCATTGTCTCCCCTTGAGAAGCACGAAAACCTTCTAAAAACCATCGGCTACTTCTGGTCTGATGCCCTGAACTGCTTCATGTTTGGCCACGGCCCCATGACACCAACTCTGCTAGATGTGGTAATGATCACTGGCCTAGATATTACATCTCCCAGCCCCTCTGCTTTTATGCTGCCAAGGGTTCCTTTCAAACTCTCTTCCAAAACAGAGTGCACAAACTGGGGTGATTACCTTCGACGCCACATGAAAAATAAAGGCCACCGTAACAGGAGAAAGAACACATGGCCTTCCTAAATTTCTGGTTGGAACACTTCATATTCTGTGGCCCTTCACTTGCTCCGACCAAGAATTATCTTTCCTTGGCCTATGAACTTGCCAGAGGCACCCAGCTTGGCCTCGGCAAGCCTGTTCCTTGGAGAGGTCTATCGATATCTCCAACTAATGTCTGTCAAATTATTCTCCCAACAAACAGTCAAAACAGGAGGTCCCTGGTGGTTTATTCAGCTATGGGCTCAGCTGTATTTCCAGAGCCATATCCCAAACTTCCCACTTTTGGCCACTTGCACCTTTCCAAACGCTAACGGGAAGCAGATCCGATGTACTAGCTACGGCCAAGCCTTGTATAGCCTTCCAGGTAGTAAACTGATCCCCAAGGAAGTATCAAAGTGGTTCAGCATTTTCTTCCAGGGCCTGGACAATCCTTTCTTCTTTCCTTACACGGAGTCTGAAAATTTTGAAAACCCGAGTCTCCTTCGAGGCTAGACAGACTTTGTCGATGACACCAGACACTCGGCAATTGTATTCCACCATGATCCGTCCCTGCTTCCTTCCGAGTTGGCATGAGCACATCAAACAGAATAATCAAACCTGGTTATGAGTCATATCAGCCGGTCGTAGCAGCCCGGCAGTTTGGTCTTGGGCAGGTGTCTCCCCATTTCTTCCTCCACCACTTAACGAGAGCGAGAGCCGACTTACCCGATCTCCTCACCGGTCGGAGGTGTTACTCTTTCTTTGATGCTCTAGCCATCCCGGTCCCTAACAACCTCTCTTTCACCTCGTCAACCGATGGTTTTGAGCCCTGGTGGTCAATGTGGAAAACTCATGCCTTCAGGAGAGCTCTGGGACCGTTGCTGAAACAACTCGATGTTGAATATAACATCCCCGCAGAACAGGTACTACTACTCGCAAATTTTCTTGAAGTAGCTTGCCATGATTTCTATAACCTTGCTCTATCTCCTTGCAGCAACAAGATGGTCCAGAACCTACACATGATGACGGCTCCCCCTTTGAATTCTTCCCACCGGCTCCTGTGGTCCTCTTCTGCAAAAGCTCGCCACCCTTGAAAAAGGTTTTGATGCAGAGCCAGCCGATCTCTTCAAAATCGGCTTCCAAGAGCAAAGTATCTCCCGGGCCAGCTGCCCCCCGAGCCTCAATCAAGGCGAGGACGACGGTGAGGAAAGTAGCCGTCAGGAAAACTTTGAAGCGCCGGAGCCCTTCTCCAGATCAAGAGAGTTTGCACGTACGTTGATCCATGCCTTGACTGATTTCATCTATCATCATGGGCTTCTGCAAACATGCTTGTGCTTACTAACTCTTCTTTTACAGGCCTCCACCGAAGACAACTCCAGCGAGGAAACACAATCCAGTCGAGGGGATTCGAGATCAGGTAACTCTGGGAAAATCACCACGCAGAGCCAGCCAGATTTGCCACCATCGGCTTCCAGGAAAAGGCCAGTTCCTGAACCTGTTGTTCCCCAAGCTCCAATCAAAGCGGGGCAAGGCGGTCTACGCACAAAGAGCCGATGCACCAAGAGGACTCGAAAGGAACCGCGAGCCCCTTCATCAAACCAAGAGGCTTCAAATGTAATTACCCTCCATACTCTCCCCGGCTCATCTTTCATGCTAATCCATTGCTGCTCGCATCGGCTAACCACCTCCTTTGCGGACCGATGACACTTCTAGTGGGGGAGTCGAGGAAGTGCGATGCCCTCCGCAAGCTCTGGATCCGAGTAATCCCTAAAGGTGTCGTTGACAAGGTCGCCAATTTGGCCAAATCCCCGAGCAGAAACACAAGAGCCGATTACCTCATCATCGGTCTGTCCCCTGGTCTCGGGAGAGGTATACTCCTTTCGTTTGGCTTACCCTTCCTTTCTGCTGCATACGCGACGTTGTTTCCGTTTGTCGGGGTTGTGGCCTCTTGGGCTTGCTAACGTTCGACCCTGAATCCATCGACCCAGCTCCTTCTACGGCATGCGATGAACCACGACCCAGCGCTGTCCTACGTCAATTTCAGCGTCTCAAAGCCCTGCTTTCCTCCCCGATCGAGACGTTGGTCGAAGGCCCCGAGGAAGTGAAGAGTGTTCTTCAAGAAATCCAGCACCACCTCCCGGTAACGTTGCAGGTGAAACTTTGGCCAGTTGTGACTCTGTCTGCCTACAAGTCAAGGGTGAAGTTAGCTCGTCAGAGAATCGATCTACGCCACGCCCAACTTCCGTTGAAAGCCGATATTGCAGACAAATGTCAGCGGCTCAATGAGAAAAAGGAAGCCTTAGATGCCAAAACTGACACCTCTGTCAGCACCGCCGAACTTGAGACCTTGCGAAAGGAATTGGAGGACCTTGAAGAGAGGGTGCGGGCAACCAAGCAGCTTATTCACGATAAGGAAGCTCTTATTGCCCGCTCTCAAGAGGAAGCAGAAGGCCTCAAAGCTCAACTGAAAACTGATCGCGCGAGATACGGGCCCTGAACAAACAGCTAGTGACGGGCAAGGACGAAGATGACGAGACCGAGATCGCCGAGGTGGATCGTGTCCGTGCTGACGCCCTCCGTGCCTTCGAGGCATTCCTTCAGTAGAGCTTATCCATGTAACCTGACACCTGCTCATAACAGCTTGTACCTCTAGAGTCAATGGCTGCGCATCGGCTTTTGTACTGATATCTGCTCGTAACAGTTTGTACTTCTAGAGTCGATGGCTGCGCATCGGCTTTTTTATTCTAAAGTCGATATCTGTGCATCGGCTGTGCTTGCGTCCTGTTGCTTTATATATATACTTTTGTTTTTCACTGGCCGATTTCATGCATCGGCCCCCATATTTCACTGTCCATCATCCCACATACTCGGGAAATATTTCTTGAGATGCTGACCATTGACAGCCACTGGGAACTTCGCACCGCTCAGCTCCTCGAGCATGTATGCGTTACCCTTTAAAACTTGGTCGACCCTGTACGGCCCGTGCCAATTTGGAGACCATTTACCATACACTGCATCCTTAGTCCCCAATGGCAACACAGCTTCCCATACCAGATCACCAACGTGGATCTCCTTTGGTTTCACCTTCTTATTATATGCGCGAGCTACCTTGGCTTTGTTCTCTTTAATTTTCTCAAGCGACCAAAGTCTAAGTTCCGTTAGATCCTCGATGCTATCACTCATCAGGGCTGCATATTCTTCAGTTGTTAAATCATTTTGAAACGTAATACGTCTCGATCCAGTCGTGATTTCCCAGGGCAATACGGCTTCTTGTCCATAGACCAGATGGTATGGCGAGGTTTTTATCGCTCCATGACATGACATACGATAAGCCCACAAAGCCTCTGACAATACCTCGTGCCAACGTCTAGGGTGCTCGTCGACTTTCCTCTTAATCAGCTTGATAAGGCTCTGGTTGGATGCTTCAGCTTGCCCATTTGCTTGGGCATAGTATGGAGATGATCGGATCAACTTAATTCCCATGTCCTCGCAGAACTTTCTAAACTCGCGAGAAGTGAAGACCGAACCTCCATCGGTCGTGATAGTCTGGGGAATCCCGAATCTACGAATGACATGTTCTTTCACGAAATTGATAACATCGGCTGATGCCACTGACTTCATAGGGACGGCCTCTACCCATTTAGTAAAATAATCTGTAATGGCCAAAATCCACACATGGCCTTTGCTCGATGGAGGATTGATTTTGCCGATCATATCCATGCCCCAACCTCGAAATAGCCAAGGCTTGATGATGGGGTTCATTGTTGATGCGGGTACCATCTGAATTTTCCCAAACTTCTGACATGCTTGACACCCTTTATAGTACTTAAAACAATCCTCAAGCATGGTGGGCCAATAAAACCCCGATCGCCCTGATCAACCATTTCATCTTATGAGCCGATTGGTGAGTTCCACAGGCGCCTTCGTGTACCTCGTGTAAGAGCCGATTTGACTCGGCTGGTCCCAGACATCTGAGAAGTAACCCTTCCAAAGTCCTGTAGAACATGTCATCCCAAATAAGGACGTACTTCATGGCCTTGTACCTTATCCGTTTAGGTGCCCCCCGAGCCGAATCTTTCAAGTAATTGAAGATATCGGCTCTCCGATCATCCGGTTCCGGGAACCGTACACCGAACATCGGCTCCACCTGCTACGTCCTTGTAGCCTGACGCCATCTGTGCGAGATCGTTCGCCTCGGTATTCTGCGACCTCGGGATCCAGTTGAAGTTTATGTACCTAAATTGTGCCATCAGCTCATGACATTGCATCCATAATGGGAAGAGCGACTCGCTCTCACATTTGTATTCCTCCGTGAGTTGGGAAATCACCAATTTTGAGTCTCCAAAAAGTTCCACTGGTTCTGCCCCGGCTTCCACGAGCAACTCCATTCCCTTGCGTATTGCTTCATACTCAGTGACATTGTTGGTGCAAGGGGTAGGTCGCCTGATGGAGAAGGAATATGTTGCCCCCCGGGGCGACACTAGTAGAATGCCGATGCCGCAACCATCATCACAAGCCGATCCATTGAAAAACATGGCCCATGCACGTACCGACAGTGCTGCTATATCAGTGTTGATTCGTTCAGCAATAAGATCGGCCAATGCCTGTCCCTTGACTGCTTTCGCAGGCTGATACCGGAGATCAAATTCCGATAATGCAAACATCCACTAACCGAGTCGGCCTTTCAACACAGGAGCCGACAGCATATGTTTGATGACATCTGATTTGCATATGATGACAATTTCTGCTGACAACAAGATGTGACGAAGCTTGGTGCAGGTAAAAAATAGGCAGAGGCACAACTTCTCAATCTCAGGGTACCTAGTCTCTGCATCCAACATCCTTCTGCTCAGGTAGAAAGCGACTCTCTCCAGACCATCATAAACTTGCACCACCACTGAGGCGATGGAAGTGTCAGCTATTGACATGTAAATATAGAATGGTGCTCGTCTTGTGAGCGGAACCAACACGGGTGGCTTCGTTAGATATTCTTTAATCTCGTCAAACGCTTGTTGTTGCTCTGCCCCCCAGTGAAACTCCTCATCAGATTTAATTTTTACTAATCCCATGAACGGCTCGATTCGCCCTCATAGATTAGAGATGAATCTTCTTACGAAGTTGATTTTGCCGATGAGACACTGTAGTTCCTTCTTCGTGGTAGGCGGCTTCATTGTTCGCACTGCCTCTTGACTTTTCAGGCCGATCTCAATTCCGCGTTCATGAACCAAGAAACCCAATAATTTTCCGGCCGTTACACCAAAAGCACACTTCTTTGGATTCATTCTTAGCCCGAATTTTCTAGTTCGGTCCAGGACGCGTCGCAAATCCACCAAGTGTCCTTCTACTGAAACAAACTTGACTACCACGTCATCAATGTAAATCTCCACCAACTTGCCGATCAGATCATGAAAGATATAATTCATGGCTCTTTGGTATGTTGCACCGGCATTTTTCAGTCCAAATGTCATGACTACATATTCAAACAAACCCACCGAACCTGGTACTCGGAATGCAGTCTTGTGTATATCTTCTGGAGCCATAAAAATTTGGTTGTAACTGGCATTGCCATCCATGAAACTTAAAACCTTATGGCCAGCAGCTGCATTGATCAATGACTCTGCTACCGGCATTGGATACTCATCCTTTGGAGTGGCTCTATTGAGATCTCGAAAATCTATGGCGACGCGCCATCGGCCATCCTTTTTCTCTACAGGTACGATACTGTAAATCCACTCAGCATACCTGCATGGCCTGATGAACCCAGCGTTCAACATTTTCTCGATCTCTTTCTTGACTTCTTCTAAAATTTCGGCCTTCATCTGTCGTGCTCGCTGCTGGAACGGCCGAAATCCTTTCTTAAGAGGGAGCCGATGCTCAATGATGCTCCTGTCTAACCCGGGCATTTCTGTGTAATCCCAGGCAAAACAATCTGGGTATTCTTTCAACAAAGCTATCATCAGGCCCCTCAGATGCGGATCTAACTTTTTGCTGATAAATGTTGGTCGTGGCTTATCCCCAGGACCAATGTCAATCTCTTCTAGCTCATCAGCCAATGTAAACCCATATCCTAGCTTCCCGTCGCCTGCGAGATAGATGCTGAACACAGGCAAAACGTATGGTAAGGATAATTTGGGCCGATTGCTGGAATCGACCCCCCTTTTGATTGCATTGCTCAATGAAGTTTTACAACTTATTTGTGCTCTACTACGGGAGGGAGTCTCCCTACTACGACTACGTGACATGCTTGAGGTGAGATCATTGCTTTTTATTTTTTGGGGCCGATCGCAGGGATCGGCCTTGACACGTACGTCCATTGACTTTGCTCTTGCTACTCTGTCGAGCCGGTGGATAAGACCAGCCTCACCCCGTTTTTTGTAGCCTCGATGCGCTCACAACCGTCCAAACCGACTCCGGAGAGCGGCCCTTGGTCTTCGCGTCCCAAATATTCATGCCGCCTATTGAGATCTTGATCGAGTCATCTCGCATGAACGACCTCCACTTCATCTCCGTCCCATCGTATCGGGCATTGGTGCATTGTGGATGGAATGCAGCGATTGGCATGAATCCAATCCCTCCCTAGCAGGACAGCGTAGGTGCTTTTGCTGTCGACGATGAAGAATAATGTAGGGATGGTTTTTCGGCCCACGGTTAGATCCACGTTCAGAACGCCTTGCGTTTCTGATGCTTGGCTGTTGAAGTCGCTTAGTGTGACGTTGGTTTTGATCAGATCTGCGTTAGAGCGTTCCAAACGCCGTAGCATGGAATATGGCATTATATTGACTACCGCTCCCGTGTCAACCAACATCTTGCCAACAGGCTGCCCGTTCATATACCCTTTTAGGTACAGGGCCTTCAAATGTTTGTAGCTCTTCTCTCGTGGCTTTTCAAAGATAACTGGCCGTGGGCCACAGTCAAACTGTGCTACCGGCACTTCTTCGGTTCTCGGAGCACAAAACTCCGACGGAAGTATGAACACCATATTTGTGCCAGCCGATGCCTTCGCATCGGCTTTTATTTGTTTGGGGCGCCATTCTTTCTTCTGTGGACGCATCTCCGCCTCCAAAGTTTGCTGAATTTTCACGGCCAGATCGGGCCGCGCTTCCTCAACGTGTGCAGGTATTGCGCCTCGGCTTCCTCCAAGCTACGTAGCCGCTGAACCCTACGCTTTTGGGAGTGACTGAGTCCATCAGGGCACCACCTTGGCCGGTGGTATCTATCTTCTTATTCCTCTTCCGACTCCTCGAAATCTTCCTCGAAATCTTCCACTCGAGGTGACTCAGCTCGCCTGTTCTGAGGTGGGAGAGGCCCTAGACGCTTGAACACTGAAACCTCACCTATGTCCTCCTTCTGTTATCTACATTCCGGGCAGTTGTCGATTGTAGGCAATCGGCTCATTCCTGAATCCCAGCAGTGCTTAAAGAAAGGACAATCCCAGTGTCTGTCCATGTCTTCCTGCTCCCTTGACTTCCCCTTAGCGCGGTGCTCATACCCTTCGTTGTCTCGATCATACCGACGATATTTTCCGTTGTCTACATCAAACCGACGGTATCTCTCGTCGTCTCTGTCGTACCGCCAGCGTCGGTCGTACTGATGCTCATATTTGTTAAGGAGATGCGCGGAGAGCGGTCGTTGATACCGCACGTTTCTCACTTGTTCCTCGGTGATGTACCGTCTGTCATCATATCAGGGCCGGTCGCGTGGGCCGGCCTCCTCCTTTTCCTTGCCATGGGAGCGACCGATTTCTTCTTTATCCCTGCCATGGTGGTATACAGGCCCTGCCATGTTAACATCGAATGAGAAATCTAGCTGATGCCTCGTGGAGTGATTGAGTTCCATCATGTTGACGCCAGGAAACGGATGCGTGTCCACTTTCATGGCAAACTGACCAAGGATCAAACGGCCTTGTTCTATCGCCGTTTGGATCTGCCGACGCAACTCTTTGCAGTCATTGGTGATATGGGTGAACGAGTGATGCCACTTGCAGTACGGTCTCCCGTTCATTTCTTGCGCCGTAGGGATTTTGTGGCCTTCGGGTAACTTTAGTTGTTTTTCCTTAAGCAATAAATCGAATATCTGCTCAGCTTTGCTTACATCGAAATCAAACCCTTTTGCAGGCCCTTGTTGTTTCACCCATTTGCAGGACACGGGAACTGCCCCCCGAGCCCATTCAGCCACGGCTACTTCCTGGTCTTCTGCAGAGTCTCCAACTTCTTCTGTCTCGACCAGGCCTATCGGGCGTTTGAACTTATCTTGGTACAATTCTGGGTGGCGCTGCTCATACACTGTTAATTTCTGAGCCATGTGCACCAGTGAATTGTATTCCACTTGGAAAGCCAGATCCTTGATCGGCGCTGCGAGGCCCAACACTGCCAGATCGACTGCTTCCTTCTCAGTTAAACGAGCCGAATAACATCGGTTCCTGACAGTCCTGAAACGCTGAATGTATTCCGACACCGTTTCTCCCGCTTCGCCGCACTCTGCGCTAGATCGGCAATGCCAGCCTCGGTAGCTTCGAGTGATATTGAACATGAAACTGCTCTTCCGAGTTGCTTCCACGTCCGGACTGAATTTGGTGGCAACGAGGTGTACCACCCAAAAGCTGGTCCCGTGAGAGATTGCGCAAAAACCTTACACGTAACGGGTCCGATGCTGAAATCATGCCCAATCGTGCCAAATATCGGCTCACATGCTCAATTGAGCTAGACCCTTCTGATCCATTGAACTTTGAGAACTCAGGGAGCCGGTACTTGGGCGGCAGTGGAATCAAATCATATTCGTTGGGGTACGGCTTGGAATAGCCGATTGTTCTCCTCTTTGGCAGGATGCCGAACTGGTCTCTCAAGATTGTACTGATTTGTTCCACGGTATGAGCTGTAGGGGCTGAGCTTTCATGACTCGTTCCGGTGGCATATTTAGCTAGCCACGCCTGTTTATCGGCGTCCGCTCCAGAAATCCCTCTTGCTGCAATCTGGTTCGTGCTTGCCAAGTTATTGCAGTCCGGCATGTATGTGCACACGTATCCATGTGGGATTTCTTTAGGTGGCTCATACAGGAATTGGCAATCGTCAGGAACGCCTCCAACCTTGTAGACGACGTAGGCCGGTGAACCCTGTGGCTCTGGAGCTGCAAGCGCGAATGGCAGTTGCGGTCTGGTCTGGAACGGTATTTCTCCTTGGTGAGTCCCTAGGGCAGGCCCTGACGGAGAGTACTGATGCTTCATGATTTCCTGAACCACGCAAACTCCGGCACACGTCCTGGCTAATGCGAGGGCGTGCCACCTGACCTATACCTGGTCAGGAAGGTGATGGATTGCTTCAATTAGTTTCCTGCATGGCAGACACGTAAACATTAAATCCGAGCCTCGATCGGCTCTCAGGTTACCCTGTGAATCGGCTCAAAGAGCCGATTGACCCATGGTTCGTGTTGGATCTATAATGACATGGGGATCCTGCTTTATCCATACCAAGTTAAATCAATCTACGACAGTCTAGGGTTTTCACCGCATAATCGGAACATCCTACGCGTAGTTGAGCCTGACAGATACGAAAGATAATAGAAAACTAGTCCTAGAAGAGGCCTAAAAACCAACACAGAGTCGATTCCCGGAACAACCCCTCTTGGATCGGCAAACCACACCTTACGCACTGCTGGATCGTTCAACCCGTTTGCAAGGCCTAACCATGCGGATATCAAACTAATCCTTGGAGAACAAGGAACAACTATAACAGATCAAATCTACTAAATAAAGACCAGGCAAGATGCTGCCCTTACACCCAAGATAGGTGCAAAGGCAGCTAGATATTGAGGGGCAGCATAGCTAAGCAAGCATATCAGACATGCATCAAGGTTAGCCCCAAAACATCTATGATAACGGTATTACTCGCCATCAAAAAGGCTTCAGTACGAGCAATACAAAACAACGAATAAACTGATACTGCCTAGATCGCAAGACGCGATCTAGGCAGCATGACGCTTACCCGGAAGAAACCCTTGAAACAAGGGGTGGCGATGCGCCGAGATTGTGTTTGTTGTGAACGTGATCGTCCTCCTTTCTCAATAACCCTAGGTACATATTTATAGTCCGTGGACTTTCTATTTTTGGAATAAACCTAACTGTGTACGAACCAACTCTATCTCTTAATTCTAAACTGAAATTCTAAACTGAAACGTGATCTACCATAATGTACAGATACACGGGCAATCTAGCCCAAACTCTCGCACGAGGCGGATTCAGAAACACTTTATGTACATATCCTCTAAGCCCATCTTCAATCACGGCCCATCTCTGCTTGGCTAAAATCCGGCGATAACACCCTTAGAAAGATTAGGCTCGGAGGAAGGAGAAAAGAGCTAGAACGAAGGCGTTGGAAAGATGAGTCTCAGCTCCTCGTGTACATTGTGCATAACCAAAAAATTCAGACAAGAAAGATGTAGAGGTTTTGCCTCAGGACACCCTGAACCTGGGTAAACATCTTTTACTTGTGCGTATTGTGTTTGATCCAAGTAGCAGCGCCCAGCGCCCATCTACCAAACAAATCAAGGGGTGCAAACCCCTGGTGTTCTCCGTCTGCGGACGCGATAAACAATATGACACAATGCATTCTACCACTTATATTTTATTGTCTTGTCTAAATGGTGTGGATTGGTAAGAGAAGGCGTGTCTTCTCCGTCGTCGTGCATGCTCTCATAACGTATATTCTTTGTAAAGCCATAAAATCTCGTGTGTCCGTGAGTTGATCATATCAATCCTTTTAATACGGGCGTTGGTTTTCTTATGCTAGGATGCAGGCATATTAAATTCTCACCTATAACAACATGATTATCAATTATCCTTAGTAAGATTAACCATTTTGCGAGTATGGAATGTATTATGAAACACACCATCCGATAGGCCAGCACGTCCATAAAACTAGTTTTAACACCAAATAAGATGCCACCAAACCTACCGTGCATCTGCCTCCCTTTACTTGTCAAAACTTGTCTACACCAAAAACCACGGCTTTTTTAGCAGAAAGAACTACTACAGTTGGGGGCTTACTTTAGAATTATTTTGGTATTAGTATCTATGTGTCATGAGAAGGTTAAAAGTGTGAAGAAACGGTACCTAATTAGCGAGCGTTTGGTATCTGAGGATATTTACCTCTGCTGAAAATAGTACTAAAGAAATATGACAGTGAATTGCAATTGTGCTTATAATGGACATCTCTTTATGTGTATCAGGATTGAATTCTTGGAACTTTTGTGTCATCTTAACACATCCTTTACCACTAATAAAAGTACGCTTTGTCGAAATATTAGCTCACATGTGTCACACACACATACGAACGAACAGAGTTTCCTAAAAAATGGGAGAGAATAATAGATCTACCAAAGTCGAGGCTGCAAGAATAATAATGCACCGCACACTGTTGTGGTGTCGAAGATTCAAACAAGAAAGTGAGGTGGGAACGAGAAAGAAGCGGAAGGAACCGCGTTCTGAAGCTAATGCTTATCGGCTATGGCCGACGCGGTGGTGCGAGATGGAGACTGTGAGTTATATGTAGACGTACCTGTCTGTTCGTTGGCTACATATGCCCAGACAGATAGAATGCTGCTGGACAGGGCTAAATTCGTGGTGGTGTTGGGTCTTCTCTACCCTGACTGCTTGTGTAGCCGTGTGCATGTATTCCTTTGACCAAAAATAGGAAAGAAGATCATTCTTGTCCAACCCGTTCGCACCAATTACAAAGGGGAGTATCTCAAGGGTTGATTATTCACTGTAGCAGTGGTGCCATGGCCGATCTGCTGTCATGATCAGGTTCAGAAATGACGATTTTATCTTCGAATTGACGTATTGGCCAGTAGTGTCGACTTTGAACCAATACACACAGTGATAATCACTGGACAGTGTTTGGTTGTTTGTGACTTCCGGCGCCGATAGTGTGGATACATCGGTGGCTCTTGCTGATATTGTGCATGATTCCACATAGTTTTTCTGCTCCTTTTCATTTGGGAATTTCCTTGACGTATGACGCGCTCAGCGCTCAACTACTTCGGATATTAATACTTACAAAAATAATGTATATATAACAATCAGATGTGAAGGCAAGAATATTGAGCGCTGACATCTTGTTTCTATTATATCTACAGTTCAAGTCTCCCCAATCTCAAGTTCACACGACAGATAGATCTTCGGGAGAGCCATCTACGGAGCTATTAAGTACGTAAAAGATCATTGGAGATTGCAGATGCGGTATTTTGAGTTAAATTGCTGAATGATAAACGATTATTATTTGACTTCATTTGTAGTCTTTGATATCTTCTGCTCTAGCTGTGTTGTCATCTTCTTCATGTTTTGTGCAGGTCTTAGCACTTTTGTTTCTTGCTCTTTTCTCAAGAGCCATGTAATGTGTTCTTTGATGTTACCCTAATCTTCATGTTTACAGAAATTGTTATACAAAAATGGGTTTGTCAAATTGTTATCCTGAAGAAAGTCAAAGGCGAGCACCCTCTGGTAACAGTTCGAAGATTCATCCAATTATTCCCGAAAGAAAAGAACCCCCGGACAAGAGTAGGACTAGGCCACTTCATGGATGGGTCAAATTGAATTGTGATGGATCGGTTAAATTGGAAGATAATTCTGCTGCAGCTGGTATGATACTCAGAGACGAGGATGGACAAGTGGTCTTCTCAGCCTGTCAAAACATGGACTGTTCGGACCCTTTGGAAGCTGAAACACTGGCATGCCATGAAGCCGCAGTACTGGCGTTGCAATTGAGCGACAAACCAATCCTTGTGGAGCCGGATCTTTCGTGCTTGGTGGATGCAATCATGGAGAAGTCTCGGGATCCTTCAACGCTCACTCATCTAATCGTAGATCAATGATTTGTTCAAGGGCCGTAGAACCATTTCTTTTGTAAAAATGGATGTCACGCAAAATAGGGCTGGTCACCGCCTCATGAATTTTGCGAGAGCAGAAGGAGGAACTGTAACTTGGCATGCTTCGGTCTTTGGGTACTGAATGCTTAATTCAGGTGCTTGATCATGACTTCCTTGTAAACCCTATTGATTAACCCTCCCTGCAACCACGATTACCGTTGGCAATGGTTGGAAAACTCCATTTTAGGAGGCCCCTTAGCTTGTTGGGAGAGCGCCTAAGGACATTGCACCACTCATTTTCGACATCTCCAAGAGGAAATCATGGAAAGTAAACCAAACGATGAAGGATGATGGTTGGGTGAGATAAATTAACTTGTCCTCCCTCACAGCCTTAGAACACCTCGCACAATTTGCCGACCTTTGGGTTCGTCTTCAAAGTGTGCATATCCTTCAAGAGGTTGATGATGACATCTTTTGAAGCTCACGGCAAGTGCTTACTATTCGGCGAGATCCGCCTACAAGGTGCAATTCTTTGGCTCCACGACCTCCGTCATGCACAAATCCGTGTGGCAAGTGTGGGCTCCTCCCAAAACAAAATTCTTTGCTTGGCTTCTAATGAAAAATAGGATTTGGACGGCGGATCGGCTCCAAAAAAAAGAGGTTGGCCAGAAAGCTTTTTTTGCCCCCTTTGCAAGCAAACTACGGAATCAGTGTGCCACCTTTTTGTCCATTGTCGGTTCACTAGGCGCATATGGCAAGAGATTAAAGATTGGATGGGCATCCCCAACTTGCACCCTAGCCAATGGCTGGGGATCACTATGGATCATTGGTGGAGGATTATGACGAATGGGGGATTCAACCGAAAGGGCATCGCCTCGCTCACCTTGCTTGTCACTTGGCAAAACATCTGGATAGAAAATGCACCATATCTGGATAAAAGAAAACATTTGAAACGTTCGAGTCTCTTATTTGACTTCATTTGTAGTCCTTAGTATCTTCTGCTCGTAGCACACTTGTTTCATGTTCATTGCTCAGAGCCTTGTAATGTGTTCTTTGATGTTGATATAATCTTCATGTCTAAAAATTTTGTTGTACAAAATTTGGTTTGTCAAATTGTTATCCTGATATTATTGAACAATATATGTTGTAAGTTAGGAAGAAGCATTTAAAACGTTCCCAACTAATAGCAGTGTGAATTCCCCTTAAAACCCACGTTTAAAAGAATCCCCGAAACAAATAGCAATCTGAATTTCTAACGGCATAGTCATTTTCACCACCGCTGCTGCGGTGCTCCACCCTTGGTAAAACTCTGGCCGCGACAAAAATAAAGACGGTGGAGATCTTCCCATACTCCTTCGTAAGCGGGGGCATGATCATAAAATTAATCATACATGTACGTACAACCCTGTAGTGGCCCATATAGCCCATATTGTCTTGTACGAGGCGTATTAATATGATCACGTGCGTGTGTGTGACTTCATATATACCGAGCAGGAGAACCTGACTATGGCCGCATGCTCAACCTGGCCATCCCAACACCTTGATATGATCGAGTGGAGACCCTAACCCTAGCCTCGCCGGAACAAAGGGTACCCTCTACCGATGGGCTGGCGGACCTGGAGCGGCCAAGATATCACAAGCGATGGCGGAGACGACTGGCGCACGTAATTTCTCCTATAAATGTTCAAAGACTACCCTCTCAACCAGGGGGTCTGAAAGGGGCAAACGAATCTGGGTCGTCCAATCCACATGCAACAGTAATTTTGAGTCCCACTTTTCACCACAGCCGTCGGATACGGTAATTGTTCTTTCACTCTTTACTTGTCTAAGTAGGTCCATGACAGATGGGGCCTTGCGGGCGTGGGGTCAGCGAGCAGAGGCAGCGAAGTCACTCGCTCAGGTCGCCTTTCTCTCGTCGTGTGCGCCCACGGTGAAAACCCTAGCCTATCGGGAGCCTCCTCTCCTCTCCCAATCCCCTGCCCCGTCTCCTCTCATTCTCCCCCAATCCGCCGCCTCCTCTCCTTTCCTCTCCCCCGCTCGGAAGCAGCACACCGACGCTCAACTGGAGGACCGCGGGCAGGCGCGGAAGACGTCCGCGCGGATGCGATGCGTCGGCGGCGGCTGGCGGCGCGCGTCCTGGATTTAGTCCAGCGGTGGCGGGCGGCGCGCGCCCTCGATTTAGTCCAGCGGCGGCGGGGGCTGGCAGTAAGCACCCTAGAGGTTATCCCCCTCCTCTTCTCTCAGATCCTGGAGATCCGCTCGAGGGGGGACGAATCGGAGGAAGAGGAGGAGATGGAGAGCGGCGACGAGGCGATCCGATGACCCCTCGTTCGACCCCGCCGCCGACGGTGCCAGTGGGTGAAGAGGCGATCGAGGACGCCGCGCGGCGCGGGGGCGCCTGAGGCCGGGATCTCCGGCGGCACGTCCGCGGTCGTGGGCCCCGGGATGGATCCGGATGGGGACGACTGCGGTGGCGGGCCGTAGCAGGATCTGCAGGAGCTCGCATGGAGGAGGGTCAAGGGTGGCGGCGCGCCGCCTAGAGGAGTATGTCGACATCCGCTGGGGCTCTCTGGCAGCGGCAGGAGTAGGGACTGACTCCAAACCTCCCTCCGCCACCACGACCACTGCTCCCGAGCCTCACATCCCAACATCAGCTAGGTGATGTCCTAACCCTATCTCATGTAGTTTCCGATCTAACAGATGGGCATGCATATCCACAGATCTGCTGCAGACTCATAAGCTGATGTGCACGATAGAAGGGTTTCCATGGCTGCAACACTTGTATCTGATTGATTACGTTCATTATACTGTTGTAGTTGCAGCATACAAGGCATATGTCTCTGACCTACTTTTCTTTCTCTTCGTAGGATTATCTTTTATTTCTACTTCAGCCTATGGTAGTTTGTGGGAGCGGTTGCAGATTTCCAAGGATGATCAGTTTTCTACAGGCAAGATCCCATTCTTGGTTGAGGTTTCTTAAACTATAGCTTCATCATTCATGTTGTTGTTTCCCATTTATACATGTCTTGTCAGCCTTGCTGGTTCTGTTGGTTATCTTCCTTGCAGCCTATGGAAGTTTGTGGGAGCGGTTGCAGATTTCCAAGGAAGAGCAGTTTGCTACAAGAAAGATCCCATTCTTGGTTGAGATTTCTTAAACTATAACTTCATCATTCATGTTGTCGTTTCCCATTTATACATGTCTTGTCAGACGTGATGGTTATGTTGGTTATCTTCCTTGCGTGTGCATCCATGCCATGGTACTTTTTGTTGCTAGGACACAATGGTAGTATGCTTGATATATATGTAAGAAAGAGGGGATTTGTCTTTTCAGCAATGTAAGCTTACAAGTTAAAGGATCTTGTTTTGTAGTATGTTTTAGGAATCAGTTTTGGGAAGCCAATGGTATTTATAAATAAACCTCTTTAGCGACTCTGTCCAACATTAATTCTGTGACTCATTACATTAGTCTGCCATGCTTTGAAGGTGGGCTCTATCATGTTATATACAATGTCTCACTAAATCACCTTTTTGCCATTATCGCAAGGACCACATGTTATCAAGGTGGCCCATACAATTATTGCCATATCATCCATATATGATGTGGTAAAATCTCAATTGCTTAAATTCGTGTTTATCATTGTTGCATAATAGTGTAAGGTCAAATATAATAGCTTGGATGATAGTTTTATTGTTTTTTATTGATGAATACTGATCTACCGGTGTCATTCTGGACCTCGTGCATTTACAAAGTATGCAATGCAAATATTTGCGGTATACTTAGGAGGTTTGATTGATGGAGAATTCAGGTTGTTAGCATGCACTTACATGTGAACAGAATCATTAGACTGAAAATTTATTTACTTTCTTGCATTGTTAATTCTTGTGGTAAAGTGTATCCCCAAACTAAGGATTTAATTCCATGTTTACCTTCAGGCTAAATGTTGTCTTAATTATCTGAAATATCATATGATGTTTATGCTCAAGACAGAGATTATTACCGATCATTTTATCACCCATGTTTAGCCTACGTACAGGGACGACTTGCTTGTATATTGTATTGCTTCTTTTGATTATGTGGCTAGCATTAATCATATAGTGCATCTTTCAGTTATATGTTCCATGAGCAAGGTGCTATTGTCAGGTAGATGAAGGATTCATTCATGGGAACAATAATGGTTCTCAGATTTAGAGTCCGTGTTGTTGTCCATCGTGTATAGGTTTATATTTTTTATGGTATCATTTCTGGACCTTGTTTCTGAATGTACCATTCTAGACCTTCTTTCTTTGCAGGGGTTGGTTCTGTTTAATCAGGGGTTTGTTCATGATTGTGCTTGCTGGTCGCTTGCCCTGTCTGTTAGTAGTTATTTTTGTTGGCCTGACTGTGTTACTTATATGCTATACTGATATTTCCCTCTTGCCTTCTTATCATGTTATCTCCATATATTTTGCCAGCTATTGATTTGCTAGCCAGTTGGTAGTTTTAGGGTGCTACATCCTGCGGCTGTTCTTGGTTGTTACTTTTGCCTTATTATATATAAAAATAAAAGGGAGTTACCCAACAAACATTTTTTCTGATCTTGGCCTTTTGTTTGCATCTAGATTTTTCGAAATGTGTCAGCATGTACTAACTCATATTAATTTATTTTCAGTTGTAGTGGTGCAAGCTCTGGCTCAAAGGAGGTGTTCTGATGGCCTGTGGCATATTTCACCGAGGAGGCTCATCAGCATGAGTTCCAGGAGGAATACAGTGCAAGTGAGCTTTACCTGGCAAGTTCATGAGCAAGAAAATATGGTTTGAGGTGATTTTACTGTTTCTCTAAAATTTCTCATTGGTATATCCATGAAGGACTAATCATAGCATACTGAATATTGAAATATATTTCACACACATTTTTAGCATCAAAGATCTTGAATTATTGTTATTCTCACATGTTATCACTTGTCAGAATATACCTTTCACGTTGAAGAGGCGGTGCCATCTGGTTGCCGGTAACTGCGTGTTGAATCTTCTGCTGGATGCCATATGTCCGATAAAATGCCTGGGAGAAGCACCACTAGCATGGTTGATCTATGTTCCTAATGCATGGGTGTCCAAGGCTATGTTCCTAACTTTGGCTCATTGGCAGCTTCACATATCGGCTTTACAATCAGGCTATTAACTGCTTACTTCTCCAAGTTCAGTCCATGGTGCAGAAACTGAAAAGTTATTTAGTTAGTTTTAATGGATAGAAACCATATGTCCAGTGCATTCTCTATAAAACTAGGTCAAGTAATAATGTCTCATGTTGCGTTGTTTCAGTTCCTGAGGGTCCTGGAGAGGGAGCTGGCTGTAACTGCGAAGACCAAAGAGGCTTTCTTTGCAGACTTCACCCAAGTGACTGACTTTTTGAACTCTATTTCTTTTGTGCCTTTTCTTTTTCATCATCTCTGGTTACTCACTACAACCATCTATGTTCTGTCACCAAGAGGACTACAACCGCCATGATAGTTTTGACGTGACAGTACTTTATGTGGCATGAATGCACCAATTTTGTCTTTCTTCTTTGCCTAGAAATGGCCAATTCTGTATGTAACATGTTCCTCTCTTTTGCTTGATACTTTAATAACCCCTCATTCTTGCTATTCTTTTCCCTCTGTATATGTATGCGACTTTCTGATAATTATTTTCTGGATTTAATTATAAAAATCATGGTCATTTATAAAAGAGAGAGTCACGTTGCCAACACTAAAATAAGACAAATGGAGAAAAACTGTCAGAAATGAAAAACAAAGGAATAGGTAGAAAACTAAACCGCAAGCTTTGGAAGAAGTTCAGTACTCCCTCCGTCTCATGTCTCATAGTATACGATGATATACAACCAATATACTCCTATATTGATTCTGATAGCATCTTATATTATAGCTAGGTCATACGGTAAATATGATTTGGCATTACATGATTTTATTTTCTGTTCTTTCCTCTTTCACATTTTATTTTATTTTAGTTGAATACCCATCTACTTGCTGGAATTGGTCATGTTTGGAGTGCATTCTGCATGTTCGAACTTAGAAGATGCTTATCCAGGTCTTCAAGAATAGTGGGTTTTATATCGTGCATGATGTATTATTGATGTTTGATGGTTTTTTGCAGCCTTGGTCAAACCTTGCAGGGAATGTTTGGCGCTGATTTCACGTTACGACAGGTAATTAGATTATTGAAACTTCATGGGGGTAGAAATTTGTAGAATGGGTAGTTACGCAAATCTCAGCTTTTCTTTATACTTTCTCTTCTTCTACGTTACTGAACAGAAAATGTTGCCTGCCTAAGGTGCGTCTTAGCTTCCAAATACAAGATGTGTTTCCAGTTTTAATGACTCCCGTCACATAGTACTTCTCTAAATATCTTTAGGAGCTCGGAAGTAAAGAGTATAAATTAAGACCATGGAGCGCAATGTTGATTAGAATTATTAAAATTTCTATAGCTTTGAGGACTGACAGAATGATATGGCTGGGTGTTTGGAACCTTGATTGGTATGTTTGATTCCAATATGTACTTATTTTCGTGTCCCTCTCTGTTGCAACAGCTTTCATGAAACAGTATTGTTACAAGACTACGATTTCAGTCTTATAGATTAACTAACTGGAGACACCCCTTCTTTATTTCATGTTTATAATAGAAAAAATAATCATTTCGTCCGTCCGATCTACCCGTCGGCAATCTTAAACTAGGTTTCAACCAACTAGAACAATTTCCCTGTTTCTTACAGAAATTATACTCTTTCTGTATTCCCCTTTTCACACAATAAATGTGATTTGTATGCAAATATTTTCTCAAAACAAAAATTAGTTACAACAAGGTTCTCAATGAAGCCAATTTAAGGGATAATGATGCAAATATGAGATGAATTTTGCACTCACTTCATGGTAGACAATTCCAAAGTATTGCATGTTCTCAGCTAGGCCTCATGTTCCAATCAATCCAGAGTTACTTTTGCAGGGAAGAGGTTGCACTATTTTGCTTGCTGGTACCTCTGTTTTTCAGCTGCAGCCCCGCAGGTCGTTGGTCCTCAATCCATTGTACAAAAAGTAATTTACATAATTCATGGACAGTGTAACTCTGCAGCATTTTTGGTATCGTTCGTGGCACTTAAGTTCTTTCGACATGATATATGCAGGTTAGTAGTTATTACTCAAAAGTCATGTTCTTTTTTCTATAGTCTAAACTAACTTATACAATTGTCTGCACACATAGTATTGAAATATCGTCTATAGTATAATAGCTAGCCCGTGAGATTAGGATGCGCATTATGTTTCCTTCACAGGTTCCCGATTTGGATTGTCAGCGCACATTAAAATTCAGCTGGCAACGAAGATGTTAATAACATATTTCATCGACATGCTAAGTTGAAGGAGAAGAGAGCCAAACCCTCAGCTCCTTAGGTAAGTGAGATTCACATGTCAATCAGATCCATTTATGCACCACATATCAGTAATTATATATCTCCATCTCACATGTTTCTCATACATGAGACTTTTTTTTCTTCGAATTTTCAACGGAGGGGTGAGTATCCCAATTTGAATTATACTGAAAAAAGGGCAAACCCAAGATGGTCATACAACGGAGAGATAGAGGTGTAGAAGAGGTTTTTCTTTTCAGCAGTTGTAGGAAGGCGGTTGATCCAAGCGTAATAATGAAGATATATGGACTTACGTAACGAAAGCAGAACAACAAACGGTGCTATGTTAGGAAGTAAAATCAAGAAAAAGACACAGTTTTAGTTCATGAAATGCCCAATAGTAATTTTTTGTGGTTTTCATTATTACAACTTATTTTCTAAGATATATCATAGAAAAAATATAGGCAAGGTATCTGAGAATATTAGTTAACCAAACGCTGAAATATACAAAAGCCCGTGGGAAAAATTGCGTTAGAATAGCCTGTGAATGTGCCAAACATGACATGTCTAAGTGAAAATAGCTTCACTGAATTCTGAGGGAGTAGAAAACTTTGATATATAAAAGTATGTTAACATATTTAATTTGTTGCAGGTTTCTTGATACGAATTTCTTTCTTCATACCATGGCGCAGTTGGACTTTATGTACTGTTGTATCATGTTAATAGATCTTCAGTGATTCGTGGTGGAACATACTGCTATATAATAGGTACATTATATGTACATTACCCTGGGTTTTTTTATCATCGATTTGAAATCTCACAAACAGAAAAAATTGTGCATGTTAATTCTAAATTATTGCGACTCTGTATTACTACTAACCCACGATCTGAAATACAGTCAAAATAAAATTATATAAAGCAATGGAAGATTTATTCTTAGCAGGAAAGTATATTCATGTTATTTGTTATCTTGAAATTGTAGTTGTGGAGGGGATTTGGGATGCAGAAAATGCATACACGGATGGTAGCGTTATAATATAATGTATTTACTGAATATTATGAACCAGGTCCCAGTACGGTACCCATTTTCTAGGCCATCATATAGATCAAAAAGGTGCATGAACATGGGAAGTTTCAGAGTTAGGCAAATTTTCTATCCTACCAGTAGGGGCTTGGTCATTTGAGGTAATGTATTTATGCACTTGCAGTAATTCTCTATTTCGTACTCACAGAGCATGCTCATGGTAATGTCACAGATTTGTATAGAGTACGAAAAAATAGGATTACCAGCCGCAATTTCAAAAATGTTGCTTATAACAAAGGTCAACATAGTTTTGCTGTTGCTGCTGGCCGGCTCAGCGCTGGCCCACGCCCTGAAGAAAAAGGCCAGCGAGGGCCTGGCCGAGTGGAGTTCTGCTGATGCTGTAGTTGTCTGCCGCACTGTCTCAATGAGGCAAGACCGAGCTGGTGCAGCTGCACCTCAGGCGGGTGGAGCTGGCGCTGCTTGCCTCTGCGTGCCAAGAGGAGGCTGTTACAGTATGAGTATGTTTTGACCACCAATGATTAACACGAATCTAGACTGATGTTTGATGCAAATGAGAAAATCTGTTTGTGCTTATAATGTTTTGTCTGGCTATTCTGGGCTTTTGGCACCGTGAGATGAATGGGAAGTTCAGATTTCTGCTGGAGCACTCACATGTTTTCTAGCAATAGAAGAACCTTGGTGCTAATCACCTGAGCTAATTATATGTTTTTTTTTCATTTTGTTTCAGGTATGCTATCACTATGACTAGATCCAACCCGAGAATGGGGATAGCCATGCTTCGACAGCAATGAAGCAAGTTCAGATAGTTGATGAAATTATATGTTTTGGAAAAGGCAATCGGGTCATTCATGCCACTATTGTCAGTGTATCCGGAGCATTGGTGCTTTATCATCAATAGTTTAGACTATTAAGTAGATCATACTGGCGGTTTGCATTAGTTGGTGCTCAGCTGAGTTTCTTTAGGGTCCTGTTTCATAAACTAAATGTTGAGACGGACTTGCCAATGCATCAAGTTGACTCAAACAGGTTCGGTTATGTTCTGGGTCTAACATGTGGTGAATGCATTGTGCATCCAGATAATGTGATGAATGTATACGAACTATATACCACATGCTTATTACTCAAACAAGAGGCGTCATTATTTTAGCAAAGCAAATAATCGAAGCAAAACAAAATGGGGCAGTTAATATTTCTGGCCTCAAAAACTTGCTGAGAATAAAAGCCGGACTTTAGTATAAACTAACAGATGGGAGAAAAAAATATCTTTCATACAACTGTTAGAAAATAAATTTAGTGATCATAATTATTGGATTAAAGTTCTAATTAAAATAATAAATGTGTATATTAATATTGAATAAAAAACAAAATATATTATCCCTAAAACATCTACCGCCGAAATATTGTCTAGCCCCGCGAATTCGCGGGCCACCCGCATAAAACGAAATGGGGCGATCCTTTAGATTCAACCTCAACTATGTTACAGCCTAGGATTGTTGGCAACGAACATTATGAAACTGCGCAAAGAGTTAAGGAAACTTTACAACGTTACAAAGAACTTCAGGACATTATCGCTATTCTTGGGTTGGATGAATTACATATTTTTCACTTCTAGAGCAATGCATTGCTTGCATCTTGATATGCTATAATATGTTGAGTAGATGTGGTCTTTTAAGTGTTAAATCTCTCCATTATGACATGATATCTTCTTTTCTTTACAGGTCAAGACATCATTTCCAAATACAGAGCTGTCCATCCAAATTTGTGCATCTAGCCAAGCAATTCTTGATGTTGCTTTGAGCTAGCTGTATGGTTCAGAGATGGTTCTTCATTTCGGCTTCTCTTCATTTGTTGCTTGTACTGGCTGCTTCTTTCAGAGCTTATGTGTGAGTTTCCCTCTTTTCAAATTCCCCTCTGAACCTATTAATTTGTTTGATGGTAGATGCGAGCGCCATTTGGACACTCCAGTGTCTGGTCAATGTAAATGCTTTGGGGGTGTTAACTTCTGTTTAATCCATTTATTCTCTGCATGAAGGCCTGCACAGATCTAGCCTCGTTCTGTTCCCCGTCTACATTACTAATTTCATTAGGAAAGCATGGAGATGGAGGTTTGAGCATGTCAAGAATATCGCTGCTTATTTACTTTGTTTCACTGCGAAGCATATATTTCACTTGTGCCTTCTCTTCTATCTTACCGGGAAATGGATTGGATAGTTTCCTTTTTATGAAAGAAATATTATTTTTGTTGAGTGCCTCCATGCATGGGACTGATCAAATTTCACTACTTGCAGGTTCCCTCCTTTCTAACTCCCCGATCCATCGAGTATTCATAAGTCGTTGTTTGCAAGTTGCAGATCAACCAGAAAGCCTTTGCGCAACCCAACGACGGCTATAGTGCTGCTTTTCATCTTGTACATGAAGTTAGCCTGTTCTTCTGGATGTTCCCGCACTAGCTTCTGGCCATGCTACCTTATAATATGAAATTAGCAATATCCACCAAGTGATTGAGGTGCCACATGTTTGCTTTTGTATGCGTCTTAGGTTAATTATTTTATCTAAGAACTTCAAATCGAAGACTCCAAGTAGCATGTTTATGTAGCACCCAGACAATGCTTCTATCTAACAACTTCGAATCAAAATATCCAAATTGTTTCTTCAGTTGCATGAAGCTGGTAATGTAATTTGTGCATTTAAGCACCATATCTTTCATATATTATTTGTAATCTATCTGTATTATAGTAGTATTGTAAAAGCTACTAATTTGAAGCCAGGTGATAGCAGCTGATGTTTATTGGTACTTCAATCACAGAGATAAATTAATTATTTCTGGATGTGGGTTAAAGATAAAGAAAAAAACTAAAGAGTGGTAATGCCCACCTGTTGAGATCAAGTAACAATCCAACCGTAAAATTTAAAACCACTTAGTGTGCTTGCAGGAAGCAGGGTATAAGGATGTACAATTTTGAAGTTGATTGTTTAATTGTTCAAAATAGAGCTTCAAAGGGGCATATTCTCAGTGCCATTACCTTTTTAGATTGTTGTTTTGTAAGGGTGGAAAAGGAGGAGTGCAATAGCGCCATTAATATGTTTTCCTCTTCACAGATTTAGGCGTTTCTTGGTTTGGAAGTACATGTTAGCAGTTCATGTATTGATTCTGAGAAGATGGCTTTATACGCGCCGACGCCTCCGCTCCCTCGCCACGTCACGAAAACGACCCCTCCGTTTTCTACGTCTAATTTAAAAAAAAACGTTGGCCTAAATGTTTTTTCCTTTATAGATCATTCCTCCCATCTACAATTTTTCGTCCCAAAACATGACAATGTGTAGCTTGCACACAGAAAACAAATGATGTGTGAATATCACACGTCTTATGTTGTGTTTTGTTCTACGTCTTTTTTTAGCACACGTCACATATGGTGATACTTTCGGAGAAAGTAGTGTAGATTCAAAGATACAACATAGCCATGTCCATAATTTTCTTCACATGTTTTGGAAACTCAAATGTGCAAGTAAAACGAAATAAGAAATCGCAACCACTTTTCGGTCATGGCAACTGGATTGCCTAAAGGAAAGTGGAAGAGATATCGAGAGCACTACCCAAATGAAAGTACAAGGGCCGTCGAGGGCGTTTCCTCCAACGAAACACACTACATACTATTATACCTCACCATGGGACGCCCTGTCGGATACTATTCTACTTGATCCAAAAGCTCTACTCCAACCTTCGGTACTAAAATAAACCAAATCCTATGGGTAGCCTCCGCCATTTGCGCAATAGCACAACAGGTATTATTTGGAAATTATTAAAGCGCCGTCCATAGGTACACTTAAACATTGCGATGAAACACAAATGTGCACGTGAGAAAATAAGAAATCGCAGCCACTTGGTCATAATATTTCTGTGATGGCAAGTGGATTACGCAAAAGAAAGTGAAAGAGATATTGAGGGCATTAGCCACATGAGAGCACAAGGGATGGTTCAGATCATACGAGGGGCAGAAGGAGCCGTGGCATGGGAGCAAAGGGAGTAACCAAAGGACGGTGCAGGGACCATCGAGAACATTTTCTCCAACTCACGCCATCAGATGATGTTATAGCTCGCCTGGATGGCCACCCAACCCGAATGCCCTCCCTTTACCACTACGGTGATGACATCGGCAAGAAGAGTAGAGCTCCGCTCCAAGCCTCTGATATTAAAATAAGCCAAAACTTATAGTTCAAATTCTTATTGAATTATGCTATTTGTGCGACAGCACAACGCGCTAATTCGGTACTAAAATAAGAGAAACCCTATGGTTAGCCTTCGTCATTGCGCGATAGCGCAACGGGTCATCTAGTACCCTTAATTAGCAAGATCTCTGAAGGCGTAGCGATTCCGTCGTCGGCGGGAAGTCGTCGCATCCCGGTAGCTGCGTACGCCGCCAACAGGTTTTAAAACCACGCATGCACGACATGGGGCGGTAGTTAGACCGCTAGGATGGTTACCCGGTCACGTGAGCTCTTTTTTTTAACATGGCGTATAGATACTGTATATAGGCTATACATTGGATATGGATTTTGGCTGATCTAAGATAGGGGGAAAAAAATCAACATAACCCCTCGTTAAGGAGGAGCACGGAAGCAAGTAGGGTTCGTTTTTCACAGCTATTTTATATCGGCACAGCTTTGTACACGCTTTGCCTTAGATGGCGGCGTCACATAGCTAGCTGACGAACATTTCTGGGGATAACGAACGGCAATGACCCGTCAAAGGCAATTGCCGCGAGTTTCTGCGCGGTCGTCTTCGTGGGATGTACGAAGTCCCAGAATATGTGATTGGTGTAGGCGCTAGCACTAGCTAGCTCTTCTCTCACTCAGCTCACGGACAGAGGTAGAAGAAAGGGAGAAAGCACATAAATTTTCAGCCCACAAACTCCGGCGCACAGATGCCCTTTTTTCATGTTCAAATAAAAAGATGCCCACTTAGGTTTAGCAGGAACAATTGAGTTAGTCTGAAACTATGTATGGTTGGTTTCCTGATTACTTACCGGATTATTTCATTTCCATGCTGCTTGGGAAATTAAATGTACATTGAAAAATGATTTTTGTATTGCTCGCATTTCTGAAGATTGATCAACATTTGATTTTATTCCCTATATGCGGGCTTAGATACCGTAGTATCACGGCATAACATTAATTTTGAATAGGTATTTGGTCAATCAAAATCATATTAGGCATCTAAAAAAAATCTGAACACGAAGTGGTAGCGTAGTACGATTCTACATTTGTAAAGTAGTCATATTTAGACATGTATGCGTCAATTTTTCTCAAGGAGAGTAAGATTTTTTTCTAAATCTTATTTTTTGCTACAAACTCCGCCGCAACGCGCGGGGTATTATCTAGTATCTAAATAGCGGCAACCCACTAGGTTGATTTCTCTCAACATGTAGGCAGTCCACGTCATATACTCTCACTTTTTCCATCCGTTTCAGAACTATCTAAATTTCCTCTGTCTGTTATACCACAATCAGTTTATTTGTTTAGTCAAAATAGAAAGGAAAAGAAAGAAGGCCATTCACATAAGCCGGATAAAGCCTAGTCTTTCATCTTTACACAAACCTGAAAGCAGCCCATTCCCATAAGCCCACAAACAAGGGAGTGGTGTTTTGGCACCCGGGAGCATATGCTCCCGGATTTTAAATTTTATTTTAAATACATTTTCAAAATGTTAAAAAGTTCGGACATAAAATTTAATTGATACATCTCGAAGTTCTACACGTTTACAAACCGGTCTCACGAAAAACTGACATTTTTACTGTCGCGTGTAAAAAAGACAAATTTTGGTGCAAAAAAATGACAGTGTACGTGACGTTTTTTTGTGTTTTTCACACAAGTCATCAAAAATGTTGGTTTTCTGAAACTTGATGTACGTACGTAGAATGTCGAAACGTAAGCGCGGAAATTTTTGTTCAATTTTTTTTTACATTTCAAAATGTTTTTCCGGAGGCAGGAGCATATGCTCCCATATGCCGAATTGAATTTTCCCACAAACAACCCTGTCTTTGTCTCTGCATTTTCTCTATCTCTATCTCTATCTCTACTATATAAAAAGGAGGAACTGGTTCTGTTTCCTCCGGTCGGAGGTTTCGTCCTACATAGTTTCATATGACTATTTTGCCCTCCCACCAAATCTACACTACTTAAAATCTACAAACCTGTTCCCTATTCTCCTCACAAGATTTTGGTAGTCAAGATTTTGGTATCCCCACCGCCCCAACTTGGGCCGGAATAGGCCAGTAATATCGCCAGTAATCACGCGCCAGTAATTATAATTAAGAAAACAGAAGAAGCACATATCAGGCATGTAATCTCACATATCAGGCAGGTATCACCATGCATTTGAGGACGTATCAGTCATGTAATCGCACATATATGGAAGCATACAACCCAGGTTAAATGCTTCGTTCGCTCCAGGCATCAATCATGCTCCAGGCACCATGCAAAGGAGGACGTCTATGGAAGCACATATCAGGCAGGTAATCTCCACATATATGGAAGCACGCAACCCAGATTAAATGCATGAGAACTTTGCCATCTTCAGCCTACGGACTACCATGCCAATGCAACTAAGCCTCGGACGCGCCTGCTCCAAGAGGATAATGGCATCAAGGCCGTACACTCGCTTCCCATTGAATCCCCCTTGTAATTTCTTCTTTTCTGATAACTGCATCAAAGCTTCCATTTTTTAGTTTTACTGATACATGTGTTCCTCTCATTTCTCAGGCATGTTAGTTTCAGATTTGTTGAAGACATGCACACCTACAGCCATTGTTGGGTGACGATCGCGAAAATTGACTCGGATCGGAGTTCTTATTTACCGTGCCATCGCTAGGTCTTCCTCGATTCCTCCTTCTCTACGTCCCCTCCCTGCTTCGCTCGTCCTTCCTCCACAATCCCCTTTTTCTCGTCTTCTCTGTGTCGCGATTTGTGCTCCAGGCCGGATACCACATCGCTCTTCTCCATGCACAAGAACAGATGGGGTTTTGGGATGTTCACTTTCCAGAACAGGAGGTGTGCACCCTCTTCATATACCTACTTTCATCTTTGTTGTTCTAAGCTATTGCTGAACTTTGAGTAAATATGGGGGTTTACCAGATCATTATGGGACTGGCTGCTGAAATCGCACTTGATCTGGCAGCTAAGGTGGAGAGGTTTTTGCAAACTAGGGAAACCAATACGAAGACGAAGGTACAACAATGATAATTTAGTCCCTTTTAAGAGTCTGTTTTTTAGCACTATGGCACTATTTTCATCCCAGTACTATGTTTTTACATATGATAGTGTAATTACTTGACGCCTCAAACTTGCAGAAGCTTACGTGAAAGTTATGCTAATGTAGTTTAGCACCAGTACTCTAGATTTGCACTTGAACATCAACTTTTAAGTATTTTTTTGAGGCAAATCAGTGGGTTTCCCACTGTGTATATTTATAATTTTCAAATATTTCTATGATACAAAGGGCTGTTGCTAGAGGATAGCAACAAGAAACTATCTAGAAGACCATAGGCTTAAAAAAGAGAGAAAAGAAAACAGAGATACAGATTATCTAAATCTCTCAACTTTTAATTTCAGTGGTGTTCTGATCAGTACTATCAGGAGGAGCGGAAGATCTCGCGTTGAAGGTGTGAGTGTAGGTACAATAATGATACTTTAGTCCCTTTACTGATTTTCTACTGATTGTTTGCAGCTACTGTTTTGGAGTAAAACATGAGAGACTTGATATATTTCTTTGCATGTACTAACTTGACAAAATAAGAGGCATATGGATAATTGTTGTTAATATATTTGTTACTCACTGTTGTCTGTTTGTGTTGACTATTTGCTACTGAGTGTTGCATGTTTATGGTGATTATTTGAAGATGGAGGGAGAGACTTGTTTCAAGAAGTAAAATCCTCTATGAACTAAATAATAGTCATCAACCGAAGGTACCTGTGTGTACATCTTATCTCTCCTGACTTTACATGTGTATCACTGCTAGATCAGTGTTCCTGTACTCAAATTATTGGCTACTCGATGTGATGTAAAATTGTGCCGCCCGTAGGAGAACAAGAACTATCCGTAGGCATGTTTTATCAATTGTTGAACAATTATCACCAATGAGGCATGTTTTAGGAAAGACTTGATTGAAAGAAAAATATGGTGTGAGATCATCTGTAATCTGCTTGGGCCAATCCAACTTGTGGTCTTCTACAGAGATGGCCAACACAATCTGTGTTGGTCGACCATTCTGTCCGTGTTGCCATGGATTTTGGTTTGTTGTATTTTACCTTATTTTGTTACTTTCTAACAGGTAATTTTTTTTACATTGGATGATAGGCTCGCACTGTTACTACTTCAGCAAGGTTGGGGTCTGGGATGGCACAATGGTATGATGTTCAGTTAACTAGGTTCAAAATTCTCAATATCTGACAGCTTTACTAATTACCATTAAAATAAGCTACGCTCGTGGAGCGGGTTGATACCATTGTGGAGTTACACGCTGTCTAGGCACGCTGAGACGTAGCTTCCCTATTTCTCCTCCCCTGTGCCGAATTCTGATCATGCTTCCTTTGTAAAGTCTCTCTCACAAAGAACCTTGTCTGTTCTTATTAACATATTTTTCGATTGAAGTTGAAGTCAATTTACTATCACAGGAGAGGAAATTAATTGAAAGATGGTCATACGATAAGAAAATTCATCTTGATTAAACACATAATCGTGGCATGGGGTTTCATCGTTCAGAAGTGAAAGTAGATGTCTACCATCAGCTTCTTCAAATAGTAGAAGTTTCTCCTCTCTTTTTGCCATGGCTTTTATTGTCATTCATGCTGGTTTAAGTACCCATCAACTTTAGCTTTTTGGTGGTGATATTACTTTTATTGTCATTCATGAAACGAAAGCTACTATGAGGCACTTACAGAATGATTTGCCATGATGAACTTTGTAATCTCCAACTTGAGAAGAAGCTTTCCAGTCATATACTCCATAGCTGCTACGACAATACAAATATGAGTTCTCATCATGTTATTTGCCATTGAGCATTGAGTGGTTCAGATCCGAAGTATCTAAACGTCCATTTTCCATTGAGCACGATACCAAAAAATACAACAAAGGCCCTGTAATAATTCATGTAGCAATCACTGCCACCCACAACTGGGAAAGTGTGCTGGCAAGTGGCAACCTATAGAAATAGTTAAGGGCAATGTTTTACTCATGCGGTTTTTGTTACACTAAATCTCGATGCGGTTTTTGTATCTGAACTGAGCTATGCACTATCTCTGAGCTGAGCTATAGAAAAAGGGCATATCTGAACTGAGCTATAGAAAAAGGCAATATTTACATTTTCGACGCAATATCTGAACTGAGCTATGCACAATAAACATCACCGTATAAAAGACATTGATGCCATATTCAAGTTCTAAGATTAGGGCATGAACTGTTAAACATCACAGTTCGCAGCAGCATAGGAAAAAAGATCTTAAATTGTAAATCAATTTGCAATATAAAAGAGACTATTTGCATGTCATTTTCAAAAATTAACAGTATGGTGTGCATCAGTGAACAAAATAAAGCTCGACATAAACATTGTTGTTGTGTGGAAGAGGGGAACTGTTGGGGAATTGCATCTTTACCAACTAGGATGGAGGGGGTCACTCTAAGACTGATGCGGAGCGTGAAAAAGGGCCAACATTAGTAGTTTCACGGGGTGCTTCTGCCTATACTTGAGCATCGACCACATCACTGCACATATCACTAATGCTCCCCAGGCGGGCGTGAGCACTGCAGGCACTGAGCTCGAGCACTTGAGGCGAATGCGCAAGTGAGGATTGGAGATGGAGGGGAAGGACGGGGAGGTTCTCACCTGGGAGAAGGATTGCAATCGGCCTGCTTGCTCATGCACTCATCCACGGCCGCCATGACCACCTCCTTGGGGTAGCAGCCATCCTTCGGCCGAACGAATCGAGCACCGGCGCTCACAGACACCAACGAATTTTTTTTCCTTTACCCGATGAAAGCCGCCAGCCCTTTAGGGGAAACCAGAGTTTGAGCGAGGCAGCGTGGGTGGTGGGAGCAAGCGGCAGCGTAGGGCGCATGATGGGAGCCAGGCCGCGGCGTGGGTGTGGGGAGCCAAACTTTGATTGTCCGACTTTTCCATGGGTGGGGAAGCGACAAGAGAGCGTCCGTACAACGTTTTTTTTTTTGAACTGGGAAGGCCCTGCAGGACCCAGATTATGTATTAAACTTCAGGCGGTGGGTACAAATTAACAAAAAGGACCTTGAGGAAACATAAGATTACAACGAGGTCCCTAACTTTAGCACTAAGCACCCTGCTGTCAACGTAGAAAACGCAATCGAGTCCTCGAGCTCCGCCGAAGAAGCGTCCCCTCCCTGCTTCGCTCGTCCTTCCTCCACAATCCCCTTTTTCTCGTCTTCTCGGTGTCGCGA
Organism: Lolium rigidum; assembly: GCF_022539505.1. NCBI lineage: Eukaryota > Viridiplantae > Streptophyta > Magnoliopsida > Poales > Poaceae > Lolium > Lolium rigidum. The sequence goes on from NC_061510.1 coordinate 177,941,170, forward strand.
TTTGTGCTCCAGGCCGGATACCACATCGCTCTTCTCCATGCACAAGAACAGATGGGGTTTTGGGATGTTCACTTTCCAGAACAGGAGGTGTGCACCCTCTTCATATACCTACTTTCATCTTTGTTGTTCTAAGCTATTGCTGAACTTTGAGTAAATATGGGGGTTTACCAGATCATTATGGGACTGGCACTTTCTGCTGAAATCGCACTTGATCTGGCAGCTGAGGTGGAGAGGTTTTTGCAAACTAGGGAAACCAATACGAAGACGAAGGTACAACAGTGATAATTTAGTCCCTTTTAAGAGTCTGTTTTTGAGTCCTCGAGCTCCGCCGAAGAAGCGCCGCCGCGCACGACCATCTCTGCCGACACCGGGGACGTGACCACTTGGGTCAGCAGAGACGCTGAGAGTCGTGCCGAGGTCGAAGAAGAACCTCCCACATCGGAGGAAGATGCCGGAACCATCGTGGTCCAGCTCGGTGAGGCCAACATCATGGCCGGAGATAGCAGTGGCCACAACACGGCACCGGTTGGAAATCGCCGAGAAGACAGAATCTAGACCTGCATACTGCAGGTCTCCCGAAGACCTTCTCGCACCAGCCATCACCAAGCTTCTCCCCCTCTCCTCCTCGCCACCACGGCAGGCCAAGAGTAACGGGAAAAGCATGGATTGGTCGATGTACAGGTCGGAGCGCTTATATGAGGAGCTTGCAGTAGAGCATTCAGAAACCATCTTCCTCCTTGGAAGCTTGATGGAGACGCCGTGCCACAACCAAGCGGCGCTGCGCCCAGACGCCCGCACGGATGAGCTCATGGCTTTATTGTCGGAGATCTTTGGCCTCAGCTCCGCCGCTTGCAGCAGCTCCCGCCACCGGAGCCATGCAGCCACGAAAACCAGAGCCAAAACGCACTAGATCCAGCCGAGATCCAACAGCCTACTCCCAAACGCCACAGAGGGACAAGATCTACACCTACTATACAAGCTACAGAGTCTGGCACCGCCCCTCAGCCATCTCCGACCGGCAACGCCGTCGGGATCGGCCTAGGTTTGGCCCAGGAGCACGAGGAAGACTCTCTGTTACGGTTCAGTGGGGAGAGAGGGGGAGGGGCGAGAGTCGTACAACGTGTGGATGGAGTGACATCCGCGCAGAACGCAACGGAGGGGCAGAAATGGAAACTACAGACATTTCGTAGCGTGAAAAGTTTTTGTCCATGAAATTTCTAATGTCTTACATTTTAGAACGAACGGTGGAAGTACTTGCCACAATGTTTAAATATTTTCAGTGTGGGCATGGAACATGAGGATCAGTTTTGTTGGTTTATGCCATCTTGGCTACATTTATTTACACGCATTACATAGTCATCTCTTTCTATGCATGTGAATGAATTTGTATGCATATTATTTTTTGAGGAGCACAAAAAAAATTGTTGCTCCCGTGGCAACGCACGGGCATCTTTACTAGTCTTTTTAGAAAAAAAACGTGATCACTGTTTGTCTTCTCGACAGAACCAGGACCTTCTGTGTCCGCATCGATTCCCCATTGAAGATTTCCGTTTCCTCTTCCCAATCAACCCTGTGACGGCACTCATACTTACTCTTCCCACGATCTCCGTTGGAATCGGAAACGTATGGAGGAATCCGACCAGTTTCCGCATAGTTCGCCCCCTTTAAAATCTCTGCTCCACCTCCCCCGCCGTCGCTATCATCAACCTCCGGTACAGCCGGGTTCTTCCAACTCGCTCATACCGTTGCTACCACTGGTGAGCAACCCCTCCCATTCTCTCTATGCTCCATGTTTCCTCAGGTCATCAATCAATTGGACGTCTGCATCTGTATTTCATCTCAACAGTATTGTTGGTAATATCCTGCGTTAACTGAAAAAACTATACAACCAGCTGCATTGTTCATCCAAATCCTTCCATGTTACACAGCCACCTAAATACCTTGATTTCTTTCTCAGATATTCTCTGAGTTTTAGTTTCACATGGCTTAACTGTAGGTTATTCTTTACTTCCTCAGGTGTAGGACGTCTTGGCTGCCGGCCTTCGCTTCAGTTTGCTTGCCCACGGAAAAAACGTTCCGCTCCTCTCGCCCCCCGCGCGGGCGAGCAGGGGCGAACCCTAGCCGCCGCGCCTCCCAGCCCTCTCCTCCCCCTCCCTCTCTGCGCCGCCGCCGGCGCAAGCCGCCGGGCGTTGCCTGTGCGGTGCCGGCGGCGGCGGGCGGCCCTTCCCCGCGAGCACGGAGCCCTGGCGCGGCGCAGGGCGACCCGTGGCGGTGCACCTCGGCCTTCGGCGGTCTGATGCGGCGGCGTGGTATCCGCGTGTCGGGTGGAAGGAGGCGCAGCGGCGCCGTCGTTGGCGGCGGAGCGGCGGTCGGGAGGGGTGGTGGCGGCGTCCGTTCGGCCAAGATCTGGGCCCCCTTTCGGGCCCGATCTGGGCTTGGCGGGCCGTAGGCCCCTGGTCCGACCTGGCGCTTCCCTGGTGGCGGAAGAGGCGCGTCGGCGGTGGCAGGGTGGTGGCGACGCCATGGCCGGCCTGCTGCAACTTGGCGGCGAGGACTTCACGGGCCTGGTTGGGCTCGGCCGGGCCAGGAGGGGCCTGGTTTGTCCTTGCTGCTTCGTCCGGTCGGCTGCCGTGAAGACCGCAGGTGGTGGTCGTCCGGTGGAGGTTGTTCCCTCCCGCCGGCAGTGGTGTGCTACCCGGGCCCCGCTGTCTCCCTCTTCTTCCTCTAGGCCTTGCGCCGGTGTCCACGGCGAGACAGCGATGAGGACTTCAAGACCGTGGGGGCGTGCATTGGTGGGCGGTAGGTTGGGGGGAGCTCCTCGAATCGTCCAGGATGGTGGATTTGGGGTTGGGAGAAATCCATGTCGGCTCATCCGACTCTGACGCGGTGGCGCCCGAGGGTGCCGCCTTACCTTCTTGGAGGGCGTCGGTTGTACCCCCTTTCCATTTCCTTCCGTGTACCGGGGGAAACCCCAGGAGAATTCTCCGGACAGCAGCGGCGTCGTCGTCGCTCTCCTTGTTGAAGGTGCTGTTTTGGTATGCGGCGGTTCGAGGTGCTAGGAGTGTGGTGGGCATTCTCCGGAGGACGCAGCGGTTGCGGGGTCGTCATCGTTCTTGTCGAGCTACCGGTGTCGGCTTTTGTTTTCTCTTCTCTTTCTCTTCCGTTTCTTTTGGGCCTGGTTGTGCTGCGGCCCCAGCATGCTTGTATCGTGTGGTTGCTATATTAATATAGCGGGGCGAAAGCCTGTTTCGAGGAGGACGTCTTGGCTGCCGAACAATCCGTTTTACCCCTTCTGCACTGCACACATGCGCGCCCAAGTATAGGTATATGTTATTTGTGCTTTCTAAAATTTAAACTTTATGCTTCCTTCAAACGAAATTCCTACATACAGTTGCCCATTAGCTAACGGTAACCCCACTAGCTAATAGACTAGCCACCAGATTATTTCTATTAGTAACGGCAAGCCCCACTAGCTAATAGACTAAGGCTTAGTTTGGTAGCATAGTATTTTAAAAACAGAAGTATTCGAATACTAAAGTATTTTATCGTGTAGGTAGTAGATACTTCAGTTTTGACATTTCGCAGTATTCTGAAGTATTGTGAATACTTTGTACCTGTTTGGTTACTGCTAATTTGTGAAGCAATGTGCATGATTCTCCCTCCAAGCATCTTTAAGCGCCTCACTTGGTCCACTTTCCAAGCTTCAAAATTACTAAGCATGATTTTCATTTCTTCTAGAAGGTTAGCGTTGTGAGATTTATCCTCATTGTTCTTTAGCGTCGGGCAACGGCCGCATAGTCCATCAATTGTTTTTTCTTTATACCATGTTGGAGAGAATATTCAAATGCCGTTCAGCAAGCTAGCATTTTAATAATCTACGTTTCTTAAGTTTCAGCGATAGCATAAGAGCAGCTAGCAGCAGCAAGGTGGAGAAGTTATTTTTTCTCCCAAATCTCATTTTCAAAAAAAGAGGTTCGGACTTAATTTTTTAATACTGAGAAAATACTACAGTTTTGTGAATACTGAAGTATTGAAACTGCAATTTTGTGTTGTAGCCAAACACCTCAAATTATTAAAAACTAAAGTATTTTTGAAAGCTGCGGTATTTTTAGAATACTTCAAAAATACTTTGCTACCAAACTAAGCCTAACACGGTAGTGGTGTTTATTACATCCAATCCAACATATTCTCACATTTCATTGTGCACTCTAGCTACCTTCCATTTTATTCTCTCTCATCGCTTCTTCTCACATTCACATTTTTCCTTTTCAAGAGAGAGCAACATGGACCAGGTACTCGACGGCAAGCTAGGTAGCCATCAGCTTCGGCCAGATTCCATTTTATTTTCTCTCATCACTTCTTCTCACTTCCAAATTTTTTCCTTTCCGCATAGGAACGTGGAGCACATCTCGCCATGGAAAGCTAGGTAACCATCAGCTCTAGCCAGAACTATGTTCGTGTATTCTGAGTCCAGCTAATCACTGCCATATTCTCATGAAATTTGGTTTGGATGTGTGTGTTATCTCTCGGTTCCTTGCATGTCTGGATCAATTGCTCATAATAATACTTGCTACTGACAGTTATTCAGATTTGCATAATTGCATCAATTTTCTCTATGTGTTTTTATCCTACATCACACAAGGTGAGCCCTATCGTCCTTCATAAGAGAATCACACTCACGTTATGCCCAGGTCGCTCATCTCAACATGCAGTACAAATGAAAGAGTTTGCAAGCTGAACCATGCTCTCCTCCACGGGATGTATTTTGTACTTAGGCTATATTTTAATTTGGTATTCATTTACTATGCACTTCCTCCATTTTTCTATTCAATTGGATGCACTTCTTCCAAGCATCCATGTATTATTGGTCATTTGTGATTTATTAATTTCAAAAAGGATCAACAACATGCATTGATATTTTTCTGCCCAATGTCGATTATCATTGGAACAATGCTTTGTTGTCTCACAACTGTTATTGATCATATGTAGCGAAAGCATCTTTGAACATATATTTTCAGAAGATTAGCATATCCTTAATTGCTATGAGTTGTTATTCCTAATAATAACACTTGATACTGAAGTAGCACATGGCAGGAATGACATTTTTACGACACCACTATAGTCATTGGTGGTTGCTATGTTACGGGCTTTAACTACCTACGGTATCTCTCCCTGTCAATTGTAACAATTATCCAAACAAATGAAGCTTATTTGTCACTAATTTTATTGAACAAAATTAAATATATTTGTTTGTAAGATGTTCCTTCATGACAAATTTGGCGCAAATTACTCATTTGTACTGATGACACGAATATCATGCCATTTTAAGAAGTAGAAGATGAATCTCTATGTAGTTTTTACAGCATACACATATTTCTTCTATAGTTATTTTAACTAAATATGCCGCAACAACGCGCGGAAATTATCTAGTTCTAGTAAAATTTGGCGACTTGTTTATGCCGTACTCCATCATCTCCATTTTTACCTTGTTTGTTCGACTTGACACTCATGCGCCTCCTGAAGCAAAGTTGACACCCTTCAGATACTTGGACCTTCTGCTTGAGGTGACACGGGTGGACAGGTATGGAGGAGGGCTGGCCAGCTGCAGCAGGGGCCGTACCTGAGAAAACGGGGCCCGGTGCGAATAAAAAAATTAGGCCCTTAACATAACCATTGGCAATTAGAAAAACACAGTTTTGTATATTGTATATTTATTATTAGGTTGGTGGTACGATTTTTTTCATAAACTAGTTGATACCCCGCGCGTTGCCGCGGAATTTAGAGATGATTTTCATGTATGCAACAGATAGCATGAATATTCTATGTTAATAATGCTCATTTGCATATATTGTTATGAAGTGCAAGCATATTGCCGCCTTATATTGCTTTGTTTATTCAAGTCTTGGTGGTCAAGTGTGTATCTCTTCTTGAGCACATAATTGAAAAGAATTCTCGATGAGAAGATTCTCTACAACTTTGTAATTCAACATGTATCTTCATCTTGTCCCTTCTTCCCGGCTCACTTGCTGAAGAACAATAAGTAGGAGAAAAAAAAATGAAAACCATCTCAATTATGAAACGCTGCTAGATAGAACGAAAGCCGGGAGATTAAAGCGGACATGACTGATTTACCAGTGCTTGGTGCTCCCACCCTATAAAGGCGGCAATGAGATGGAGAGTTGATTAAAAGAGCAGGTACAGACTTGCGGGCTGGTCCTAACATTCCTGAAGGTAGAGAGGATTGAAGAAAGAGTTATGCAATGGGACATGATAATATCGAGAAGCTAGATACTGGAAAACATTGATACTCACATGTACATTGCAGGAATGATGATATATGTGACCAGATATAATATTTTTCAAGACCGCATATGACCAGTACCTGTACGCCATGCTATAATTGCTGGGAGAAATTCATTCTTGAAGTGTACGGGTATGTTAATTTTTTATATAAATACAATTAATAAAATCAAGCTCCGTCTCATGAGCACCTAATTAGATCTGAACACTGTAACATTGAACCAAAAAAAATAGTCAAATCTGATTAGTTAACATAAGAGGGATTTGGGGAGCAGACCATGAGAATGATAGTTAAGCATACGGAAAGGGATCATACGGAAGCAATATAGGATATGTGAGACAAAGTGAAAGAAGGGAAGCGATTACTTGTTTGAGACCACATGGAGACGCCCGGTCGCTACAGATTTCATTCATCATATAGGTGAACCAATGTGCTGGATGATGGAACACATCACAGGCTTCCCTGATATAGCAATGGATAGGGCGGTTTATGAAGTCGCTTCCTGTTCCTCACATCTGCGGGCTGCAGTATCGCTTCCTCTTCTACAGTGGAAAGATGAGCGGGTAAGTCAGGTAGAACGGGCCGACCGAAACGCTTCATATTTTTTGACGGATACAGTACATCCCATAAAAGATGAGAACTGGGCAGTGCCAGGATGGACAATCCATTACCGTATATTTGAAATCTGATGGCTAGAAATAATTAAGATGATGTGGCTGTATGAGATTGCAGCTTGCAAACATTAAATGCACCATAGTGGGGATGAATTTTATAGATACAAGCTGATTTCTTGGAAACCTAAATAGACATCAGCCGAGTAAAACTTATGTTTTTATTTTCTTTAAAAAAATTTGCCTATATAGGCTTAAGAGCTCTCAAAGAACTGCTGAATTTTTGGACAACTAAACATACATTATCAGCATAAAACATGGTTACAATACTGTCTTGCATTTTGGTCCAACTCACGGTACAACCATGTAGTGACATGTGTTGGCACTAAAATAAGACAAAACTGATGGAATAAATTCTGGCCTGATTCAGCCACTTGCGCTGAATGGTGCAGCAGTCCGAAGTGTCCTTAGGTACAGGGGCAGCCGACTGAACTCAACCAATATATGTGAAGTAGCAATAAAATCATGTGAATCATAAGCAGCCGAGCTACAAAATGGCATCTCTTCATCAGCACGAACGCTTGTGAAGCGTAACGAACTACTCTTGTTTACCTATGTGGAGGAACGCTTGTGAAGCGTAACGAACTACTCCTGTTTACCTATGTGGAGATCCATGCAATCGCATTTGACCTATGTACAATGTATCAGCTATCCAAAACTGTATTTTATTTTGTTTTGGTTTTTCAACATGTATGATTCATACCGGTTACTTTAGCTCGCCGGGAGGCGAGAGCCGCTTCGGTCGACTCGGAGTTAGGGAAAGGTCAGGGAGAATCCTTACTATTACAGTAGATAACCCTAACTTGCCGCCTCCCTCACCCGCCCCCCTCCTGGGCAGCCGCGGAGGCTCCTCCTCCCCCTATTGTACATGAAGTACACCAACCAGTTTATGATGTTTAAAATCAATTATGGTTTACCCCCAAAATAGGATATAGCATTGTATTACACACAACTTGAATGTTGTCTTGCTTTTGCCATTTGTTTTTGAACATTATGGTTACATATTGTCCTGCTTTTGCCTGTGCGCCGGGGCGCACCGGGTCATCTAGTTATATTAGAGCACCACGGATGCAAGGGTTTTTTGTGAGAAGAAAGTACCACTTTCCACGTTGAAGTGTTTCTAGTATAATTTAGATGGCATACCGTACATAAATGGCTGGCAAAGTCTTCTCAAATTACTTAAAACCCAGGATATAAGAAGAAATAAAATCCTAGAACAATAAACACATATTCGTGGACTAAGCCAACTGATCTATATATACTCCATTTACATTTAAAGAATTGAAAGACCGTCGACTGATGCATGTATCTTTTGGTATTGATATTACCATCCAGAATTTAGGAGTTGAAGATGATTTATTGCCTCCAATGAAAATCAAAGCATCTAACAAACCCTGCGCCATGGAGTTGATGGCCTGATATTAGTTCATCAAGTGTATATATATACATACATATCAATTGAACTTGCACTCACAACCTTTAATTGGGAAAATAATGCAAGTTCTGTATTGACATACTAAAATTAAATACTGTACGAAGGCTCATAAATATTGGAGTTAAACATTCAAACCTTGAACCATGCCAAACTGGCAAAAAGTTTAGAGATTTTGTCCGTGCCTATATTTTCACCACCACTATCAAATTCCCCTACAGTATTTTAAGTCATGACTCCTCCTTCCCTACATAATCTGATAAAAGAAAAAAAATATGTCAGCATGAGAATGCTATCGGATATCTGAGAATACAAACCTTGGGTGGCGTTGATTTCATAACATGAATATACCAACAAATGAACTGCATCCGCGGGGAAAAATCGAGTAGTACCATTTTCTTGATTATCCATCATGTGAAATTCGTCTTCATCCACACCTGAACCTAACAAAAAGGGAAAATTTAAATTTCAACTGTGGTAAAACAACAGAAATGATGTAATATTGTGCTACAATCGAAGGGCGGAAACTAAAATAAAGGTTAAATGGATGCATGTGCTCATCCAATGTAAATTAAAATTTAAGAGCAGGAGATTAGAATTTGTGTACCAATGGAAGCAGAAGATTTAAAATAGACGCAATACAGGCGATGATTTCATGTTTCTTCTAGCTTCAGCAAAAGACCGAGAATTCAATAAAATCAAATAAATCGATGAATTTGAGGTAGCAGCAGGCAGGATCAAATCAAATCAGATGCATGGGGAAAAATGGCAAGCGGGTCTCAAGCCAGAAATGAGGGGATTTGAGGTAGCAGCAGGCATAATCAAACCAAATCGGGTGTAAAATGTCGAGCGGATCTGAAGCCAGAGCTCAAGCTGGCAGATTTGGAATATATGTTGAGGGATTGGAGAAATCAATGGGGGAATTAAATGGGGAGCGGCCAGGTAGTGTTTGATGCGGACGGTAGCATGGTGTGGTTTTTAACCTCGAGGCTGCGCCGGATGAATTCAGTCGAGAAGTTTCCAGTCATGAATGTTGAGATTTATTAGGTGGTTTGATGAGCATTTGTGAGGAGGAGGCCTTGGGTCGCCGCTGCAATATTTGGGGCTAGGAGGCCACGACCATGAATAGGAAGTTACCAATTAAGTTTTTTTTTTAGAAACGTCAAGGCCTCAAGGGGGTTTCTTTTTAGGACGTGGGCTGAGCGGCAAAAGCCACGAAGCCCCTGCTCGACCGCGCACATTCGGCGCGTGGGTGTGCCAAGCACGGGCGGGCGAGCAAGGCCATCGGGCGCGTTGGTCTGCCGAGCACTGGCGCGTCGTCGTCTGCTGCCCGAGTAGATAGGTGAAATTCTTAATCCGGTGACGTGGCTCGCTGTGAGATCAGCAAAATGGGGCCAACTATTAAGAAAGAGAAGATTATAGATAAGATCTTATGGGAAAGCAATTTCAAAATTCATAAACACTTCATTATTTAGCAGAAACATGACATCGTTCTAGTATTTCTTGAGATAAAAATCTTCAATTAGTTCTGGCCAGGTATCCAACGCGAATTGATGCACCAGATTGCAGTTGTGGAAATAGCAAGGGGGTCGCTATATCGGAAGAAGCGGAGCACTGAAAAAAAAAGATTTATAGATGGGAAATTGAGAAGAGAACACCAAATAATTAGATAGCGTATTGAGAATGCAGCCTGCAATGGACCTGTCATTGCATCAGCAGATTTATTCGGGAAAGCCAGGGCGGAATCAAATCGGCGATGGAAGAGAGAACTGCTAGTTCTTGAAGAAGAGAGAGATGAGGAGACGTGCATGGGTTGGGGGCTGTGGTGCTAATCTGTGGCCAATTCCCACGCGTGAGTTGAGGGCTGTGGGTCAATGAATTTAGTAGGACCAATTAAACCTGCCATTATGATCACTAAGTACTACTACTAATTAACACAAAATTGGAGGCCCTCCTATTTTGGAGGCCCTGTGCGGTGCACATCCCGAACTCGCTTCCTGCGGATGCCCAGCTGTAATTGTAGGGAGGGGCATAATCAGTTTTTTATAAACATCGTGCACACATACATGCCTCGTACTTGAACTAACTGCGCAATATTGGCACATTGCTGCACATCAAGACATTCGGAAGATATCGGGGCAATTGCAAGCGTTCGTTCAGCGCAGGCAAATAGAAGTAGCATTCACAAATCACAAACATTCTGTTAACTTTGTGCTCCCTTTCTTGAAATAAGTTGCTACACTGGTTCAATTAACAAAAAGGCCAAACGGTTGCGATGATGCAAGGTGCAGAATGTTGAGGAAATTAGCACGCTCAAAGGTGTTATGAAAATAAACAACAAAATCAAAACATTACTCTAGCACCGCTATTGTACCAAATCAAATGATCATTGGTCAATCACGCAAAAAAAACATATGCCTTGCTTACACAACTAGTTATTCATGCTCATAAATCTTTATTGTGATTGTATCGAGTTACATATATTCATATTATATTCTTGACACTTCTCTAGCTATGCTAAGCTTTCGAATGGAAGAAGTGCTGGACTCATAAGGTTACAACTTGTAAGTGAATTTACTTTCTCGTTATTTTGGTTTAAACGCCTAGATCCTTATGATTCTTTGTTTCTTGCTCAATGACGATCAAGGCTAAGTTTGGAGAGGTTGATGGCTGTGAAATAACCCATTTTTTCACGTTTAAACCCTTTGCTAAGTCAACAAATTGACTAAACTTCTCTCTAAATGTGTCACTGATAACTAATTATTGCAAATATGTGCAATCATTTCTCTCTTTATATGGTGTGTAGGAAATCAAGTCTTAATGGCAAATTGACCTGTAATTACTGAAGAAAATTTCGTCACAAGTGCAGCAAAGTCAACCAGAGGGTCAAAGTCGGTTCCAGAAGGTTTAGCGAACACCGGTACGGGCAAGGCCCGCCCGTACCGTTCGCCTGTACTGTGCGCTGCAGCATTCCCGAGGTCAAACCCTATAAGTTTAGTGAAGGAAGCCAGTAGAAAAAGAGAGCCATTCGTCGCCAAACAGAGCCACTATCCAACAGATCCATCTACACCACACCGGAACACTACAAGAAAAGTTCTGATAGACAACGTCCCAAAATCGTCCGCTAAGGGGTATTTTTCGTCGCCTATGGGTCTAACCCGACGATATGTTCTGTTGTCGAAATTGCGTCAGGCAAAGTCCTACGACAATTTTTTCGGTCCGTCGCGCTTGGGCGCCCTTCCGGCACGGAAAATCGGACCGTTGCAGAAGTGTTTCCGGGAGCCCGTTGACTACTGACGTCATGCAAACTGACACGTGGCAGACGCCGTTAGCGCGGTTAACGGCGTTAACCGGCCGAAACCCCATGGTAGATGGTAGGCCCACACGAGGCACTGCCACGTCTTAAGCGGGCCGGCCCATTAAGTTTGCGGGCCGGGCCGCTGACTTAGTTTGACCGGTCAACTATATAGCTGGGCTGGTCCATTATTTACGTGGGCCGGGCCTAACCTCTAAGGTTGACTGGTCAAAACTTTAATGGGCCGGCCCACTAAGCATGTGGGCCGGGCCGAATGCACTCGTTTGACCGGTCAACAGGCAAAAGGGCCGGCCCACAAGACATGCGGGACCCACTTTCTTGTTATCGGGCCGACCCATTTACCAAGTGGGGTCCACCTTAAAGCAAGTGGGCCGGCCCAAGAATTTATTGGGCCCCACTATCCTGCTATCGGGCCGGCCCATTTAGTACGTGGGGTCCACAATAGATCAAATGGGCTGGCCCAACAAGCTAGTGGGCCGGGCCAAAAACAAAGGTGGGCCCCACTTTCCTGTTAAAGGGCCGGCCCATTTAGTATGTGGGGTCCACCATGTAGCAAGTGGGCCGGCCCAACAAGATAGTGGGCCGAGCCAAAAACACAGGTGGGTCCCACTTTCCTGCTAAAGGGCCGGCCCATTTAGTATGTGGGGTCCACCATATAGCAAGTGGGCTGGCCCAACAAGAAAGTGGGCCGGGCCAAAAACACAGGTGGGTCCCACTTTCCTGTTAAAAGCCGGCCCATTTAGTATGTGGGGCCGACCATATAGCAAGTGGGCCAACAAAAAAGTGGGCCGGGCCAAAAATACAGGTGGGTCCCACATTCCTGTTAAAGGGCCGGCCCATTTAGTATGTGGGGTCCACCATATAGCAAGTGGGCTGGCCCAACAAGAAAGTGGGCCGGGCCAAAACACAGGTGGGTCCCACCTTCCTGTTAAAGGGCCGGCCCATTTAGTATGTGGAGTCCACCATTTAGCAAGTGGGCCGGCCCAACAAGATAGTGGGCCGGGCCAAAAACACAGGTGGGTCCCACATTCCTGTTAGAGGGCTGGCCCATTTAATATGTGGGGTCCACCAGAAAAACAATTGGGCGGGCCCAACAAGTTAGTGGGCCGGCCCAATAAGCTTGTGGGTCCACTATCGTGCTTACGGGCCGGCCCAATTAGTATGTGGGGTCCACGGTAAATCAGGTGGGCTGGCCCGACGAGTTAGCGGGCCGGCCCAATAAGCTTGTGGGCCCACTTTTCTGTTACAGGGCTGGCCCAATAAGTAAGTGGGCCAACCCGTTTAGTTGGTGTTTATATGCCGGCATAATAGGCGCTTTAGGATTTTGCGGGCCGGCACATATGTGATTTCGCTTAATTGGGTCGTTTAAGGGATGGGAATTTGTGATTTAGATACTGAGAATATTTACGCAGCACATGATTTCTGTCGGATAGCCTCACTTACCACAAGCACCAAAGAAAAAATGCGCGAAAGAACTATAAAAACTAACTAAATATTACATCAACTGCAAAGCTTTGAAAAAATATTACAGAACCCACAGATATTGAATGGTTATTAAACCTAGCAATACAATGAAGCGATCCGGCAATCTTTTAAGTTGTCCATGCAGCACCTATATCTGAAACAAAGACATTACAAGTTAAGACAGCAACAATGGAAAGGCAAAGACACTACAATATTGTTTGCCAAAGAATTTGGAACTCATCATTTCGTCGTTATAACAAGATCATTGTAATGCGCACAATAAGCAAACAAAGAGTGCATGCCGCATACCAACAGCCAATATAACAGAGCATGTTAGAATGAAACAACGAGACTTACTACTTGTCGAGTCCCATGCAAACCAACATGTTCGGGAGTACAAAATTGGCATGAACAACTTAGTAGCGAGCTATAAATTTTGTAACAACGACTGAGCAAGATGAAGTTATGATGGCTACATCTACAGAGCAGGGAATGTAAACCAAAAATAGAAGTTTACGATGGCAAAAGCTAATGAGGAGGGAATGTGAACCAACATGTGCCAAGTGCAATTACTTCATATTGGCCGTGAACTAAATAATACTCCTGAACTTATAGTGAAGGGGATGCAAATAAAGATGTTTCGGGATATAAACTTGTAATGAGCAACACATAGAGGATAGTTAATGCTGGAGATTAGGATGGACCAGATACAGAATATAGTGGGATCACCTGTGAACTTATATAAGAGGGAATGCAAACCAATATGTTCAGCATTCCATATGTGAGCGTCATGCCAAGTCAGAGAAACAAGTCAATAATGCAGCTTTTGAAGAACAAGATGGCACGCAAAATTATTATCTAGTAGTATGACAAGTATATTTGTACTACATGCTAGATAGCAGAGTGATAGCATGCCAAACTAAGTCCTTACTTTGTTAGCTTACAATGAACTAGATACAAAACAATGGCGTCACCTGTAGTACAGGGAATGCAAGCCAACATGTTCATGGAGTAAAAAATTGGCACAAACAACATAGTAGCAGGCCATAATTTTTGTAACAACGACTGAGCAAGATAGAAGTTATGATGGCTACATCTACGAGAAGCGAGGAATGCAAACCAAAATGTTCAACCGCTTAAAGTTAGCAATAAACTAGAAAATAGGAAGGTGTTACGGTCATATCTAGGAATGAACTAAAAGAGCTTTAGACAAACAAGCATCTGAACCCAAAACATGGCGCTAAAACAATGGACTTACATTAGGAGAAGCACTCTGTGGGAGTCACAGCAGATCTTCCTGGGGTTGATAGATCCGGTGATGAAGTACGCTACATGTGCTACTTGGGGTTGGTGAACTAAAAGAGCTTTAGACAAACAAGACCAACCCGTAACATGGCGCCAAAACAAGGGACTTACATTAGGAGAAGCACTCGTGGGAGTCACAGCAGACCTTCCTCGGGGCTGATAGATCCGGTGATGAAGTATCGCTACATGTGCTACTTGGGGTTGGAGAGACGGCCATTACAATTCATGGTTACTTATCTCATCTCGCAAAAACGTAACGGCGCGTCGTTAGCACAAACAAGTTCCCCAAGATTAAACAAGAACTTGCGGCAAGCAATAGAAA